>NC_041380.1:129393183-129432838 GCF_002162155.2 Triticum dicoccoides | reverse complement strand
TGGACCGGGGGGTGCTCGGCGGCGAGGGGGACCGGATCTGGCGAGGTGGGATAGCGATCGAGATGGAGGGGGATCGAGATCGAGTGTCCATGAAATTTAAAAATATTCATGATAGTTCAAAAAGTGCCCATGAAATACAATCGAGAAATGAAGGCTACGATTTAAATACAATCGATCTTAGCTAGCTATCTGTTCACAATCTTCTTGCCCTTCTTTTTCGCAAATGGAGTTCTTCTATGGAACGGACGTCCTTTAGGTAGGGTGGTCCTGCTTCTTCTTGTGGTGTATGCTGCTACTTCATCATCGTCGTCATGTTCGATCCTCGGGTCGCCGTACTTGTCGAAGTCTTGCTCATTGGCTACTCCATCCATTCCGATGATCTTCCTTTTGCCTCTCCTCACGACAACACGACTGGGCTTTGACGGATCGGTAATGAAGAAGCATTGGTCCACTTGGGAAGCCAGTACCCATGGCTCATTTTTCGCAGTGACGTTTGCGCCCGCGGTCTTGGATTTGGCTTCGGGTATAACCATGGTGGTGAAATACCGGTCTTCTTTTAGGACGCTCTTGGCCCATCTGACACGAAACATCGGGACCTTCTCTCCAGCGTAGCTCAGCTCCCAGATCTCCTCGATCCTTCCGTAGTATCTGTCCTTGTCGTTACCGGTGTAGGATTCCATCGTTACCCCGAAGTTCTGATAACCATCGCTCTTCATGTCCTTGGTCTCGGTGTAGAATGTGTAGCCGTTGATATCGTACGCCTCATAGGTCATCAGGTTGTGCTCGGCGCCCTGTGACAAGGCGAATATGAGTTGTTCTTCCGCGGAAGAATCCTCATGTAAAGGGTACGACAGAAGCTTCTGCTTGAACCAACGCGTGAAACATGAGTTGTGCTCTTTGAGTATATCTCCGTCCATCCTCTGTTGGCCTCGGTCATTGTACGTCTTCTTAATAAAGGTTTTGTGCTGTACCACCCAAGGATCGACCACGTCTATGTGTTGTAGCGCGACTAGGTTTGCTCTTTCAAAGTCGGCGAGTCGACCCTCGAAGTCGACATGCATTTCGCAACGACCCTCACGGTGACCCCATCCAGCGAGCCTGCCGAGGTGCCTGTTGACGGACAGACCAACAGGGTTCTCGATGCCTAGATAATTTGTGCAGTAGGAGATGCACTCTTTGGTCAGAAAGCCCCTGGCTATGCTTCCCTCTGGACGTGACATGTTGCGAACGTATCCTTTGATGACACCATTCATCCTTTCGAATGGCATCATGCTGTGCAGGAACGTCGGCCCGAGTTGGATGATATCGTCCACGATATGGACCAGCAGATGCACCATAACATCGAGGAATGCGGGCGGGAAGTACATCTCAAGCTCGCATAGTATCACCACGATCTCTTCCTGTAGCCTTCTAAGTTGCCTCACGCCAACAGACTTCCGAGAGATGACGTCGAAAAAATTGCATAGGCCAAATAGGGTTTCACGGACGTGCGCGTCCATGATCCCACGGATTGCAACTGGAAGTATCTGCGTCATCAGCACGTGACAGTCGTGAGACTTCATCCCGCTGAACTTCAGCTTCGCTGGGTCTAGGTATCTGCTTATCTTCCCCGCGTAATCGTAAGGAAGTTTTACTCCTACGAGGCAAGTGAAAAACTGCTCGATCTCCTCCTGACTTAGAGTGAAGCACGCGGGAGGGTAGTCATTTCCGGTCTTCTTGGCCTTTTTGCCTTTGCGACGACTTTCCGTGTCCTGCTTCGCCTCATCATCATCATCATCATCATATATAGCGTGAAGCTCCTGCCTGATGCCCATTGATTTCAAGTCTGCCCTTGCTTTCGGCCCATCTTTGGTCCTCTCTGGCATGTTGAGCAGGGTACCAAGCAGACTCTCGCACACGTTCTTCATGATATGCATGACATCAAGGTTGTGAGGCACACGGTGGATCTTCCAGTACGGCAAGTCCCAGAAAACACACCTCGTTTTCCATACCTTCAGCAGCGGCTCTAGCGCCTTTCGCTTCTTTCCTGGCTCTGGCGCCTTTTGCTTCTTTCCCGACAGTGGGCAGTCTTTCCAATTTTTCAACAGCTCGTCTATTTCCTCGCCGCTCCTCGTACGCGGGCGTCCTCGGGGTTCGGTTTCACCATCGAATAGATCCTTGCATTTTCTCCATGGGTCATCGTCGCGAAGCCACCTTCGATGTCCCATGAACACGGTTTTCGAAGACCCGGGATCTCTATCTAGCTGGCGATACGTTGTGTCATCCATGCACCTGACGCATCCAGAAAATCCGTGGACCACCTGCCCCGCGACATATCCGTAACCGAGATAGTCGTGCACCGTCGTGAGCAGCGCGGCTCTCATAGGGAAATATTCTTTCTCTGCGGCGTCCCACGTATTGGCTGGCGTTTTCCACAGCGTGTCAAGCTCCTCTTTAAGCAGCCCCAGATACAGATTGATGTCGTTCCCTGGTTGTTTCGGTCCTTCAATTAGCATACTCATGTGAATGTACTTCCTCTTCATGCACAACCAGGGGGGAAGGTTGTACATCCACACAAACACAGGCCAGGTGCTATGTGTGCTTCTCTGGCTGCCAAACGGATTGACTCCATCGGTGCTCACGCCCAGCACGATGTTCCTTGGATCGTTCCCAAATTCTAGGTCTTCGAAGTTCAACGCTTGCCACTGGCTCGCATCCTTAGGGTGACTCAGCATCTTGTCTTTTTATCTATCTCCGAATCATTTGCGTCATCTTCTCGCTTCTTCTCCTCCCTATCCGCGTGCCAACGCAGGAGCTTTGCTACCTTAGGGTCCGCGAAATACTACTGCAGACGAGGAGTGATCGGAAAGTACCACACCACTTTTCGAGGAGCTTTCTTCCTCTTCTTGTATCGAGTGACGCCGCACACCGGACATATGGTAGACTCCGCGTGCTCGTCCCGATAAATGATGCAATTGTTCATGCACACATGGTATTTCACGTGCGGTAAATCCATAGGACACACGATTTTCTTCGCCTCCTCCAAACTGGTCGGGCACTTGTTCCCCTTGGGAAGACGTTCGTGCCAGAATGACATGTTCTCGTCGAAGCATGCGTCGGTCATTTTGTGTTTTACCTTCATCTCCAGAGCCATGAGCGTTACTTTTAGGCGGGTATCCTCGGGCCTGCATCCTTCATACAATGGAGTAACCGCGTCTAACTCAAGTTGATCCATCTTGGCTTTCTCTTGAGTGGCAGCTCTTGCGTTATCCGTCTGCTTGAGAAGCAGCTCTTGAATATGAGGGTCCTGCACCCAGCCCATCGATGGTCCAGCGTCGTCTACTCCGCCGGCATCATCATCTTCATGATCATGCCCGTCGTCTGCTCCGGCATCTTCCTCATCATCATGTCCTGCATCTTCTACATGATGACTGTGTACAGCATCACCATCGTGATCATCTCCTAGGGATTCTTCGTCTTCTCGCCCGCCCGAGTCGCGGTGGTTGTCTTGCTGCCCTTCCTCATTTCTTGCCCGGCCCCCATGGACGACTTCGTAGTCATCTTCATCACCTTGCCACCGATAGCCATCCATGAAACCACGCAAGAGCAGGTGGTCCCGCACCTGCCCGGATTCCGGGTCCGCAATAAGGCTCTTCAGCTTGCATCTTCGACACGGACATCTTATCTCCGTCTCGTTCTTTTGAAGCATCTCGGCCTTCGCGGACCTCAAAAACCTATTCACGATGCCTTCGGTCATCATGCGGACCATGGTCGCTTGCGGGGTAGAGCAAAACGATATTTTAGAACCAAGAAAAAATTTGGCATGACTTTCTCTAAAAATAGGACCCAAAAGAATGCTTAATGCCAAAATTCTCGCCGAAACGGAAATGAATCAACATTCTATTGGCAACTATCGAATTTCAAATACTGGTACACCTCCAAACACAAACACATATGCAACACCACGAACATATGCAACACCACGAACATACATAGATCTAGCTAGGCCATAAAAAGTGCATGTGCACATTGTTGTAGGGAGAACAACATAAATATAGTTTCCTCCTTTACTTACCTATCAAAACAAGGTAATTTAACCACTTAAATTGAATGAATCTATGGTGGAAATGAGGTGAAAAAGAGGAGGCACCCGAGACAAGGAGGTGGAGAGAATGAAGTGGGGAGAAAGTGAGTGTGGGTAGGAGAGGCTGTCCAAAATATCTTGTTGCTGCCCACTTACTAATGGCGCACCAACTCTAAACGCGCCATTAGTAATCCAGGTTACTAATGGCGCACCTCCTGGTGGTGCGCCATTAGTAGTTTTGCAAAAAAAATACTAATGGCGCACTGTCCCACAGTGCGCCATTACTAGTTTAAACTAGTAATGGCGCACGGTGGAAGAGTGCGCCATTAGTAGTTTTGCAAAAAAGGGAATAAAAAATATAATAAAAAAACAACATTAGTGGTGCACTTTCCGGCAGGTGCGCCATTACTAGTTACAACTAGTAATGGCGCACTACGTCCGGATGCGCCATTAGTATGTTTGGACAGGCGCACTAGTTAAAAAAATTGATACTAATGGCGCACCTGGGGCCCGGTGCGCCATTAGTAGTTTCAACTCTAATGGCGTATCAGAAGGTGATGCGCCATTAGTATATACTAATGGCGCACTGCTTGTCTGGTGCGCCATTAGTGTCAATCCCATCTATAGCCCTTTTTCTAGTAGTGTAGATTCAGGGGGAGCAAGACATCCAAGGGAAAGAAATTTATTAAATTCATTGCATATCTTTCTCTTCGGGGACATGTCAATATCTATCGTGGTACTCTGTACTCACTCTACATGTCATCCCAGTCTTGGTACTCTTGTGGTTTCTTTTGTTTTCTCTAGCTAGTGGGTGCATCTGTGTTATCTAACCTTGTTTACGCAGGCTCATCCCATCCTAGCCAACTCAAGACCACAAGGTAAGTATATGCATCATAGTCATGTGTATGAGAAATTCTTGCTGATGTACATATTGTTTGCAAGGACTCATGGGCATGAAGGTACATTTCCCATATTCATATCTTTTGCCCTGATGCATATAGCCAAGATACATGTAACACATTGCTACTCTGTCATGGTTATGCTCTCACATGCTTCTATATTCCTTATTCACGTGATTGCATACATGTAGGGGGAGCCTATGCTTGTAACATGTCTTTCCAAAGCTTTACTTGCTATTCTCTATATCTTTATCTAAAGCTTTGATGTATGTTGCCATCAATTACCAAAAAGGGGGAGATTGAAAGCACAAGTGCTCCCTGGGTGATTTTGATAGTTAATGACAACATATCTCTTGTTGGAGTAATACTTTTACCCAGTATGTTTCAGACAAGTTTAACAAATTAAGTGGCATGGACTAAAGGATGTGGAACCCCTTCAAGATGCTAAGGACAAAGGATTAGCTCAAGCTTCAAGATCAAGACTCTACATTTTTTATTTTAGTGATCCAAGATCACATTGAGTCTATAGGAAAAGCCAATACTATCAAGAGGGGATGAGGTGTTGCGTAATGGCTTGCTTGCTCAAAGTGCTTAGTGATATGCTCCAAAACCCTCAACTACCTTACCCACATCCACATATGACCTAAACCAAAAGTCAAACTTGGCCCCACCGATTCTTCTATCCGACGCCACCGAGTTTAGATGTCATAGCCACTGCCACAAACCCTAGGCAAATCGGTTTCACCGATAGGGATCTCGGTCTCACCGAGATGGGATTGTAATCTCTCTGTGTATGTCCATTACCAAAATCGGTCCCACCGAGATTGAGCAATTGGTACTACCGAGATTACAATGCAAACTTTCTGGTTAGCTTATTACCAAAATCGGTCCCATCGAGTTTGTGTAATCGGTCTCACCAAGTTTGCCTGACCAACTCTCTGGTTAGCTTATTGCCAAAATTGGTCCCACGGAGTTTGTGTAATCGGTCTCACCGAGATTACGTTATGCCCTAACCCTAACCATATCGGTCCTACCGACTTGCATCTCAGTCCCAACAAAAATCCTAACGGTCACTAGGTTTGCTAAATCGGTCCGACAGAGTTTCTCAATTCGGTCTAACCGAGATTGGTAAATTGTGTGTAACGGTTAGTTTTTGTGTGGAGGCTATATATACCCCTCCACCTACTCTTCATTCGTGGAGAAAGCCATCAGAACATACCTACACTTCCAATACACATTTTCTGAGAGAGAACCACCTAGTCATGTGTTGAGGCCAAGATATTCCGTTCCCACCATATGAATCTTGATCTCTAGCCTTCCCCAAGTTGCTTTCCACTCAAATATTCTTTCCACCAAATCCAAATCATGTGAGAGAGAGTTGAGTGTTGGGGAGACTATCATTTGAAGCACAAGAGCAAGGAGTTCATCATCAACACACCATTTGTTACTTCTTGGAGAGTGGTGTCTCCTAGATTGGTAGGTGTCACTTGGGAGCCTCTGACAAGATTGTGGAGTTGAAACAAGGAGTTTGTAAGGGCAAGGAGATCGCCTACTTCGTGAAGATCTACCGCTAGTGAGGCAAGTCCTTCGTGGGCGATGGCCATGATGGGATAGACAAGGTTGCTTCTTCGTGGACCCTTCGTGGGTGGAGCCCTCCGTGGACTCGCGCAACCATTACCCTTCGTGGGTTGAAGTCTCCATCAACGTGGATGTACGATAGCACCACCTATTGGAACAACGACAGAAACATCTGTGTCTCCAATTGCGTTTGAATTCTCCAAACCCTTCCCCTTACATTCTTGCAAAGTTGCATGTTTTACTTTCTACTACTCATATACTCTTTGCATGCTTGCTTCATATGTATTGTGTTTGTTAAACTTGTGCCAAAACTCCACTCCAACTTAAAGAAATTAAAAACGGCAACTTTTGATACTTAGTGTCTAATCACCCCCCTCCAGACACCTGTTCTCGATCCTTTCAGCGATAGAAGAGAAGGCCGTTTCCTTTGTTCTGCGGTACGCCAGGCCCCATTTCGGCTGTACCGTCCAAGCCGGTTGGCTCCCTTCCAACCTAGCTAGTTGGCTTCTGATGAACAGGACGT
Organism: Triticum dicoccoides; assembly: GCF_002162155.2. Lineage (NCBI taxonomy): Eukaryota > Viridiplantae > Streptophyta > Magnoliopsida > Poales > Poaceae > Triticum > Triticum dicoccoides. The sequence continues at coordinate 129,425,775 of NC_041380.1, read as the reverse complement.
TGTTGTTGTCATCCGTTGCCTCTCCATGTACACGAGCCCTGGCCATACGTGTGCGCGAGTGATGTCTACTACACAACCTTCTTCTTGTAGACGTCGTTGGGCCTCCAAGTGCAGAGGTTTGTAGGACAGTAGCAAATTTCCATCAAGTGGATGACCTAAGGTTTATCAATTCGTGGCAGGTGTAGGATGAAGATGGTCTCCCTCAAGCAACCCTCCAACCAAATAACAAAGAGTCTCTTGTGCCCCCAACACACCCAATACAATGGTAAGTTGTATAGGTGCACTAGTTCGGCGAAGAGATGGTGATACAAGTGCAATATGGATAGTAGATAAAGCTTTTTGTAATCTGAAAATATAAAAACAGCAAGGTATCAAGTGGTAAAAGTGAGCGTAAACAGTATTGAAATGCTAGGAAACAAGGCATAGGGTTCATACTTTCACTAGTGCAAGTTTTCTCAACAATAATAGCATAATTGGATCATATAACTATCCCTCAACGTGCAACAAAGAGTCACTCCAAAGTCACTAATAGCGAGAACAAACGAAGAGATTATTGTAGGGTATGAAACCACCTCAAAGTTATCCTTTCTGATCGATCTATTCAAGAGTCTGTAGTAAACTAACATGAAGCTATTCTTTCTGTTCGATCTATCCTAGAGTTCGTACTAGAATAACACCTTATGACACAAATCAACCAAAACCCTAATGTCACCTAGATACTCCAATGTCACCTCAAGTATCCGTGGTTATGATTATACGATATGCATCACACAATCTCAGATTCATCTATTCAGCCAACATAAAGAACATCAAAGAGTGCCCCAATGTTTCTACTAGAGAGTCAAGACGAAAATGTGTGCCAACCCCATAAGTTCACGAGGTCATGGAACCCGCAAGTTGATCACCAAAACATACATCAAGTGTATCACGTGATATCCCATTGTCACCACAGATAAGCACATGAAAGACATACATCAAGTGTTCTCAAATCCTTAAAAACTCAATCCGATAAGATAACTTCAAAGGGAAAACTCAATCCATTGCAAGAGAGCAGAGGGGGAGAAACATCATAAGATCCAACTATAATAGCAAAGCTCGCGATACATCAAGATCATTCCGAATCAAGAACACGAGAGAGAGAGAGAGAGATCAAACACATAGCTACTGGTACATACCCTCAGCCCCGAGGGTGGACTACTCCCTCCTCATCATGGAGAGAACCGGGATGATGAAGATGGCCACCGGAGAGGGATTCCCCCCTCCAGCAGGGTGCCGGAACGGGTCTAGATTGATTTTTGGTGGCTACATATGCGTCTGGCGGTGGAACTCCCGATCTAGGTTTCTTTCTAGAAGTTTCAGTATATATAAGAGGTTTTGGTGTCGAGAACAAGTCAGGGGGGTCTCCAGGCTGTCCACGAGGTAGGGAGGCATGCCTAGGGGGGTGGGCACGCCCCCCACCCTCGTGGGCAGCCCGGGACTTTTATGGCCCAACTCTTTTACTCCATGGCCTTCTTCTGGTCCAAAAATAATTTTCATGAAGTTTCATGTCAATTGGACTACGTTTGATTTTCCTTCTCTGTAAAACTCAAAAACAAGGAAAAACAGAAACTGGCATTGGGCTCTAGGTTAATGGGTTAGTCCCAAAAATCATATAAAATAGCATATAAATGCATATAAAATATCCAAGGTTGATAATATAATATCATGGAACAATCAAAAATTATAGATACGTTGGAGGCGTATCAAGCATCCCCAAGCTTAATTCCTGCTCGTCCTCGAGTAGGTAAATGATAAGAATAGAATTTTTGATGTGGAATGCTACCTAACATATTTATCTATGTAATCCTCTTTATTGTGGCAAGAATGTACAGATCCATAAGATTCAAGACAAAAGTTTAATATTGAAATAAAAAGAATAATACATCAAGCATACTAACTGAGCAGTCATGTCTCCTCAAAATAACATGGCCAAAGAAAGCTTATCCCTACAAAATCATATAGTTTGGCTATGCTTCATTTTCGTCACACAAAAATGCTCCCATCATGCACAACATGACAAGCCAAGCAATTGTTTCATACTTTAGTAATCTCAAACTTTTTTCAACTTTCACGCAATATATGAGCGTGAGCCATGGACATAGCACTATGGGTGGAATAGAATATAATTATGGGGGTTGTGTGGAGAAGACAAAAAAGGAGAAAGTCTCACATTGACGCGTCTAATCAATGAGCTATGGAGATGCCCATCAATTGATGTCAATGTGAGGAGTAGGGATTGCCATGCAACGGATGCATTAGAACTATAAATGCATGAAAGCTCAACAAAAGAAACAAAGTGGGTGTGCATACAACTTGCTTGCTCACTAAGACCTAGGGAATTTGAGGAAGCCCATTGTTGGAATATACAAGCCAAGTTATATAATGAAAAATTCCCACTAGTATATGAAAGTGACAAAACAAGAGACTCTCTATCATGAAGATCATGGTGCTACTTTGAAGCACAAGTGTGGAAAAAGGATAGTAGCATTGTCCCTTTTTTTCTTTTTTTTTATTTGTCCTTTCTTTTTTTATTTGGCATTTGTTTTGGCGCAATGCTCTATTAATGATGATCATCACACTTCTATTTATTTACAACTCAAAGATTACAACTCGATAGTAGAACAAAATATGACTCTATATAAATGCCTCTGGCGGTGTACCGGGATGGGCAATGAATCAAGAGTGACATGTAGGATAAATTATGCATGGTGGCTTTGCCACAAATACAATGTCAACTACATGATCATGCAAGGCAATATGACAATGATGAAGCGTGTCATAATAAATGAAACGGTGGAAAGTTACATGGCAATATATCTCGGAATGGCTATGGAAATGCCATAATAGGTAGGTATGGTGGCTGTTTTGAGGAAGATATAAGGAGGTTTATGTGTGACAGAGCGTATCATATCACGGGGTTTGGATGCACCGGCGAAGTTTGCACCAACTCTCGAGGTGAGAAAGGGCAATGCACAGTACCGAAGAGGCTAGCAATGATGGAAGGGTGAGAGTGCGTATAATCCATGGACTCAACATTAGTCATAAAGAACTCACATACTTATTGCAAAAATCTACAAGTCATCAAAAACCAAGAACTACGCGCATGCTCATAGGGGGATAGATTGGTAGGAAAAGACCATCGCTCGTCCCCGACCGCCACTCATAAGGAAGGCAATCAAAGAAACACCTCATGCTTCAAATTTGTCACACAACGGTTACCATACGTGCATGCTACGGGACTTGCAAACCTCAACACAAGTATTTCTCAAATTCACAATTACTCAACTAGCACGACTCTAATATTACCATCTTCATATCTCAAAACTATCATCAAGTATCAAACTTTTCATAGTATTCAATACACTCTATATGAAAGTTTTTATTATACCCATCTTGGATGCCCATCATATTAGGACTAGTTTCATAACCAAAGCAAACTACCATGCTGTTCTAAAGACTCTCAAAATAATATAAGTGAAGCACGAGAGTTCATCTATTTGTATAAAATAAAACCACCATCGTGCTCTAAAAGATATAAGTGAAGCACTAGAGCAAACGACAAACTACTCCGAAAGATATAAGTGAAGATCAATGAGTAGTCGAATAATTATGAAACTATGTGAAGACTCTCTAACATTTAAGAATTTCAGATCTTGGTATTCTATTCAAACATCAAGCAAAACAAAAGAAAATAAAGATGCTCCAAGCAAAACACATATCATGTGGTGAATAAAAATATAGCTCCGAGTAAAGTTACCGATGAACGAAGACGAATTAGGGGATGCCATACGGGGCATCCCCAAGCTTAGGCTCTTGGTTATCCTCAAATATTACCTTGGGGTGCCTTGGGAATCCCCAAGCTTAGGCTCTTTCCACTCCTTATTCCATAGTGCATCGAATCTTTACCCTAAACTAGAAAACTTCACAACACAAAACTTAACAGAAAACTCGCAAGCTCCGTTAGTATAAGAAAATAAATCACCACTTAGGTACTGTTGTGAACTCATTGTAAATTCATATTGGTATAATATATACTTTATTCCAACTTCTCTATGGTTCATACCCTCCGATACTACTCATAGATTCATCAAAATAGGCAAACAACACATGAAAAACAGAATCTGTCAAAAACAGAACAGTCTGTAGCAATCTGTATCAAACATATAATTATGTAACCCCAAAAATTCTGAAACAAATTGGTGGACCTGAGGAATTTTTCTATTAATCATATTCAAAAAGAATCAACCTAATCTCACTCTCCAGTAAAAAATGGCAGCTAATCTCGTGAGCACAAAAGTTTCTGTTTTTTACAGCAAGATCGCAAAGACTTCACCCAAGTCTTCCCAAAGGTTCTACATGGGAAAAACACTAATTAAAACATAAAACCACATCTAAACAGAGGATAGATTATTTATTTATTACTAAACAGGAACAAAAAGCAAGGAACAAAAATAAAATTGGGTTGCCTCCCAACAAGCGCTATCGTTTAACGCCCCTAGCTAGGCATGATGATTTCAATGATGCTCACATAAAAGATAAGAATTGAAACATAAAGAGAGCATCCTGAAGAATATAACTAGAAAATTTAAGCCTAACCCACTTCCTATGCATAGGGATTTTGTGAGCAAACAACTTGTGGGAACAAGAATCAACTTGCATAGGAAGGTAAAACAAGCAAATCTTCAAGATTTTCAACACATAGAGATGAAACTTGATATTATTGCAATTCCCACAAGCATATGTTCCTCCCTCATAATAATTACATGTAGGATCATAAGCAAATTCAACAATATAGCTATCACAAAACATATTCTTAACACGATCCACATGTATGCAAAGTTGACACTCTTCCAAAATAGTGGGATTAACATTAACTAAAGTCATGACCTCTCCAAACCCACTTTCATAATTATCACAATAAGATTCAACACCCACCAAAATAGTGGGATCATTACTTCCTAAAGTTGACACTCTTCCAAACCCACTTTCATCAATATAATCATCATAAATAGGAGGCATGCTATCATCAAAATAAATTTGCTCATCAAAACTTGGGGGGCAAAAAATATCATCTTCATCAAACATAGCATCCCCAAGCTTGTGGATTTGCATATCATTAGCATCATGGATATTCAAAGAATTCATACTAACAACATTGCAATCATGATCATCATCCAAAGATTTAGTGCCAAACATTTTAATACATTCTTCTTCTAACACTTTGGCACAATTATCGGAATCCTTATTTTAACAAAAAGACATTAAAAAGATGAAGCATATGAGGCAACCTTAATTCCATTTTTTGTAGTTTTCTTTTATAGACTAAACTAGTGATAAAATAAGAAACAAAAAGATTCGATTGCAAGATCTAAAGATATACCTTCAAGAACTAACCTCCAAGGCAATGGTGCCAGAAAAGAGCTTGATGTCTACTACACAACCTTCTTCTTGTAGACGTTATTGGGCCTCCAAGTGGAGAGGTTTGTAGGACAGTAGCAAATTTCCCTCAAGTGGATGTCCTAAGGTTTATCAATCCGTGGGAGGCATAGGATGAAGATGGTCTCTCTCAAGCAATCCTGCAACCAAATAACAAAGAGTCTCTTGTGTCCCCAACACACCCAATACAATGGTAAATTGTATAGGTGCACTAGTTCGGCGAAGAGATGGTGATACAAGTGCAATATAGATAGTAGATAAAGGTTTTTGTAATCTGAAAATATAAAAACAGAAAGGTAGCAAGTGGTAAAAGTGAGCGTAAATGGTATTGCAATGCTAGGAAACAAGGCCTAGGGTTCATATTTTACCAGTGCAAGTTCTCTCAACAATAATGGCATAATTGGATCATATAACTATCCCTCAACATGCAACAAAGCGTCACTCCAAAGTCACTAATAGCGAAGAACAAACGAAGAGATTATTGTAGGGTACGAAACCACCTCAAAGTTATCCTTTCTGATCGATCTATTCAAGAGTCCATAGTAAAATAACATGAAGCTATTATTTCCGTTCAATCTATCCTAGAGTTCGTACTAGAATAATACCTTAAGACACAAATCAACGAAAACCCTAATGTCACCTAGATACTCCAATGTCACCTCAAGTATCCGTGGGTATGATTATACGATATGCATCACACAATCTCAGATTCATCTATTCAACCAACGCAAAGAACTTCAAAGAGTGCCCCAAAGTTTCTACTGGAGAGTCAAGACGAAAATGTGTGCCAACCCCTATGCATAAGTTCACGAGGTCACGGAACCCGCAAGTTGATCACCAAAACATACACCAAGTGTATCCCGTGATATCCCATTGTCACCACAGATAAGCACATGCAAGACATACATCAAGTGTTCTCAAATCCTTAAAAACTCAATCCGATAAGATAACTTCAAAGGGAAAACTCAATCCATTACAAGAGATAGAGGGGGAGAAACATCATAAGATCCAACTATAATAGCAAAGCTCGCGATACATCAGGATCGTTCCGAATCAAGAAGACGAGAGAGAGAGAGAGAGAGAGAGATCAAACACATAGCTACTGGTACATACCCTCAGCCCCGAGGGTGGACTAGTCCCTCCTCGTCATGGAGAGCGCTGGGATGATGAATATGGCCACAGAAGAGGGATTCCCCCCTCCGGTAGGGTGCCGAAACGGGTCTAGATTGGTTTTCGGTGGCTACAGAGGCTTATGGCGGCGGAACTCCCGATCTAGGTTTCTTTCTGGACAAGTTAGGGGGGTCTTCGGGTTGTCCACAAGGTAGGGAGGCACGCCCAGGGGGTGGGCATGCCCCCCACCCTCGTGGGCAGCCCGGGACTCTTCTGGCCCAACTCTTTTCCTCCATGGCCTTCTTTTGGTCCAAAATAAGTTTCGTGAAGTTTCAGGTCAATTGGACTCCGTTTGATTTTCCTTTTCTGTAAAACTCAAAAACAAGGAAAAAATAGAAACTGGCACTGGGCTCTAGGTTAATAGGTTAGTCCAAAAAATCATATAAAATAGCATATAAATGTATATAAAACATCCAAGGTTGATAATGTAATAGCATGGAACAATCAAAAATTATAGATACGTTGGAGACGTATCAGCGAGTTGGTGTTCGAGACCCTGCCTGTATGCACGTATGTGGCCGTATTTTTTGGCATGTGGCTGCACATATGTGTACAGTTTAGACTGGATTGCCTGTACTGCTACGTCGGGGGCTTTACTACTACACGTGCCGCTGCTTGCTCGGCCACGGTTCATCATTGCAGAGAGACCGATCGATCAGTATATACGTACACGCTCGCGACCAAACATATAACGCTACATATGCTTTGACCAGGTGGGTCCCAGCTATCAGGGAGGATAAGGATGCACTTCCTTTTGTGTGAAGCTATAGCTGGTGGGTCCCAGCTATCAGAGGAAGGAATCATTTTTTCACACACTATGGAGGCACTTCCTTGTGCTCGAAGATGTAGCTAGTGGGTCCAGCTGTCAGACTCACTGACTAAAGTCCTCTCCCGATGATTGTCGTTCATTGACCCCATTGACCACACCGCGCTGAGAGCATTAGTGTGGTGGATGAAGGCGAGGCCTAGGAAGGGAAATACGCATAGCCAGGGAAGATGAGGCTGGTGGATGCCCACGCGGAGGGGAGTACGAGGGTTCCTTGGTTCGGCTATGGTGTAAGGCTCCCATCGCCGGAGCATAACAAGGGGTGTGGGCTAGTAAAGGGAAGGCCTGGCAAGTGGTGGGAGTAAGGTGGGGCGGTCATTCCTGCGCGGCAGCACAGCCGGCCATCAGACGCGGGAGCAGGCGGTGTGGCCGGAGCTGGTTTGGGCGGTTGGAACAAGCAGATCGGAGTTTGAAGAAGCAACACGGTGGTTGGATTAACATTCAACGGCCACTGCTACTAGAATTGTTCGTTGACTAAGTTGACAAAGTGGTGCGTACACGTCAACTTATTAGGCTCACAAGTCAGCCTCCAAATCAGGTAGGTCCCAGCTAGCAGTAGGAGGAATCATTTTTCTTGCGCGTAATAATGAGGCACTTTCTTGCGTGCGAAGATGTAGCTGGTGGGTCTCAGCTCTCAGGGGGAGGAAACTTTTTTTCCGCATAATAAGAAGGAACTTTCTTGCATGCAGAGATGTAGCTGGTGTGTCCAGCCTGTCAGTTATCGGGGGTTTGGTGCGACATATGCCAACGGATGGCTTATCATGGTGGGGGCGAGTAGAACGTCGCCGGTTCCTGGAAACGGGATGAGGCGAAGACATGCACGCCGGCAAATCTTACCCAGCTTCGGGGCTCTCCGGGGAGATAATACCCCTACTGCTGCTCTGCGGGGTCTCCGCATGATCACTATAGTCAAGGGTTTACACGGTTGCTCCTTGAGCTGTGTATGGTGGTAGGAGAGGGCAAGGCTAGCTCTCTCCCTCTATTTGGTGAGGTATAGAACTTCTGGGATCCAACCCTTTGCATGGGTGCCCTGGGGGGTTTATATAGGCCTACCCCCCAGGGGTACAATGGTAATGTGACTGGGCGCGGGCCCAGCCATCAGTGTCTCCGACCTCCGACTTCTCCGCCGGCTGCTGGGGCCCGCCGACTGGTCTAGTACGGAGCCGACAGGCTGCGTCCGTCGCGGGCGGGTCTTGCCGGCTGCTGATTACTGTAGCCGCGCTCCTGATGATGCAAGCTTGGTCATGGGGTCATGGCAATAGCCCCGCCGCATGGCGGGTGATCACTGTGGCCACTCCCCATCTCTTCTTGATTAATGGCACGTGGGCCGCGGGGGAGGGCTCGGCCAACTCCCCCAGGCCGACTCCCATTGGGTCCGACTGGCGGTGCTCCCGCCGTCTCCCGAGGTCTCGCTGGCTGGTGGGCCCTGCTGCCTCCAGGCCGTACAGACAAGCCGTCGTGGGCGCAGGACCAGGTACAGTGGTGCTGATGTCAGGGCCAGTTGGGCAATAGTGCCACGCCGTGGGGAGATCTTCCCAAGTATGGCGCGTTGTAGCCATGCCTGCCCTTGGTAAGGGGCGGGGAGTGGGCTTCATTGTAGCCACGCCCCTGCCCCATCCCCCTTGATGAGGTCACGGTTTGTTGGAGTCGCCGGCTGACTCCCCAAAGCCGGCTTCTCTGGAAGTCGTCCCTGGGACTCGGCTGTGAGCGGGCACTCGGCCGCCTTGCCGTAGACTCCCCAGGAGGCGGCTCTTCGCCCTGTGGTCTTGAGGGGCGCAACCTGCCCCGATGTCTTGAAAGGTCATGGGGCTCGGGTTGGCCTCCCTGTGGCCCATTACTACGACAGTAGTCCCCGAAGCTGGTGAGACGCCGCGGACGATCGGCCGAGAAGCCTCAGCAGTTTCTTTCTCCGGATGCTCGACACATGGTCTTGATTGACTTCCGCCGGGCGGACTAGACGGAGTCGGACTCGCCCGACTCGGGCTCACTCTATACCGACTTGCTCAGTAGTTCGAACATCGTGGCGAGATTTCAAGTGGCATGCTAGCTAAGCTTCCAGGCCGCCACCCGTTCTTGGCCTGTCACGCGGGGGCACGTGGCTAGGCCGTCCTGCCAGCCCACGCGCGCGACGGGATAGGCCCATAGCCGGGGCCCGCCACTACCACGCCTCGGCGCCCGAGCGGATCCGCTGTGACCCCGGTGGACGGTTAGGATTCCTGTGGAGTTACTGCGCGCAGTAACTTTGCAGGGATCATGGGGGGCGTGGGGTTGTGGGCGCAGTAAATCCCCACGCCCACCCCCTCGGCTTCGCAGCCCCGAGGGCTATAAGTAGGGGGAAGAGGGGAGCACGCGCGCCCCTCCTTCCCGCTGCCCCTTGCTTTCTTCCTCCTCGCAGATCCTTCGCTCTCCTGCTTCCTATTTTTTCTCTCTCTCGCTCGCTCCGCCGCACGCCCAAGCTCCGGCGCATGCTGCAGTGACAGCTCGCGACGATGAGCTCTTCCTCCGCTGCCGCGCCTCCCCCAGTACGCTCCGGCACCTGGGACGGCTTCGAAGTCCACGAAGACCATATCGAGTTCCTCCGCCGGACCCATCGTCTTCCCGGCGAGGATCGCGTGCAAGTGCGCCTTGCGCTGGAGGGGGAGATTTCCCCCGCCCCGCAGGAGGGCGAGTGGGTCATCTTCCGCTCGCACTTCCTGTGCGGGTTGGGGCTGCCGGCGAGCAGCTTCTTCCGGTCTTTCATGGAGTTCTATGGACTCCAGCCGCACCACCTCACCCCCAACACAGTGGTGCTGCTGTCCGCCTTCGTGGCTCTGTGCAAAGGCTTTCTCGGAGTCCTCCCCACCCTCGAGCTCTGGGGGGAGTTCTTCTTCTCCAAGCTCGGCACCCAGGCCGCGGGCGTGCCGGCTCAGTGCGGCGCCTTCATCGCCGTGCGAAGGACAGGAGCCGACAACCACTTCCCCTCCATCACGCTGCTGAAGTCGGTGAAGATGTGGCAGTGGTCCTACTTCTATGTCAGGAACGTCGCCACGCGGGGCGACTGGGTCAATCTGCCAGCTTTCGAAGCCGGCCCGCCGGCTGGCAGACTGCCCAACTGGTCGTACCGGGCCAGGTCGCTGACGCCTGCGGGAGCTAGCGCCATCACGCGACTCCGAGTGCCGACGCAGTCGGAGGGTCTGACTGGCCCGGACCTGCTGGTCGCCTTCGTCTCGCGCCGAGTTCTCCCACTCCAAGGCCGCCCTCACCTGATATGCCAGATGAGCGGGGGCCGCGACCCGAGTTGGATGTGCACCAAGGACATGCCTCACGAAGAGGTGGCCCTGATGATGAACTACCTCTCGGACAGCAGGCTCCCGGAGGACTGGCGATTCGGCAAGGAGCCATACTCCCGCGCCAACCCCCTGCCCGTGGTGAGTCGCCTTTCTTTTCTTTAGATTGTCTTCTTCTTGCCGAGTCTTCTTCTAATCAGTCTGCTTTTTGGTTAGAATCCCCTTCTTCACCCACCAGCCGGCACCTCGGGGCCAGCCCGTGAGTTCGCCGCCGACCGGGCGGAGAGCGACGTCGACGACCCCGATCTGGGGGCGGCGGCTCTGGAAGACGACGCCGAGGGAGGAGGAGGGACAACAGGCGACTTCAGGCCCTCGGCCACCTTTGCCGACTGGCCTGAAGACGACGCCGAGGAAGGAGTCGCCCCTCGCCATCGGCCAGGAGCCAGCCAGCCGGGCGCGGGCTCTTCTGCCGCGTCGGGCGCTCCAGGCGGCGGGAAGAAGCACTGGGCTGCACCGACTTTCTTCGGCAGCCGGCCGAAGAAGCCCAAGGGCTCGGCTGCGGCGACCCGGCGGGACAAGGCGGCCGCGAAGGCCATCCGCTTCCGTAAGGAAGTGAAGAAGCTGTTGTTGGTCTCTGCGTAAGTATTCTGTCTTCAAAGTTTGTTCTTTCTTTGTGCTTTGTCTGAGTCTCTGCTCGCCCCTTTTTCTTTAGGGCTCCCCTCTCTCTGGTGCGGGTTGCCGCCGCCTCCATCATGGGGTCGGCGGAGACGCCCGCCACCACTCGGCGGATAGACCCCACTGCCGACCTCCGGGAGGCGACGGAGCGGAATGCGCAGGAGAAGCGCAATGAAGAAGAAGCCCTCCGCCTGGAGAAGGCGGAGGCCGACAGGGAGGAGGCCTCCGCCAAGAAAAAACTAGCAGAGGCCGAAGCCGCCGCCGCGGCGAAGCAGCAGGTTGAGGAAGCTGCACGCCGCCAGGTGGCCTTGCTTGTTACCCTGCTGAACTCTGCGCCGCCGCCGCCGGAGTTCACGGGGCAGACTGGAGGAGCCGACGGGGAGAACCTCATCGAGGAGAGGGAAGGCGGCGAGCCCTCTACTCCGGGCACGAATGTTCCACCACCGCCTCCGCCGCCGTCTGAAGGCGTGCGAGGCGAGCGGCCAGCGGACCCTCCGGTGCCGCCGACCGAAGACGAGGCCGTGGCGAGGCTACTCCTCTAGGTCGGCTCGCCAGCGCGCCGTCTTCGGGAGAAGGCGACTTCGGCACCCCGCCCCCTGGAAGCCGGCACCGCCAGCTCGGCAGCTCTAGACGGCGAGGCGACGAGCGCCGCACCCGTTGGGTGGGTGCGGGGAGGCGGCACAGGGCCGCTGAACCGGGCGCTCCTGGACGTCCAGGCGAAGCTCCGCGCTGAGGGCGATGCCCTCCAGAGCTGCACCAAGGCGTTCCTGGCATCGCGGGCGGCCGTCCGGGTATGTCTTTTCTTTGGGCCTTTATTTTTCTTGTTCCTCTCTGTGGGGGCGCACCAGCGCACCCACTGGGTGTAGTCCCCGAGTTTCGGGTCGGCTGCTGACCAGGCGGCCCGGAACTCCAATTTGATGGACTTCTGGGTACTAACTTTGTCTGAAATGCTTGTTGCAGGACTACCACAACCTCCGTGTCCCCGCCATCAACCGTAATGTTGAAGAGTTGGGCAAGCGGACCGCCGACTTGGCGGAGAGCCGGAGTAAGTCCTTCTCCTTTTTCTCTTCTCTGCGGGGGCGCGCTAGTGCACCCGCGGGCTGTAGTCCCCGAGATTCGGGCCGACTGCTGAGCAGTCGGGCCGGATCTCCCCGGCGACCTACTTTATTGATGACTGTTGTCTTTCTTTCTTTCCTTGAGGGGCCAACGCTGCTCTTCAATAGCAGCTGAGCGAAGCCAACTCCGCCCTGCTCGCCAAAGGGGAGGAGTGCAGCAAGCTCACCGCGGAGCACGATCTGCTGGCCACTCAGTTGGCAGAGCAGAAGGGGCTGCTCGCGAAGTCGCAGAGGAAGGCGGAGGAGACGGAGGCCGCCCTCCTGGCCGAGTTCGCGAGCGAGCGCTCTTCCTGGTCTGACAAGGAGGCGTTGCTATCCTACGGCTTCCACGAGATCGAAGACATCGTTGATGGTGAGTCTCTTTGTTTTCTTTCTTTGAGCTGCCGACTTAGGTCGTGCCGACTCCTGGTTTTTGACTTGCTTTTTTGTTTCTTCATGTCTTTTGCAGACTTCTTCCCTGGGCAGTCGCAGGCCGCTATCCAAGCCATCGAGGCTGATCGTGCAAGTCGGAAGGCGGAGGGCGCAGAGATCGTCGCCAATGCCCCCCGAACTCTAGATGAGCACATCTTGAGTATCGAGGCTCGCCTCCGGCCGGTGCACCGGATGCTGCGCCGGCTTCAGCGCGTCGGCGCCCAGGCGATCTCCGCCCTTTGGCCGGATATGCAGGCTCCGCGCACCCCCAGCCTGACGCCCGATTGGTTGGAGGTCGCGGCTAGTCGCCTCCAGGCTTGGAAGGGCTCTTTGGCCCGGGCTGGAACGTGCCGGGCCTTAGAGTTCGTCAAGGCATGGTACCCGGGGCTGGATCTAGACCGGTTGGCCATGCTTCGGTCGGAGGCCCAGTCGGAGCTGGCGGCTGCAGAAAACGGCCTCGTCAATCGTGCTACGGCGATCGCCGAGTACACTGACACGAGCATCTTCGTCCCCGAGCGGTCTAAAGACGGCGAGGAGGTCCCGCCGGAGTGGTTTGGGATGAACCCAGACTACGGCGAAGACTCAACGGAGGTGATCAGCTCTAGCGTCGAGGAGGAGGACGAGGCGGAGGATGAGGGCGAGGTGGAGGCACCAGAAGAAGGAGCAGACGGCCAGCCTCAGCCCGACCGCGCCTCCAGCAACGAGCCGCGTGCGACTGATCCGATTGCTGCCGGAGGCGATCAAGCCGAGACTAGCCGGCCGACCACCCCGACGACTGACGCTGGCGCCTCCTCTGACCCCCCTGACTCCGTCTGCCGCCTCCTAAGCTGCCGCTGTGTCTTTTGTTTTATCTGCTTCAGTAGTCTTTTGAAGAACTTGTTAATTCGCACAATTCCACCCGCGGGGTGTATTTTGATCCTCTACTTGACAATTCGGCCAAGGGCCTATGTTATGTAAATTTATATATCTATCCTTTTGCTCATTGTTCTTTTGGCTGTTTTCCTTTGCCGCTTTCCCCTAGTTGCCTGCCTAGCCAATCGGACAGCCGCTCTGCAGACTGTTGCTGGATCAAGTGCTAGGCTACTTTGGGAAAGCAAGTACTTAGCCGATTTCAAGATTCTTTGAGCAAGTTGGATAGAAAACGACAATCTGACTATCCGAGAATCGGTTTGCGAGAAAGGCTGGAAGCCGTCTTGAGCTATGTTTTATGCTTTGAGTCCTTAGCCATTTTTCGTGCGAGCACCCATTCTACCTTACCTCTGCCCACCGTACAGTCGCTCTGCGAGCTGCGGCTTCTGACAGAAGACGGCTTAGATGCTACACACTACTTGTCCGGCTGCAGGAAGCATTTCATAGTGCAAGGCGGCAAGTCCCCGGGCCGACTTGTCGAGCCCGGTGCCAAACGGTATAACAAAGAGTAACATACTTGTAGGCATAATTTTTATCATACAGACAAAAGAGGGCAGTCCCCGAGCTCGTCTCGGGGGCCCGAAGTCTTGGTACTTTAATACAAAAGGTAGCGTGGTACATACTGCATCAACTGTAAAATCTTCGGAGAAGATTTGCATTCCATGGCCGCTCTGTCTCCTTGCCGGAGTCGTCCTTCTTGCGTGCTCGGGGCTTCTGAGCGTCGATCAGGTAGTAGGAGTCGTTGCCTAGCACTTTGCTGATGATGAAAGCCCCCCCCCCCCAAGGCGGCGACAGCTTGTGCTGGCCGGCTGTTCGCTGGATCAGCCGGAGCACAAGGTCGCCTTCTTGGAAAGATCTTGGTCTGACCTTCCTGTTGTGGTATCGGCGCAGGCTCTGCTGCTAGATGCTGGACCGGCTGAGTGCTAGCAGCTGGCCCTCTTCCAGCAGATCAACATCGTCTTGTCGTGCTTCTTCTGCTTCCTCCTTGGTGTACATGGTGACTCGTGGGGAGTCGAACTCTATGTCCGTTGGGATGACGGCTTCGGCACCGTAGACGAGGAAGAAGGGCGTGAAGCCGGTTGACTTGTTTGGAGTCGTGCGCAGACTCCAGAGGACGGCTGGCAGCTCGTCGAGCCAGCAGCCAGCCGAGCGCTCCAGAGGCTCGATCAACCGAGGCTTGATGCCGGACAGGATGAGGCCATTTGCTCGCTCCACTTGGCCGTTTGACTGTGGGTGGGCGACGGACGCTAGGTCCAGTCGGATGCCCTGTGTTGCGCAGAAACGGGCCAAGGCGCCTTTGGCAAAATTTGTGCCGTTGTCGGTGATGATGCTGTGTGGTATGCCGTAGCAAATTGTGATATCGGTGATGAAGGTCACGGCAGTCAGACCGTTCAGTTTCTTAATTGGCTTTACTTCCACCCACTTGGTGAACTTGTCCACTGCGACAAGTAGGTGAGTTAAACCACCTCGTGTTGTTTTGAATGGTGCCACCATGTCTAGACCCCAAACTGTGAAAGGCCAAGCAATGGGGATGGTCTTGAGCGCGGAAGCCAGCTGGTGTGGCTTGGAGCTGAACTTCTGGCACCCTCTGCATTTTTGGACCAACTCCTTGGCCTCTTCCAAGGCAGTCGGCCAAAAGAAACCGTGCCGAAAAGCTTTGGCGACGAGTGCTCTTGAAGCCGCATGGTGGCCACATTCGCCTTGATGGATGTCTTTGAGGATCACCTCGCCTTGCTCTGGCTCTACGCAACGCTGGTAGACACCAGTGACGCTGCGCCTGACCAGCTCTCTGTTGATTATGGTATAGGCTGCTGCCCGGCGTTGTACTTGCCAAGCTGAGGTCTCATCAGTTGGTAGCTCTTTGTTCACCAGAAATTTGAGGATGGGCTGGGCCCATGAGGGTGCTGCTATTTCATCGACTATCAGAACTGCGACTTGGACGAGGGCGGCTGAGCTGGGAGGCGGCGGGCTGGAGTCAACAGCCGCTTGTTGGGCTGATGAAGTCCCCAGGCCGACTGGCTCGGTCCTTGGGCCGAGTTCTGGAATCTTCAAGTCCGTCACCGCAGTCCCCGGGCCGAGCTCGACTATGGCAGCTTTGGAGTCGCCCGCCAAAGTCCCCGTTCCGACTGCCGGAGCTCTGGAGTCGGATCCGCCGTCTTCGGGAGGAGCCGGCACAAAGATGGAGTCTGATTCTGGTGAAGGCTTGACAGACGGCTTGAGGAGGCGTTGAAGGGTGACGCCAGATGGTATTGCTTGGCGGGTAGAGCCGATTCGTGCCAAGGCGTCTGCTTGGTCGTTGTCGTTTCTTGGAACATGGAGGAACTCACACCCTTCGAAATACCCGCTGAGTTGCTGCACGAGGAAACGGTAGCTCACCATGTTTGCATCTTTTGCGTCCCAATCGCCAGACGACTGCTGGACCACTAAGTCCGAGTAGCCATAACACAAGATCCGGCGAATGCCAAGTTCTTTGGCAAGCCGGAGCCCGTGAATGAGCGCCTCGTACTCAACCACATTGTTGGAGGCGGCAAAATGGATTTGTAGTGCATATTTGAGCTTGTCGCCTTTGGGAGAGGTGAGGACGACGCCGGCTCCCAAGCCAGTGCGCATCTTGGAGCCGTCGAAGTGCATCCGCCAATGGGTGGAGTCAGGCGCTGGAGGCAGGTACTGGGTCTCGGCCCAGTCGACGAGGAAGTCGCCCAGTGCTTGTGATTTGATAGCGGTGCGGGGCTGGTAGTAGATGGTGTAAGGAGCTAGCTCTATGGCCCACTTGGCCACTCGACCAGAGGCATCTCGGCTACCGATGATCTTGGCAAGTGGAGCCATGCAGACCACCATGATTGGATGTTCTTGAAAGTAAGGCTTCAATTTCTTGGCGGCAAAGTGCACGCCATAGCACATCTTCTGGTAGTGAGGGTAGTTCTGCTTGGAGGTCGACAGTACCTCGCTCAGGTAATATACTGGTCTCTGGACAGGTAGCGCCTTGCCTTCCTCCTTGCGCTCTACTACAATGACTGTGCTGACTACTCGGCTAGTGGTGGCAATGTACAGGAGCATAGGTTCCTTGGGAGTTGGAGCCGTCAGGACGGGTGGGGTAGTCAGCATCTTCTTCAACTGGTGGAAAGCTTCGCCCGCCTTATGGTTCCACTCAAAAAAAGTGGTCTTCTTCATGAGTTGGTATAAGGGGAGAGCTTTCTTGCCCAGCCGACTGATGAATCGGCTGATGGACGCCAAGCAGCCGGTGAACTTCTGCACATCCAGCAGTCGGCTAGGTACCTCCATTCTCTCGATGGCCTTGATTTTTACTGGGTTGCATTCTATGCCGCGTTCAGAGACCAGGAAACCTAGCAGCTGGCCGGATGGTACTCCGAAGACACACTTCTCGGGGTTGAGCTTGATCTGGAACCGACGCAGGTTCTCAAAGGTCTCCTTGAGGTCTTCCAGCAATGTTCCTTGCTTTTCCGTCTTCACCACCACGTCGTCCACGTAAACATGGGCATTCCTGCCGAGCTGCTTGAGGAGGCACTTCTGCATGCAACGCTGAAAGGTGGCGCCGGCATTCCTCAAGCCGAACGTCATGGTGAGGTAGCAGAATGCTCCAAAGGGCGTGATGAAGGCGGTCTTCAATCTGTCAGCCGGGTTCAGCTTGATCTGGTGATATCCTGAGTACGCATCCAAGAAACTCAACAGCTCGCATCCGGCTGTGGAGTCTATCACTTGATCAATTCTTGGCAGAGCAAACGGGTCCTTGGGGCAGGCCTTGTTGAGGCTCGTGTAGTCAATACACATTCTCCATTGCTTGTTCTTCTTTAGCACCAGGACCGGATTTGCCAGCCACTTCGGGAAGAAAACTTCCATAATGAAGTCGTCTGCTAGGAGTCGGGCTATCTCTTCTCCGACAACTCTTCTCTTCTCTTCTGATAAGTAGCGTAGGGGCTGCCTGACCGGCTCTGCATCAGATCGGACGTGTAATTTGTGCTCGGCGAATTCCGTCGGCACACCTGGCATGTCTTTGGGGGACCATGCAAAGATGTCCCGATTCTCACGGAGGAAATCGACGAGCTCACCTTCCTATTTGCTGTTGAGGTTTGTACCTACGACAGCGTACCTCTCTGGGTGCTCCGGATCCAAGGGTATCTTCTTTGTCTCTTTGGCCGGCTTGAACGAACCTTCGGCTTCCGACTCCTTCGGGTCGGGCGATATCTCCGGTTGCTTGCCGGCCATCGCCACAGCTCGCTCAAGGAGTCGCTTCTCGGCCGCAATCACCAGGGACTCGGCCAGCCGACTGCTCTCGGCCGCGCAGGCGGACGACTTCCGGTAGTCGCCGGCCACAGTCAGAATTCCCCTGGAACTGGGCATCTTCATCTTGAGGTAGGTGTAGTGGGGGACCACCATGAACTTGGCCAAGGCGGACCGGCCAAGCAACGCATTGTATGGGCTCTCAAGGTCCACCACCTCAAACCAAACAGACTCTCTTCGGAAGTGATCTTTGTCCCCAAAGAGGACGTCAATCAGGATCTTGCGGATTGGTGAACAGGAAAGCCCAGGAACAATGCCGTGGAACACGGTCCGGCTGTTCTGAAGCTGTCTCTGCTTGATTCCTAAATTCTCCATGGTGTCCTTGTACAGGATGTTGATGCTGCTGCCCCCATCTATTAGGACTTGCGAGAAACGCGCGGCCCGTTTGTCCGTGGCAAAGGTGGCGTCTAGGACCAAGGCGTAGGAGCCTGGACTCGGCATCACTTCTGGGTGGTCAGCCCTGCTCCAGCTGATGGGCCTCTCTGACCAGTGCATGAACTCTGGCGTCCCTGAGGCTACTATGTTCACCTCCTGTCGCTGCAGCCGCCTGCTGCGTCGATCACCAGCCACACTGGTGAACACCACGTAGGCTCCGTGCTCTTCAGGGTACTCGTCTTGTACTACGCCGACTGGCCTGACTGCCGGCTGCTGGGGCGGAGGCGGAGGCGGCTGCCCAGCAGGCGGGGGGTGGAAGGAGGCCGTCTCCCTTGGCGATCCTGGCGAGCCAGTGGCACTTCCGGGTGGTGTGATTCGATGGCTTCACGCTGCTGTGGAACTTGCAAGGTCCATCCAAGGTCTGCTTGTAGGAGAAGGCAGGCAACCAGTTCGGCTTGCTGCCTTTCTGTCGCTTGGGCGGAGGCTGCTCTTCTGGCTACTGGGCTTCAAGGGTCGCGACCTGCCGGCTGCTGGAAGCCGGCTGCGGGGCCTTGCGCTTGTTGTCGCCCTGCTGTTATCACCGGCCGGCGTCTGCTGCCGGAGTTCTTGGAGCCTGAGGAGCTACTTTGCCAGTCGTGCTGATTTGAATTTCCGTCTTCATGGAGGAGTCGGCCATAGCGTACTTGTCCGCTATGATCAGCAGCTCGTCGAGGGTTTCTGGCTCGTCGCAGAGGAGCTTGTGCTTGAGGAGGGTGCCTTCTCGGCACCCGGCTGTGAAATACTCGATGGCCTGCACTTCATGCACGCCCTCGCAGGAGTTCCGGAGCTCGGCCCAACACGTGAGGTAGTCGCGAGTCGACTCTTCAGGACCTTGCACGCACAAGGAGAGCTTACGAGACTTGGGAGGACGCTTGTACGTGCTGGTGAAGTTGCGGACGAACGCTTCGGTGAAGTCGACCCAGCTGTTGATGCTGCGGGGCTTCAGGCTGTTCAACCACATCCGGGCCGTGCCCTGGAGCATGAGCGGAACGTACTTTACTGCGACACGCTTGTTGTCGTTCGCTATGCTGACAGCCATGGAGTAGTCGACTAGCCAGCCTTCCGGCTTCACGGAGCCGGTATACTTGGGCGTGTCTCTTGGTAGCGTGAACCCTCTGGGAAAGGGCTCGTCCCGAATGCGGGGCCCGAAACAAGGCGGACCCAGCTCGTCTTCTTCTTCCAGCGCCAGGGACCGGTGAAGTTGGTCGATCCGGTGGCGGGCGTCATTCTCCCCAACTCCCTCTCGGCGGCCAAGGTCGTCACCGAGAGTCAGATGGTCAACAGGCAGCGGGGAGACTCGCCTCTCCTTGCGGGGAGGGGGAGGTGGACATTCGTCCCATCGTTCCACTGCTCTTGGGCGGCTGTCTCGGTCGCGCTCTATGGTAATCGGAGTCCGACTGAGGCTGACAGCCGGCTCCTTGTCCTTTCTTCCTCGGGCACCGCCAGTCGGCATCCGAGACGTCGCGCCTTCATCTCAGTGCGGGTCATCGTTTGGCCGCTGCAGCGCCTCCGTGCGGCAGCCGGCCACATTCTGCGTGGCGGCCGCGTCGAGGAGCCGCTGGACTCGCTCCATCATGAGGCGGCGCTCTTCGCCCTCGAAATTGTCCAGCTCATCCGCCACTGCCTGGGCGGCTCGGATGTTCTCCGCTGGCGTGGCATACACGGGGCAGCTAGCCCAAAATAGGCTGGCGATGGCTACGTCGCGCTGCTGAACCGCGCCAAGGTGGCTAGGCCCTACCGGAGCCGGCGAGCCGCCAACAGCGCGATCCATCTCCCGCTGGTAAGCTTCTGACAAGCGTCTCATGCTGGCTAGCTTCTTCGCGCCTTCAACAAGCTGAAGGCGGCGCGCTTCTAACGTCTCTGCTTCAGCATCTTCCGGGATGGGCGCAGCTAGGTCTTGCAGCTCCGCGCCGAGTGAGTCGGGCGCCCTTCCACCAGGGAACTCGTCATGACTGATGACCAGCACCTCAATGACGGTGCTCTCGTCGCTCTCCGCGTGGCGAAGAGGTTCGTCGTAGACCACCACGTTGGAGGGGAACACGTCGACCGATGCGGTGTCGGAGTCGACCAGCATCGGGTCGATGGAGCCTACGGACTCCAAGTCTACGGCAGGCTCGCCGGAAACGTGGAGTTGATCGAGGAGGCCCGCGAGGAGGTTTTCGGGGCTGCCTACGCCTGCGTCGGACGCAGGCTCGTCGGAGAGGCGGACCTCTCCGACAAGTTCGGCCAAGGAGCTGGCTGCACAGGCGATCTCCATGCCGCGTAGCGCGTCGACGCAAACTTCGTCTAGCGTGCCTGGCTGGCTGCGCTCGCCAGGGAGGAAAAGGGTTCCTATCCATAACAGATCTCTGGACGGCGGTGCACCATGCCCCACGGTGGGCGCCAAATGTCGGGGGTTTGGTGCGACATATGCCAACGGATGGCTTATCATGGTGGGGGCGAGTAGAACGTCGCCGGTGCCTGGAAACGGGATGAGGCGAAGACATGCACGCCGGCGAATCTTACCCAGCTTCGGGGCTCTCCGGGGAGATAATACCCCTACTGCTGCTCTGCAGGGTCTCCGCATGATCACTATAGTCAAGGGTTTACACGGTTGCTCCTTGAGCTGTGTATGGTGGTAGGAGAGGGCAAGGCTAGCTCTCTCCCTCTATCTGGTGAGGTATAGAACTTCTGGGATCCAACCCTTTGCATGGGTGCCCTGGGGGGTTTATATAGGCCTACCCCCCAGGGGTACAATGGTAATGTGACTGGGTGCAGGCCCAGCCGTCAGTGTCTCCGACCTCTGACTTCTTCGCCGGCTGCTGGGGCCCACCGACTGGTCTGGTACGGAGCCGACAGGCCGCGTCCGCCACGGGCGGGTCTTGCCGGCTGCTGATTACTGTAGCCGCGCTCCTGATGATGCAAGCTTGGTCATGGGGTCATGGCGACAGCCCCACCGCCTGGCGGGCGATCACTGTGGCCACTCCCCATCTCTTCTTGATTAATGGCGCGTGGGCCCCGGGGGAGGGCTCGGCCGACTCCCCCGGGCCAACTCCCATTGGGTCCGACTGGCGGTGCTCCCGCCGTCTCCCGAGGTCTCGCTGGCTGGTGGGCCCTGCTGCCTCCGGGCCGTACAGACAAGCCATCGTGGGCGCAGGACCAGGTACAGTGGTGCTGATGTCAGGGCCGGCTGGGCAACAGTGCCACGCCGCGGGGAGATCTTCCCAAGTACAGCGCGCTGTAGCCATGCCTGCCCTTGGTAAGGGGCGGGGAGTGGGCTTCATTGTAGCCACGCCCCTGCCCCGTCCCCCTTGCTGAGGTCACGGTTTGTTGGAGTCGCCGGCCGACTCCCCAAAGCTGGCTTCTCTGGAAGTCGTCCCTGGGACTCGGCCGTGAGCGGGCAGTCGGCCGCCTTGCCGTAGACTCCCCAGGAGGCGGCTCTTCGCCCTGTGGTCTTGAGGGGCGCAGCCTGCCCCAATGTCTTGAAAGGTCATGGGGCTCGGATTGGCCTACCCGTGGCCCATTACTCCGACATCAGTGGGAGGAACCATTTTTTTGCGTAATAAGGATGCACTTGCTTGCGTGCGGCCATGGCCATGTGGGTTCCTACTGTCATCCGCTCCACGTACATCCCTCCTCCGATGGCTGTCATTTGTTGACTATGTTGACCACGCTGTGTCGAGAGCACCAACGTGGTGGACGACAGCGAGGCCTAGGAAGGGACCGACCCGGAGCCGGGGAAGACTCGGTAGTGGTTTCCCATGCGGTTGGGAGTACGAGGGTTTACTAGTTTGACTGCCATTGCCGAAAAATAACATGAGGTGCGGGTGAGTAGAGGAATGGCCTGGCCAGTGATGGGAGTAGTGTGGGGCGGTGTAGCCTGCATAGCAACATAGCTGGCCACGGGAGATGGGAGCAGGCGGTCCCACAAGCATTGGTTTAGACGCTGGAGCAAGAAGATCAGATGAAGAAGCTGCACAGCCGTTGGATGGATTAACATCCAATGGTCAATGCTGCTAGAATTGTTTGCGGACGAAGTTGACAAAGCCTTGCGTACACGTCAACCTAGTAGACCCACAAGTCAACCTCAAAATCTGTTGCAAATAGATACAACCCAAAATTTCTAGCTAGATTCAAATTAATTTAAAAATTAAACATACCTTAATTTAAAATCCAATGAAAATTTACCTGCACAAAAAGAAGGAAACTTAAAATATCAAAATCCGAAAGAAAAAAGTAATTTGGAACTAATTGCCTCTTTGCTGTATTTTACATTTTACTGCCGATTTCTTATTACTTATAACCCATTTTCTGGGCAAGCAGAATGCGTCCCTCCTCGTCTTGAAAGATTTTTGGCGCCGCAGGGCGTAGAAAAGCAAGTAGGCCTCCATTGGGTATTCTACAAAAAAACAAAATAGATGGGCTAGCCATTTTTAGAAAGAACAAAAATTGTGTTGGTCATGTGGTAAACATATGAAATAAAAAGCCTGGGCTAGACGGGCCACAGCTCCTGCACAACCTAGTTGATACCCTGCTCCATCCCGAAAACAAAAAAAATATTGTGCGAGCTGCTGGGTCCCGGGTGTCATCCGCTCCTTATGCAGTTATCTCGCTTATTGACTACGTTGACAGTGGCATGCGACCCAGATGTCAGGAAACCATTAGGAGGAACCATTTTTTCTTGTAATAAAGGAGGCACTTGCTTTTACTACTGCCATGATCCTGGTGGGTCCCTACTGTCATCCTCAGCATGTACAGTCATCTCCTTATTCCTCTCGGTTGTTAACCATGTTGACAACACCGTAGGGCGGCGCCACGGTGAGTGAACCAAGGTGGAGGGCAATGGTGAGGCCTCGGACGAGAACGAACAAGAGTTGGGAAAGATGCATCGAGTTTTAGGGTGTGGTGTGGCCGTGATGCGTGTGCGGCAGCACAACCAGCTATGGGAGGCGGGAGCAGGCGGTTCCGTCGGCTCTGGTTTGGCTTTGGCGGCTGGAGGAAGAAGAGACTGAAGAAACATGACAAACGTTGAATGTCAATCCAATGGTCAAGGTTGGCACAATCGTTTGTTGACTAAGCCAACACCATGTAGCATACTTTTTTATAAGAAGAGAAGGAAAACTAGGCTCGTTCACCATATAACATTCCCGAAAGTGCCACCATTTGATTTTGCGTCACAACTAAAACTGCCAGGAAAATGCGTTCGTTTGCCGTCCTCCTCCCAGGGAACGTTCGCCACATAACATTCTCGAAAATCAATGACTTGAGAAGGCGTAAAGAACAAACTAGTGTACTAGTAAAGAGACGTTGCTGAGTTTTAGAAAAAAGAGAGACATGATCCTGTAGCTAGAACCTAGACTATGACTACATATAGTGCTATGCCACTCTACAAGTAATGAAACTGACATATCCAACATTCGCTTATCCTCTTCTGTAGTTATTCTGCCTAGCATCAGAAGCTCCAGCTGAAGCAACCATGTCCGCTGGCGGCTCATCCACCTGCTCTTCAGCAGGCAACAACCAGATATGTGCCCAGTCGCCACCCATACCATCGCCAATGGGTCTCATCACACCACTGTCCGCACACTCACTACAGCCGGTTGCTCATCACAACCCACTGCCATTGGTGTGGTGCCACTGCTGCAAATCATGTAGAGTCATCCATCGCATATCAACTACAATCGTCAACCCTGGTTGAGCCTTCTACAAATGCCCGAATCATGGGGTAATAATATGTTTAAGTTGTTTGCCTGTTTTTAGTTGCTGATATTTTAATAGTTTGGTTGATGATCTTCCAATTTCATTCGTGCAGAAAAGGGATGGTTTGTGTAATATGTATTTCTGGGAAGTTTCTTATGTGGGGGAATGGAACTACGCTGATTATTTGGTTAGGCGAGGAATCCTAATACCAGCGGGTTGGGGTGTTGGACAAGTAACTGAAGGAACAACAGAAGAGGAAGATGTAGAGCAGAAGGTTAAAGATGTAGTTCATCTGATCATGGCCAGGCAACAGCTGTTGAATGGCCTTGGCAGCAATGAGGAGATGAAAGAGCTTGTGAAGTTAATGGGCAAGATCATTGTGCTATGTAGGTGATAACCACAAGAATAGGGGATCATTTGTAGCCTTCTTCGATAAATAAGTGTCAAACCCAATGAGGAGCTAAAGGCAGAACAAATATTCCCACAAGTTCTATCGACCACCGATACAACTCTACGCACACTTAACGTCTGCTTTACCTAGAACAAGTATGAAACTATTTTGCAAGAATAAAACTATGAGTACTTTGCGAGAATAAAACTATGAATAAATTGCAAGGTAATAAAAGTCGATAGCTTTTGTCAATAAGAAAGTCATTTGTCCCTAGGCAATCGATAACAAGTACCGGTAATCATTCTTGCAATTTTACATGAGGGAGAGGCATGAGCTAACATAATTTCTCTACTTGGATCATATGGAATTATGATTGGACCCATAGCTAGCATCCACAACTACTAAAGATCATTAAGGTCGTGAAACCCAACCATAGCATTAAGTATCAAGTCCTTTTTACTCCCATACGCCATAATCCACTTATCCGCTTTAGGCTCCTGTCACCCCCGCAACACTGACAATAAGCAAACCATGAACATATTACAACACCCTACAGCGGAGTTCCCTCCATTTGCGCGACATGGAGGGCACCATACGACAGCACCATAAATAAAATATACAATCATACCAACCAAGATCGTGATTAGCACACGTTACAAAACGGATCTACTCAAACATCATAGGAAAACCATAGATCATTGGGAAATAATATATGGAGTTGAGCACCATGTTTAAGTAGGGATTACAGTGGGGAGAAGGGAGGTTTCATCACTGCATAGAGGGGGAGTGATTTGGTGTTGACGGTAGCAAGAGTGTTGATGTAGATCGCCGTCACGATCCTTGCCCCAGCGGCACTCCGACAACAACGGGAGAGAGGGGGGAGATCCCCCCTCCTTCTTATTCTTCCTTGGCCTCCCCCCTAGATGGTAGGAGAGTTCCCCTCTAGTCCATGGCCTCCATGGCGGCAGACGGGCGGGAGCCCCTCCGAGAGTGGATCTATCTCTCTCTTCCCTTCTATTTCGCGTTCCTCGGATGAGGCTGAAAATCGTTTCTTATATTCCGAGAGATCTGTAACTCCAATTGCGCTAAGATTTTAACACGATGTTTTCTAGACATAATCTTCCTTGCACCCGAATAGAGCTCCAACCGACGTTCGAGGAGGGCACAACCCACCACCATGCGCCAGGGGCCTGGGGCGCGCCCTGGTGTCTTGTGGTCACTGTGGGCCTCCATTTGCATTGATTCCACCTCCCAAAAATCACATATATTCCAAAATAATTCTCAGTAAATTTTTATCGCATTTGGACTTCGTTTGATATGGATTTTCTGTGAAACAAAAAACATGCAACAGACAGAAACTGGCACTAGGCACTGGATCAATAGGTTAGTCCAATAAATCATATAAAAAGTTGCCAAAAGTATGTGAAATTTGTATAATATTGGCATGAAACAATCAAAAATTATAGATACAACAGAGACGTATCAGCATCCCCAAGCTTAATTCCCGCTCGTCCTCGAGTAGGTAAATGATAAAAAAAGATAATTTTTTATGTGGAATGCTACCTAGTATAAACTTGATCATATATCTAATCATGGCATGAATATTAAGACATAAGTGATCCAAAGCAATAGTCTATAATTTGACATAAAGATATCAATACTCAGGCATCCCAACAAACAATCATGTCTTTCAAAATATCAACACTAAAGAAAGTTATCCCTACAAAATCATATAGTCTTGCCATGCTCTGTCTTCTTATCACAAAGTATTTATCATGCACAACCCCGATGACAAGCCGAGCAATTGGTTCACACTTTTTAACACGCCTCAGCTTTTCAACCCTCACGCAATACATGAGTGCAAGCCATGGATATAGCACTACAGATGGAATAGAGTATAATGGTAGGGGTAAATATAGAGAAGACAAAAAAGTAAGAAAGTCTCACATCGATGCGGCTAACCAACGGGCTATGGAGATTCCCATCAATTGATATCAATGTGAGGAGTAGGGATTGCCATGCAATGGATGCACTAAGAGCTATAAGTGTATGAAAGCTCAATATGAAAACTAAGTGGGTGTGCATCCAACTTGCTTGCTCATGAAGACCTCGGGCATTTGAGGAATCCCATCATCAAAATATACAAGCCAAGTTCAATAATGAAAAATTCACAGTAGTATATGAAAGTGACAACACATGAGACTCTCTATATGAAAACCATGGTGCTACTTTGAAGCACAAGTGTGGAACTAGCATGCCCCATCTCTCTTTTTTTTTCTCTCATTGTTCGGAGTCTCATCCCGACTTATGGGGGAATCATAGTCTCCATCATCCTTTCCTCACTGGGGCAATGATCTAAAAATGAATAATGATGATCATCACACTTCTATTTACTTATAACTCAAAAGAAATAAAAATTACAACTCGATACCTAGAACAAAGTATGTCTCTATATGAATGCCTCTGGCAGTGTACCAGGATGTGCAATGATCTAGCGTAACATCTATACAAAATGATGAACGGTGGCTGAGCCACAAATACTATGTCAGCTATATGATCATGCAAAGCAATATGACAATGAACGCTCAAGTCATCAAAACGGAACCGGTGGAAGTTGCATGGCAATATATCTCAGAATGGCTATGGAAAGGCCATAATTGGTAGGTATGGTGGCTGTTTTGAGGAAGATATAATAAGGCTATGTGTGATGGAGCGTATCATATCACGGGGTTTGGATGCACCAGCGAAGTTTGCACCGACTTTCAAGGTGAGAAAGGGCAATGCTCGGTACCGTAGAGGCTAGCAAATTGCTAAAAGGTAAGAGTGCGTATAATCCATGGACTCACATTAGTCATTAAAGAACTCGTATACTTATTACAAAATTTTATTAGCCCTCGAAGCAAAGTACTACTACGCATGACCCTAGGGGGATAGATTGGTAGGAAAAGATCATCGCTCGTCCCCGACCGCCACTCATAAGGAAGACAATCAATAATAAATCATGCTCCTCATAGCATAACAAGAGACTATACACGCATGCTTCGGGAATCACAAACCATGACACCAATATTCTTACTAACCACAACCGTTTACTAGTAACTCCCACATATTCCATCTCTATATCGCAAAACTATTGCAAAGGAATCAAACATATCATATTCAGTGATCCATAAGTTTTATGTAGGATTTTATAACTAACCATGCAAATGACCAATTCCTGTTGACTCTCTAAATAGATATCAGTGAAGCATGAGTTTAATTCTTTCTACAAAAGATCAAGCTCTAACAAGTATAAGTGAAGCAAAAGAGCATTCTACAAATAAAGGTTTTCTATGTGAAGAGAAACAGGCAATCCAAACTTCAAATGATATAAGTGAAGCACATGAAGCATTCTATAAAGCCATACTCAAAAGATATAAGTGAAGTGCAATGAGCATTCTATAAATCAACAATGGACTATCTCATACCAGCATGGTTAATAAAAGAAAAGTGAAAAATAAACACAAAAGACGCTCCAAGATTTACACATATCACATGAACGAAACGAAGACGAAAACATACTAATACTTGTTCAAGAAAGATGGGATGCCTTATGGGACATCACCAAGCTTAGAGCTTGAGTATCCTTGGATATTTACTTGGGGTGCCTTGGGCATCCCGAACCTTGAGCTCTTGCCTCTCCTCCTTCTCCACATATCGATACATCCTCAATCTTTGATCACTTCATCCACACAAAACTCAACAGAAACCTCATGAGGTCTGTTAATATAATAAAGCAAATCACTACCTTAAGTACTATTGCAAACCAATTCATGTTTTGTTTTTGCATTGTAGTCACTGTATTGTAACTTTTCCATGGCTTGAATCTGTCTTAAACAGGACAGTCCATAGTAATCTGAACATTCACCATACTTATGTAACTCCAAATTTTTTGAAAAATTAGGATGAAATAAAAAAATTGTATAGCAATATTGTGCAAAATGTTTCAGAAACCTTTGATGTTCCAGTAAAAATGAAATTCACACGCTACAGCCAAATTTTCTGTTTTTACACTGCACATACCAACAAGCAGCCTACCCATCCTAAAGGCAAATCTTGGCACAATAATTTTACAATACAAAGGATTTGTACAAGGGGATAATTATTTTTGTTAGAAACTTCATGAAAAATTCTACATTGTTTCCATGAGCAAGAACACAAGTGTTCAAGGTTGACCCTCACTTCTCCAATGCATAACTTGCAATCGCTTCTCTTTTGTCAAAAAGTTTTAAGTTCCCCTCTATATTTTTTTGTTTTTAACTTTATAAAAGCACTCAACATAAATAAATGAATCTCTAAAACTTTCGGGTTGTCTCCCTGGCAACGTTTACTTTAAAGCGATTAAGCTAGGTATAAAGTGCTGAAGTAATGGATCCACCCGGATCCCAAGGTATATCAAAGCCAATTTTAATTAACAATGATTTGGCCTTTAGTAGTGAGAACCAAGCAATATAAATCATGCAATGAAGAAGTCTAACTCTCTTTATATGCATCGGCATGTCATACAAGAACAATTCATGCACATCAAGTAAAGGCCAATGCATAGCATAAGCAGTTTCTTGCAATTTTATCGTGTTGGAAACATAAAGAGGTGGAGATGTAGTTCCACTGTCATAACAATTTCAAGTAGGAGCATCAAGCACATGCATATTATATTCATCAAAATCATCATGTGAAACGGTAAAAGGCAACCCATCAATGCAATCCTTAATAAGTGCAAACTTCTCTGATATAGTGTAGTTTGGAGAATTCAAAAAGATAATAGGATTATCAAGTGTGGGTGCAATAGCAATAATTTCCTTCTTAACATAAGGAACTATAGCAAGTTCATCTCCATAAGCATAATTCATATTGGCATCTTGTCCACAAGCATAGCAAGCATCAAGTTCATCAAAAAGGGATATTTCAAAAGAATCAACGGGATCATAGCAATTATCATAACATTCATCCTTCCGTAAGCATGAAGGGAAATTAAACAATGTATGAGTTGAAGAGTTACTCTCATTAGAAGGAGGGAATGGGTAGCTAATCCGCTCTTCATCCTTTTGTTCTTCGCTCTTCTAATCATCTTTTTCATCCAATGAGCTCACAGTTTCATCAATTCCTTTTTCCATAGACTCCTGCAAAATATTAGTCTCTTCTCGGACAGCGGAGATTTTCTCAACAAATTCATCAATATCAGAATTATATTTATAATTATCATAGCAATATTTAAGGATGAAAAAAATTAGGTCTATAAACATCATCATCAAAAGCTTCATACTTTAAAAACAAAGATTCAATTTCATAAGCACCCTTAAAAGCAACAAATTCTTCTATTCATTCCACATCATAATAATCATATCTACCATTGGCATAAGAAGCCAAGGTTTCATTATCATTAAATTTGCATGAAAAGGGAAGGTGTAGAGCGTTCATCCTAGAGCAACAAGTATAATCATATCTTTGGCATAAATTCCAAGCATACCAATGCAACATATCAATTTGATCCCATAATAGTTTCCCTTTTTGCGTCAAGCAATAATCCCTAAAGTATTCACATTGATCCAACATGTCTCCCATTATCATATTGAATGGGGTTTTCTCAGGATTACCAAAGTAGTGATTAATATTTTTCACATAACGAGCATCGAGGGTTTTAGGAGGTTCCCCATCTCCATGAGTAGCAAGTACCACTAACTTTTTTGGCGTTTCATGTTCCATGTCCATAACTAAAGATAGAGAACAACTTAAAAAGAAAATAAAAACTACTTAGTGATAAAGCAAACAAGCACACACAAGAATATTCACCCCATGCTATTGCTCCCCGGCAACGGCGCCAGAAAAAGGTCTTGATAACCCACAAGTATAGGGGATGGTTTGTAGCCTTCTTCGATAAATAAGAGTGTCGAACCCAACGAGGAGCTAAAGGCAGAACAAATATAACCTCAAGTTCTATCAACCACCGATACAACTCTACGCACACTTAACGTCCGCTTTACCTAGAACAAGTATGAAACTATTTTGCAAGAATAAAGCTATGAGTACTTTGCGAGAATAAAACTACAAATAAATTGCAAGGTAATAAAATTCAATAGCTTTTGTCAATAAGAAAGTCATTTGTCCGTAGGAAATCGATAACAAGTACTAGTAATCATTCTTGCAATTTTACATGAGGGAGAGGCATGAGCTAAGATACTTTCTATACTTGGATCATATGCACTTATGATTAGACCCCTAGCAAGCATCCACAACTACTAAAGATCATTAAGGTCGTGAAACCCAACCATAGCATTAAGTATCATGTCCTTTTTACTCCCATACGCCATAACCCACTTATCCGCGTTTAGGCTGCTGCCACCCCCGCAACACTGACAATAAGCAAACCATGAACATATTGCAACACCCTACAGCTGAGGACCCTCTGTTTGCGTGACACGGAGGGCACCGTAGGACATCACCATAAATAAAATATACAATCATACCAACCAAGATCGCGATTAACCCAAAGGACAAAATGGATCTACTCAAACATCATAGGATAACCATAGATCATTGGGAAATAATATATGGAGTTGAGCACCATGTTTAAGTAGAGATTGCAGCGGGAGAAGGAAGGTTACACCACCGCATAGATGGGGAGAGAGTTGGTGTTGACGGTAGCAAGATTGTTGATGTAGATCGACGCCACGATCCTTGCCCCGGCGGCACTCCGATGCCACCAGGAGAGAGGGGGAGAGAGCCCCCCTCCTTCTTCTTCTTCCTTGGCCTCCCCCTAGATGGGAGGATAGTTCTCCCTCTGGTCCATGTCCTCCATGGAGGCGGAAGGGCGGGAGCCCCTCTGAGATTGGATCTATCTCTCTGTTCCCTTCTGTTTCGCATTCGCCAGATCTGGCCGAAAACAGTTTCTTATATTCCGGAAGATCCGTAACTCAGATTGTGCTGAGATTTTAACACGATTTTTTCCGGATATAAGATTCCTTGCGCCCGAAGTAGAGCTCCAACCGACATTTGAGGAGGGCACAACCCACCACCACGCGCCAGGGGCCTGGGGCGCACCCTAGTATCTTGTGGTCATTGTGGGCCTCTGTTTGCGTTGATTCCACCTCCCAAAAATCACATACATTCCAAAATAATTCTCTATAAATTTTTATCGCATTTGGACTTCGTTTGATATGGATTTTCTATGAAACAAAAAACATGCAATAAACAGGAACTGGCACTGGGCACTCGATCAATAGGTTAGTCCAATAAATCATATAAAAAGTTGCCAAAAGTATGTGAAAGTTGTATAATATTGGCATGAAACAATCAAAAAATTATAGATACGACGAAGACGTATCAGTAGGATGAGCGTGTCTTTATTTGTAGTGTATGTAGCACTTGTGATGTATTCAGTGGCTATGACATGAGCACTTTGCTGAAACTAGTAATGAATGAAACCTGTTTAGCAGGCTGGGTGTAGTGTTGTGAACATGGAATTATTTCTAGTAAAGAAAATTGGGGGTATCCTCTTTTGCTCATAAATAAATAAATAGTAGAGGCCCTTTCGCTAATAAATAAATAAATTAGCAGAGGCCCTTTTGCTAATAAATAAATAAATTAGCAGTGGCCCTGACAGGTCAGCTTTGTTCCTATTGGAAGATGTAGAGCAAATTGCAGTCCAACAGCAAACTATGTCATCAAATATAAGTTTCACAGCCAAATATGAGTACAACTAAACCACAATGTCATCATTTTTTAGTCATCATACAATCACCAAACACAAATCAACATACATAACAAGTGATGTTCTCACACAAAATACTAAACAACCACTTCATCAGGTTTCAGTTGTCATAGCAAACACAGTTTCACATAGTAGATAAGAAGTCGCCTTCTCACAGGCAAATACGACAAAAGCAATCTAATCATCATCCGCAGCAGCAACGTCAACATTTCGCC
>NC_041380.1:129351138-129392820 GCF_002162155.2 Triticum dicoccoides | reverse complement strand
CAATGTCCTCGAACGTTAGCCTCTTATTGATGAACTCTCGTACGTCCACAGCCCAACAGGGAATGTTTTCGCCAGCGTTATTGATGTGATGGTTCTCAAAGATACAAACAAAATCTTCTACATTAGGAGTAGTGTAAGCATCATATTGTTGTGCAACTTAATTAAACGAATTCTCTGCTCAAACCTTTGCAATACTCTCCAGTGATCGCTACATGCATATGTGTCTTCCAAGAAAAATATCTGTGTTGCTTGATTTGCCAAAATAAAAGGCTCGTCGGTGTGGTACGCCTCCTTGACATCGATGGATTTGAAATAATCATCACCTGGAAAACAAGTTATACCAACGACAACACAATAGAACCACACACTAATGAACCTCGAAACTGGAGATATACTGCACTTGAAAAATGTCTGTTATGTTAGCATACATTTCAGTTCTCTCTTTGTCGTACGTATCTATGCTCATTACGGCACTGTTTTGTGTCTTCCTGCCTTCGTTGCGTGCAAGGGTGTTGTAGCGCACATCTTCAACAACGCAAGATTCATAATGTCTTACCCGAGTATCAAGACCCATTACTAGTGTGTAAAGGGCATCATTAACTGCCTGCCCATCCTCCCGCATCTTCTTAAACTATGGTTAGAAAATAGACAAGGTGATCATCTTATGTACTCAATATATTAAAAAAACTGATAGTGATATTCAAAAGCTTACACGGCCCTTGAACCATTTTGCAAATCCTGCCATAACCAGTTTGTCAATGTTTCTTGGCTTTTGCGTCATTAACTCCTTTTTGTAGATGCTGCACAACATAGTGATCACGTCAAACATCTAAATATTTAAGAATGTGCTGCAAGTTTAGTAGATTACCATGTATAAGCTGCAGTACTTAGCACTTACTCAATACTCCCTCTGTTCCTAAATATAGGGTGTATAGTTTTTGGCACGAAAATTAAAGAACGCACGTGGAGTGAAAATTTCTCAAGTTTTAGGCGAGATTACACCTGACTAATTGACATGAGAAAATAGAGGAGTTTGCCTAATATAAGTAAATGTAATCAAATCCTTAAAAAAATATTCAAACGAGTGGTGCAACGCAAGACACCTTATATTTCGAACTTTTTCTAAAAAATCTATACACCTTATATCAAGGAACGGAGGGAGTATAAGTTAGAATCTCAGGACAATTATTCAACACATACCAAACCATTTTGTCCAAATCTTTAGGTTTGTCATCTTGTCGACTTTTCCCTGTAAATCGAACAGAACAATCAAAAACATTGAGCTCGGGATTGTCTTCACCCACCTTTTTGCTAAGCTGATCAGCTATTTTCAATGTATTTTGAGCAGAATATCAACACTTCTGTAGCAATGTAGGCCTTGATGTCTACTACGCAACTTAATTCTTGTAGACACGTGTTGGGTCTACAAGCGTAGAGTTTTGTAGGACAGTAGCAATTTTCCCTCAAGTGGATAACCTAAGGTTTATCAATCCGTGGGAGGCGTAGGATGAAGATAGTCTCTCTCAAACAACCCTGCAACCAAATAATAAAAAGTCTCTTGTGTCCCCAACACACCAAATACAATGGTAATTTGTATAGGTGCACTAGTTCGGTGAAGAGATGTTGATACAAGTGTAATATGGATAGTAGATATCGATTTTTGTAATAAGAACAATAAAAACAGCAAGGTAGCAATTGATAAAATGGAGCACAAACGGTATTGCAATGCTTGAAAATGAGGCCTAGGGTCCGTACTTTTGCTAGTGCAATCTCTCAACAATGCTAATATAATTGGATCATATAGTCGTCCCTCAACGTGCAATGAAGAATCACTCCAAAGTTCCTATCTAGCGGAGAACATAAGAAGAAATTGTTTGTAGCTATTCATTCCGATCGATCTATCCAAGAGTTCATACTAAAATAACACCAAGTTATTCTTTCTGATTGATCTATCAAGAGTTCATACTAAAATAACACTAAGTTATTCTTTTTGATCGATCTATCAAGAGTTCTTACTAAAATAACACCAAAGAAAATTTAGATTCATAATACTCAATCCAACACAAAGAACCTCAAAGAGTGCCCCAAGATTTCTACCGGAGAAACAAAAGACGAGAACATGGATCAACCCCTATACATAGATTACCCCAATGTCACCTCGGGAATCCACAAGTTGAGTGCCAAAACACATATCAAGTGAATCAATATGATACCCCATTGTCACCATGGGTATTCATAGCAAGACATACATCAAGTGTTCTCAAATCCATAAAAGTATTCAATCTGATAAAACGAAATCTCAAAGGAAAACTCAATTCATCACAACAAGATAGAGAGGGGAAAACACCATATGATCCGACTATATTAACAAAGCCCCCGATACATCAAGATCATGACATCTCAAGAACATGAGAGAGAGAGAGAGATTAAACACATAGCTACTGGTACAAACCCCCAGCCCCGAGGGTGGACTACTCCCTCCTCATCATGGTGGCCGCCGGGATGATGAAGATGGCCACCGGTGATGATTTCCCCCTCCGACAGGGTACCAAAACGGGGTCTAGATTGGTTTCTCGTGGCTACAGAGGCTTGCAGCGGCAGAACTTCTGATCTAGGGTTACCCCCATGGGTTTTGGAATATTTGGGAATGTATAGGGCGAAGAGGCGGTGCGGGAGGCCATCGAGGTGGGCACAACCGACCAGGGCACACCTGGACTCCCAGGCGCGCCCAGGTAGGTTGTGCCCCCCTCGGGGCACCCCTCTGGTACTTATTTGGCCCATTGGTGGTCTAAAGGTCCAAAAAAATGTCCAAAAAGTTTCGCTGCGTTTGGACTGTTTGGTATTGATTTTCTGCGGTGTAAAAATCAAGCAAAAAACAGCAACTGGCGCTGGGCACTATGTCAATAGGTTAGTCCCAAAAAATGATATAAAGTTGCTATAAAATGATTGTAAAACATCTAAGAATGATAATATAACAGCATGAATACTTCATATATTATAGATACATTGGAGACGTATCAGCATTCCAAGCTTAATTCCTACTCGTCCTCGAGTAGGTAAATGATAAAAGAAATAATTTATGAAGTGTGAATGCTAGAAAAGTGTATAAATTTGATCAATGATAATTTCAATCACTTTTCCTAGCATCATAACAACAACTCTTTCTTATAAAACATCTCATGTTAAAGTAGCAACCAATTCACATGTTAAGGTTCAAACAATGAATTCTCTTGAAATTCAACAACCTATATTCTTAGTCACCAAACAATTGCAATTCAACTTATTCAACAATTCTAAGTAAGAGCTCCACATACTCAATCATCATATAGTCTTCCATGATTACTACTACTCAAAGCATATTCTTAGAACAAATGGCATCCATCGAACAGAAAGAAAGATAGGGGCTTAATGTTTTGCCTCCCAACTCATTTATCATAGAGATAATTGTCAACAATAATAATTCATGATCAAATATATTTGATTGGTAATATGTGCCTAGCTCTTTCCCCACCACATGATGCTTGCCAACTAGAGAATAATTTAGGTTGAAATGAGAATTTATACTATTGAATCTTTGCATAAAAGTAAATACTGAAAAGTAAAAGATAGGCCCTTCGCAGAGGGAAGTAGAGGTTGCCATGCGCTTTTTATTTGGATGCCCAAACTCTTAATTCAAAGGAACATGATGTTATATTGCCCCTTATGATAGCAACCTTTATTATGCAGTCTATCGCTTTTATTACTTTGCCATCACAAGTTCGTACAACGCTCAATTTTCCCTTACAATAAAAGATCAAACATATTTAGGAGCAATTTTTATTGCTTTATGCATCGAAGACAACTTACTTGAAGGATTTTATTCAATCCATAGGTAGGTATGGTGGACACTCATGGCAAGAAATTGGGTTTAACGGTTTTTGGATGCACAAGTAGTATCTCTACTTAGTACAAATTTTTGGCTAGCAAAAGATCCTAGGCAAACACCACATGTTGGAGGATCCATGGCAATATAACTTCTATGCAAATATACACAACCATAACTCATTACGTTGTCTTCCTTGTCCAACTTCAACTAATTTTGCTCAAGTTTGAAAATAATTAATGGGTATTCACAATCAAAGAAGATGTGCAAGATAATATATTTGCATGTGAAAGTTCTCTTCCTTATAGTAATCATTCATGAATTACTTGTATGACCAATATTGTGATTGTCAAGCTACAAAGGATTTCACTTTCTAAACCCAATGTGAAGCTACCACTAGGCATGATATGGACATATAATTTCAACTTCATTACATTCAATTTATTCAACAGTTTACTCATATGATATAAGTGAAGCACAAGAGTAAATGACAAACTACTCCAAAAAGATATAAGTGAAGATCAAGCGAGTAGTTAGGTAAATGGGTAGCTAATTGAGGTCTCTCTCTCTTATTTAAAAGTTTTAGGTCTAAGTATTTTATTAAAATAGCAAGCAAAACAAAATAAAGTGAAATTCTAAGAATGGCACACATCATGTGAAGAAGCAAAAACTTAGGCTCAACCGAGGCTAACCGATAGTTGTTGATGAAGAAAAGTGGGATGCCTATCGGGGCATCCCCAAGGTTAGATGTTTGAGACTTCTTGGAATATTAACTTGGGATGACCAAGCTTGAGCTCTTGTGTCTTCTTCATTCTTCTCATAACACGGTTTCCCTAATTCTTAAAAACTCCATCCACACAAAACTCAACGAGAACTCGTATGATACGTTTGTATAAATCAATGCAACACCTTATCATTCTCTACTGTAGCAAATCACTAAAATTATTATTCAATGCATACTAAATGCCTCTGCATATTTAATAGTCATATCCTTAAATAGAATCATTAAACAAGCAAACATATGCAAACAATGCAACCATAACAGCAATCTGTCAAAACAGTACACTCTGTAAAGAATGCATGAATATCAATACTTATTTAACTCCAAAAATTCTATAAATTTACCATACTGTAGAAAATTTATCAGAGCTTATTTTTCAAAAAGTTTAAAATTTTATCACATTCTGAATTTTCTCGGGAATTTTTGCAACAGCGATAAACTTTCTGTTTTGAAACAGCAACATGTAGACTTGCAAAATAAGCATGGTAACAGCTATCATTGACATTTTTATTGAAAAGAAAGATGCAAAACGTTATTATAAATAAGAGCAAGCAAATACTAACAAAATAAAATGACACTCCAACCAAAACTCATATCATGTGATGAATGAAAATATAGCCCCAAGTAAGATTACCGATAATGTTGGAGACGAAAGAGGAGATGCCTTCCGGGGCATCCCCAAGCTTAGTTGCTTGGATATTCCTTGAATATTACCATGGGGTGCCTTGGGAATCCCCAATATTAGGGTCTTATCTCTCCTTATTCTTCTCAAATCGACATCTCACCCAAAACTTGAAAAATTAATCACACAAAACTTATCGAAACTTCGTGAGATAGGTTAGTATGATAAAGAGCAAACCATTTCACTTTGGTTCTGTAAAAGACAAGATTCATAATTGTTTCCACACACTGCCTACTGTAGCCTATCATTCTACAATTTATATTGAGTAATATAAGCCATAGAAACTAGAAAACAAACAAACTATGCATTGAAAACAGAATCTGTCAAAAACAGAACAGTCTGTAATGATCTGAACAAAAGCCATACTTATGCTACTCCAGAAATTCTGAAAAATTAGTAAAACCTGCGAAATCTATATACCAATCTTATGCAAAAAGAATCAGGATTCTATCACGCTTCTGTAAAATATGAAAATTATTTTACTGGGCGCAAAACTTTCTGTTTTTCAGCAGGAACAAATCAACTATAACCATAGACCATCCCAAAGGTCTTACTTGGCACTTTATTGAAATAAAATCTTTAAACATGATTACTATAGTAGCCTAATCATGTGAACATACAAAAACAGTAGGGGTAAATGTTGGGTTGTCTCCCAACGAGCGCTTCTCTTTAATGCCCTTTTAGCTAGACATGATGATTTCAATGATGCTCATACGAAAGATAATAATTGGAACATAACAGGAGCATCATGAAGCATATGACTAGAACATTTAAGCCTAACCCACTACCTATGCATA
Organism: Triticum dicoccoides; assembly: GCF_002162155.2. Taxonomy (NCBI): domain Eukaryota; kingdom Viridiplantae; phylum Streptophyta; class Magnoliopsida; order Poales; family Poaceae; genus Triticum; species Triticum dicoccoides. The sequence goes on along the minus strand of NC_041380.1, from coordinate 129,386,698 downwards.
GGGATTTTGTGAGGAAATAACTTATGGGAACAAGAATCAACTAGCATAGGAAGGAAAAACAAGCATAACTTCAAGATTTTCAACACATAGAGAGGAAACTTGATATTATTGAAATATGTAAAAGCATATATTCCTCTCTCATAATAATTCACCATGAATGAATTCAACAACATAACCATCACATAAAGCATTATTTTCATGATCCACAAGCATAGAAATTTTATTACTCTCCACATAAGCAAATTTATTCTCATGAATAGTAGTTGGAGCAAACTCAACAAAATAACTATCATGTGATTGAAAATTAAAATCATGATGACAAGTTTCATGGTTATCATTATTCTTTATAGCATACATGTCATCACCATAATCATCATAGATAGGAGGCATGATTTCATCATAATAAATTTTCTCATCAAAATTTGGGGGACTAAAAATATCATCTTCATCAAACATAGCATCCCCAAGCTTATGGCTTTGCATATCGTTAGCATCATGGATATTAAAAGATTTCATACCAACAACATTGCAATCATGCTCACTATTCAAAGATTTTTTGTCAAACATTTTATAGAATTCTTCTTCTATCAATTGAGCACAATTTTCATTTCCATCATTTTCACGAAAGACATTATAAAGATGAATAATATGATGCAACCTCAGTTCCATTTTTTGTAGTTTTCTTTTTATAAACCAAACTAGAGATAAAACAAGAAACTAAAAGATTCAGTTGCAAAATCTAAATATATACCTTCAATCACTCACATCCCCGGCAAACGGCGCCCGAAAAGAGCTTGATGTGTACTACGCAACTTTATTCTTGTAGACTCGTGTTGGGCCTCCAAGCGCAAAGTTTTGTAGGACAGTAGCAATTTTCCCTCAAGTGGATAACCTAAGGTTTATCAATCCGTGGGAGGTGTAGGATTAAGATGGTCTCTCTCAAACAACCCTGCAACCAAATAACAAAGAGTCTCTTGTGTCCCCAACACACCAAATACAATGGTAATTTGTATAGGTGCACTAGTTCGGCGAAGAGATGGTGATACAAGTGTAATATGGATAGTAGATATTGATTTTTGTAATAGGAACAATAAAAAACAGCAAGGTAACAATTGATAAAATGGAGCACAAACGGTATTGCAATGCTTGAAAATGAGGCCTAGGGTCCGTACTTTCGCTAGTGCATTCTCTCAACAAATGCTAATCTAATTGGATTATATAACCATCCCTCAATGTGCAACGAAGAATCACTCCAAAGTTATTATCTAGTGGAGAACATAAGAAGAAATTGTTTGTAGCTATTCTTTCCGGTCGATCTATCCAAGAGTTCGTACTAAAATAACACCAAGTTATTCTTTCTGATCGATCTATCAAGAGTTCGTACTAAAATAACATGAAGTTATTCTTCCCGATCGATCTATCAAGAGTTCGTACTAAAATAACACCAAAGCAAATTCAGATTAATAAAACTCAATCCAACACAAAGAATCTGAAAGAGTTCCCCAAGATTTATACCGGAGAAACAAAGATGAGAACATGCATCAACCCCTATGCATAGATTACCCCAATGCCACCTCAGAAATCTGCGAGTTGAGTGCCAAAACATATATCAAGTGAATCAAAATAATACCCCATTTTCACCACGGGTATTCATATGCAAGACATATATCAAGTGCTCTTAAATCCATAAAAGTATTCAATCCAATAAAATGAAATCTCAAAGGAAAAATAAATTCATCACCACAAAGTAGAGAGGGGAAAACACCATATGATCCGACTATATTAACAAAACACACGATACATCAAGATCGTGACATCTCAAGAACACGAGAGAGGGAGAGAGAGAGAGAGAGAGAGAGATTAAACACATAGCTACGGGTACAAACCGTCAGCCCAGAGGGTGGACTACTCTCTCCTCATCATGGTGGCCGCCGGGATGATGAAGATGGCCACTGGTGATGATTTCCCCCTCCGGCAGGGTGGCAGAATGGGGTCTAGATTGGTTTTTCGTGGCAACGGAGGCTTGTGGCGGTGGAACTTCTGATCTAGGGTTACCCCCATGGTTTTTGGAATATTTAGGAATTTATAGGGCAAAGAGGCGATGCAGGAGGCCACCGACGTGGGCACAACCCACCAGGGCGCGCCTGGGCCCCCAGGCGTGCCCAGGTGGGTTGTGCCCCCCTCGGGGCACCCCTCTGGTGTTGGGGAATGCAATAATTTCAAAATTTCCTACGCACACGCAAGATCTGTCATGGTGATGCATAGCAACGAGAGGGGAAGAGAGTTGTCCATGTACCCTCATAGACAGTAAGCGGAAGCATTATGACAATGCGGTTGATGTAGTCGTATGTCTTCACGATCCGACCGATCCTAGTACCGAAAGTAAGACACCTCCATGATCTGCACACGTTCGGCTCGGTGACGTCCCACGAACTCTTGATCCATATGAGTGTCGAGGGAGAGCTTCATCAGCACGACGGCATGATGACGGTGATGATGAAGCTACCGGCGCAGGGCTTAGCCTAAGCACTACGATGATATGACCGAGGTGGATTATGGTAGAGGGGGGGCACCGCACACAGCTAAGGGATCAATGATCAACTTGTGTGTCCTAGGATGCCCCCTGCCCCAATATATAAAGGAGCAAGGGGGAGGCCGGCCGGCCCTTGGGGGCGCGCCAGGAGAGGAGGAGTTCTCCTCCTAGTAGGAGTAGGACTCCCCTTTCCTAGTCCTACTAGGAGGAGGAAGGGGGAAGGAAGGAGAGGGAGAGAAGAGAAGGAAAGGGGCCCCCCTTCCCTAGTCCAATTCGGACTAGAGGGGGAGGGGCGCGCGACCCTGCATGTTGGCCCATTAGTCCCCCTGGGGGTTTTGATAACCCCCCGGCACTCCGATAATTATCCGATGACCCCCAGAACTCATCCGGTGCCCGAATATAGTCATCCAATATATCAATCTTTATGTCTCGACTATTTCGAGACTCCTCGTCATGTCCGTGATCACATCCGAGACTCCGAACTATCTTCGGTACATCAAAACACATAAACTCATAATATCGATCGTCACCGAACGTTAAGCGTGCGGACCCTACGGGTTCGAGAACTATGTAGACATGACCGAGACATGTCTCTGGTCAATAACCAATAGCAGAACCTGGATGCTCATATTGGCTCGCACATATTCTACGAAGATTTTTATCGGTCAACCCGCATAATGATATACGTTGTTCCCTTTGTCATCGGTATGTTACTTGCCCGAGATTCGATCGCCGGTATCTGAATACCTAGTTTAATCTCATTACCGGCAAGTCTCTTTACTCGTTTCGTAATGCATCATCCCATAACTAACTCATTAGTCACATTGCTTGCAAGGCTTATAGTGATGTGCATTACTGAGAGGGCCCAGATATACCTCTCCGATACTCGGAGTGACAAATCATAATCTCGATCTATGACAACTCAACAAACACCATCGGAGACACCTGTAGAGCATCTTTATAGTCACACAGTTACGTTGTGAAGTTTGATAGCACACTAAGTGTTCCTCCGGTATTCGGGAGTTGCTTGATCTCATAGTCATAGGAACATGTATAAGTTATTGAGAAAGCAATAGCAACAAACTAAACGATCATCGTGCTAAGCTAAACGGATGGGTCAAGTCAATCACATCATTCTCTAATGATGTGATCCCGTTAATCAAATGACAACTCATGTTTATGGTTAGGAAACATAACCATCATTGATTCAACGAGCTTGTCAAGTAGAGGCATACTAGTGACACTCTGTTTGTCTATGTATTCACACATGTACTAAGTTTTTGGTTAATACAATTCTAGCATGAATAATAAACATTTATCATGATATAAGGAAATATAAATAACAACTTTATTATTGCCTCTAGGACATATTTCCTTCAGTCTCCCACTTGCACTAGAGTCAATAATCTAGATTACATTGTGATGATTCTAACACCCATGGAGTCTTGGTGCTGATCATGTTTTTCTCGTGAGAGAGGCTTAGTCAACGGGTCTGCAACATTTAGATCCGTATGTATCTTGCAAATCTCTATGTCTCCCTCCTTGACTTGATCGCGGATGGAATTGAAGCGTCTCTTGATGTGCTTGGTTCTTTTGTGAAATCTGGATTCCTTTGCCAAGGCAATTGCACCAGTGTTGTCACAAAAGATTTTCATTGGACCCGATGCACTAGGTATGACACCTAGATCAGATATGAACTCCTTCATCTAGACTCCTTCATTTGCTGCTTCCGAAGCAGCTATGTCCTCCGCTTCACACATAGATCCCGCCACTACACTTCGCTTGGAACTGCACCAACTGACAGCTCCACCATTTAATAAAAACGCGTATCCGGCTTGTGACTTAGAGTCATCCGGATCAGTGTCAAAGCTTGCATCGACGTAACTGTTTACGACGAGCTCTTTGTCACCTCCATATTCGAGAAACATATCCTTAGTCCTTTTCTGGTATTTCAGGATGTTCTTGACCGCTGTCCAGTGATCCACTCCTAGATTACTTTGGTACCTCCCTGCTAAACTAATAGAAAGGTACACATCAGTTCTGGTACACAGCATTGCATACATGGTAGAACCTATGGCTGAAGCATAGGGAATGACTTTCATTTTTTCTCTATCTTCTGTAGTGGTCATGCATTGAGTCTGACTCAACTTCACACCTTGTAACATAGGCAAGAACCCTTTCTTTGCCTGATCCATTTTGAACTTCTTCAAAACTTTATCAAGGTATGTGCTTTGTGAAAGTCCAGTTAAGTGTCTTGATCTATCTCTATAGATCTTGATGCCCAATATATAAGCAGCTTCACCGAGGTCTTTCATTGAAAAATTCTTATTCAGGTATCCTTTTATGCTATTCAGAAATTCAGTATCATTTCCAATCAACAATATGTCATCTACATATAATATCAAAAATGCTACAAAGCTCCCACTCACTTTCTTGTAAATACAGGCTTCTCCAAAAGTCTGTATAAAACCATATGCTTTGATAACACTATCAAAGTGTATATTCCAACTCCGAGAGGCTTGCACCAGTCCATAAATGGATCGCTGGAGCTTGCACACTTTGTTAGCACCTTTTGGATCGACAAAACCTTCTGGTTGCATCATATACAACTCTTCTTTAAGATATCCATTAAGGAATGTGACATCCATTTGCCAAATTTCATAATCATAAAAAGCGGTAATTGCTAACATGATTCGGACGAACTTAAACATCACTACGGGTGAGAAGGTATCATCATAGTCAACTCCTTGAACTTGTCGAAAACCTTTTGCAACAAGTCGAGCTTTGTAGACAGTAACATTACTTTCAGAGTCAGTCTTCTTCTTGAAGACCCATTTATTCTCTATGGTCTGCCGATCATCCGGCAAGTCAACCAAAGTCCACACTTTGTTCTCATACATGGATCCCATCTCAGATTTCATGGCCTCAAGCCATTTTGCGGAATCTGGGCTCATCATCGCTTCCTCATAGTTCGTAGGATCGTCATGGTCAAGTAACATGACCTCCAGAACAGGATTACCGTACCACTCTAGTGTGGATCTTACTCTGGTTGACCTACGAGGTTCGGTAGTAACTTGATCAAAAGTTTCAAGATAATCATCATTAGCTTCCTCACTTACTGGTGTAGGAATCACTTGAACTAATTTCAGTGATGAACTACTTTCCAATAAGGGAGCAGGTACAATTACCTCATCAAGTTCTACTTTCCTCCCACTCACTTCTTTCGAGAGAAACTCCTTCTCTAGAAAGGATCCATTCTTAGCAACGAATATCTTGCCTTCTGATCTGTGATAGAAGGTGTACCCAATGGTCTCCTTTGGGTATCCTATGAAGACACATTTCTCTGATTTGGGTTCGAGCTTATCAGGTTGAAGCTTTTTCACATAAGCATCGTAGCCCCAAACTTTAAGAAACGACAACTTGGGTTTCTTGCCAAACCACAGTTCATAAGGTGTTGTCTCAACGGATTTAGATGGTGCCCTATTTAACATGAATGCAGCTGTCTCTAAAGCATAACCCCAAAACAATAGCGGTAAATCAGTAAGAGACATCATAGATCGCACCATATCTAGTAAAGTACAATTACCACGTTCGGACACACCATTACGTTGTGGTGTTCCGGGTGGCGTGAGTTGCGAAATTATTCCCAATTGTTTCAAATGAAGACCAAACTCGTAACTCAAATATTCTCCTCCACGATTAGATCATAGAAACTTTATTTTCTTGTTACGATGAATTACCACTTCACTCTGAAATTCTTTGAACTTTTCAAATGTTTCAGACTTATGTTTCATCAAGTAGACATACCCATATCTGCTCAAATCATCTATGAAGGTGAGAAAATAATGATATCCGCCGCGAGCCTCAATGTTCATTGGACTACATACATCAGTATGTATGATTTCCAATAACTCTGTTGCTCGCTCCATTGTTCCGGAGAACGGAGTTTTAGTCATCTTGCCTGCTACCTCTTGAGCATGTGTTGGTTTTCCCTTGAAGAGGAAAGGGTGATGTAGCAAAGTAGCGTAAGTATTTCCCTCAGTTTTTGAGAACCAAGGTATCAATCCAGTAGGAGACTGCACGCAAGTTGCCTAGTACCTGCACAAACAAACAAGAACCTCCCAACGAACGCGATAAAGGGGTTGTCAATCCCTTCACGGTCACTTACGAAAGTGAGATCTGATAAAGATAATAAGATAAATAATTTTGGTATTTTTGTTGTATAGATTGGAAAATAAAGATTGCAAAATAAATAGTAAAGTAGAATTGTAGATTGGAAACTTATATGATATAAAGTAGACCTGGGGGCCATAGGTTTCACTAGTGGCTTCTCTCAAGATAGCATGTATTACGGTGGGTGAACAAATTACTGCCGAGCAATTGATAGAAAAGCGCATAGTTATGATGATATCTAAGGCAATGATCATGAATATAGGCATCATGTCCGTGACAAGTAGACCAAAACGATTCTGCATCTACTACTATTACTCCACACATCGACCGCTATCCGGCATGCATCTAGAGTATTAAGTTCATAAGAACGGAGCAACGCTTTAGGCAAGATGACATGATGTAGAGGGATAAACTCAAGCAATATGATATAAACACCATCTTTTTATCCTCGATGGCAACAATACAATACGTGCCTTGCTGCCCTTGTTGTCACTGGAAAAGGACACCGCAAGATTGATCCCAAAGCTAAGCACTTCTCCCATTGCAAGAAAGATCAATCTAGTAGGCCAAACTAAACCGATAATTCGAAGAGACTTGCAAAGATATCAAATCATGCATATAAGAATTCAGAGAAGAATCAAATAATATTCATAGATAATCAAGTCATAAACTCACAATTCATCGGATCTCGGCAAACACACCGCAAAAAGAGTTACATCGAATAGGTCTCCAAGAAGATCGAGGTGAACTTCGTATTGAGATCCAAAGAGAGAGAAGAAGCCATCTAGCTAATAACTATGGACCCGAAGGTCTGCGGTAAACTACTCACACATCATCGGAGAGGCTATGGTGTTGATGTAGAAGCCCTCCTTGATCGAATCCCCCTCCGGCGAAACACCGGAAAAGGCCCCAAGATGGGATCTCACGAGTATAGAAGGTCGCGGCGGTGGAAAAGGTGTTTCATTGCTCTCTCCGAAGGTTTTAGGGTATAAGAGAATATATAGGTGAAAGAAATAGGTCGATGGAGCTGCGAGGGGCCCATGAGGGTGGAGGGGCTCCCACCCCCCTGGGGCGCGCCCTCCTACCTCGTGGCTCCCTCGCTACTTCCTTGACGTCCACCCCAAGTCTCCTGGATCACGTTTGTTCCAAAAACGATCCTCGCGAAGGTTTCATTCTGTTTGATATTCCTTTTCTGTGAAACACTGAAATAGGCAAAAAAACAATTTGCACTAGGCTTTCGGTTAATAGGTTAGTCCCAAAAATAATATAAAAAGGTATATTAAAGCCCATTAAACATCCAAAACAGATAATATAATAGCATGGAACAATCAAACACTATAGATACATTGGAGACGTATCATTGCCCATGAGGCATGGTTCGCAAATACCAAGTGATTCATAATCAATTAATTCCAGAAGTCCATCAGAATGGAGTTTCTTCATGCGCTTTACACCAATATGACCCAAATGGCAGTGCCACAAATAAGTTGCACTATCATTATCAACTCTGCATCTTTTGGCTTCAATACTATGAACATGTGTATCACTACTATTAAGATTTAGTAAAAATAGACTACTCATCAAGGGTGCATGACCATAGAAGATATTACTCATATAAATAGAACAACCATTATTCTCTTATTTAAGTGAATAACCGTCTCGCATCAAACAAGATCCAGATATAATGTTCATGCTCAAAGCTGGCACCAAATAACAATTATTTAGGTCTAAAACTAATCCCGAAGGTAGATGTAGAGGTAGCGTGCCGACGGCAATCACATCGACTTTGGAACCATTTCCCACGCGCATCGTCACCTCGTCCTTAGCCAATCTTCGCTTAATCTGTAGCCCCTGTTTCGAGTTGCAAATGTTAGCAACTGAACCAGTATCAAATACCCAGGCACTACTGCGAGCATTAGTAAGGTACAAATCAACAACATGTATATCAAATATACCTCTCACTTTGCCATCCTTCTTCTTCGCCAAATACTTGGGGTAGTTCTGCTTCCAGTGACCAGTACCTTTGTAGTAGAAGCACTCAGTCTCAGGGTTAGGTCCAGACTTGGGTTTCTTCACTTGAGCAGCAACTAGCTTGTTGTTCTTATTAAAGTTCTCTTTCTTCCCTTTACCCTTTTTCTTGAAACTGGTGGTCTTGTTGACCATCAACACTTGATGCTCCTTCTTGATTTCTACCTCTGCAGCCTTTAGCATTGCGAAGAGCTCAGGAATCGCCTTATCCATCCCTTGCATATTATAGTTCATCACGAAGCTCTTGTAGCTTGGTGGCAGTGATTGAAGAACTCTGTCAATGACACTATCATCAGGAAGATTAACTCCCAGCTGAGTCAAGTGGTTGTGGTACCCAGACATTCTGAGTATATGTTCACCGACAGAACTATTCTCCTCCATTTTGCAGCTATAGAACTTATTGGAGACTTCATATCTCTCAATACGGGCATTTTCTTGAAATATTAACTTCAACTCCTAGAACATCTCATATGCTCCATGATGTTCAAAATGTCGTTGAAGTCTCGGTTCTAAGCCGTAAAGCATGGCACACTGAACTATCGAGTAGTCATCAGCTTTGCTCTGCTAGGTGTTCACAACATCTGGCGTTGCTCCTGCAGCGAGTTTGTCACCTAGCGGTGCTTCTAGGACGTAATTCTTCTGTGCAACAATGAGGATAATCCTCAAGTTACGGACCCAGTCTGTGTAGTCGCTACCATCATCTTTCAACTTAGCTTTCTCTAGGAACGCATTAAAATTGAACCGAACAACAGCACAGGCCATCTATCTACAACAACATAGACATGCAAAATACTATCAGGTACTAAGTTCATGATAAATTAAAGTTCAATTAATCAAATTACTGAAGAACTCCCACTTAGATAGACATCTCTCTAATCATCTAAGTGATCACATGATCCATATCAACTAAACCATGTCCGATCATCACGTGAGATGGAGTAGTTTTCAATGGTGAACATCACTATGTTGATCATATCTACTATATGATTCACGCTCGACCTTTCGGTCTCAGTGTTCCGAGACCATATCTGCATATGCTAGGCTCGTCAAGTTTAACCCGAGTATTCTATGTGTGCAAAACTGGCTTGCACCCGTTGTATGTGAACGTAGAGCTTATCACACCCGATCATCACGTGGTGTCTCGGCATGACAAACTGTAGTAATGGTGCATACTCAGGGAGAACACTTATACCTTGAAATTTAGTGAGAGATCATCTTATAATGCTACCGCCGAACTAAGCAAAATAAGATGCATAAAGGATAAATATCACATGTAATCAATATAAGTGATATGATATGGCCATCATCATCTTGAGCCTTTGATCTCCATCTCCAAAGCACCATCATGATCACCATCGTCACCGGCTTGACACCTTGATCTCCATCGAAGCATCGTTGTCGTCTCACCAACTATTGCTACTACGACTATCACTACCGCTTAGTGATAAAGTGAAGCAATTACATGGCGATTGCATTTCATACAATAAAGTGACAACCATATGGCTCCTGCCAGTTGCCGATAACTGTGTTACAAAACATGATCATCTCATACAATAAAATTTAGCATCATGTCTTGACCATATCACATCACAACATACCCTGCAAATACAAGTTAGGCGTCCTCTACTTTGTTGTTGCAAGTTTTACGTGGCTGCTATGGGCTGAGCAAGAACCGTTCTTACCTACGCATCAAAAACCACAGCGCGGTATAGTGATTGCTTTTTAATCTTTAGAAAGAACCATGTTCATTGAATCCGATTCAACTAAAGTTGGAGAAACTGACACCCACCAGCCACTTGTGTGCGAAGCACGTCGGTACAACCAGTCTCGCGTAAGTGTACGCGTAATGTCGGTTTGGGCCACTTCATCCAACAATACCGTCGAATCGAGAATCAACTAGTGACGGCGACAAGCAATATGCATAGACCTGGCTCTGATACCACTGTTGGGGAACGTAGTAATTTCAAAAAGTTCCTACGCACACACAAGATCTATCATGGTGATACATACCAACAAGAGGGAAAGAGTGTTGTCCATGTACCCTCGTAGACCGTAAGTGGAAGTGTTATGAAAACGCGGTTGATGTAGTCGTACAACTTCACGATCCGATGGATCCTAGTACCGAAAGTATGGCACCTCCGCGATCTGCACACGTTCGGCTTGGTGACGTCCCACGGACTCTTGATCCAGCTGAGTGTCGAGGGAGAGCTTCGTCAGCACGATGGCGTGATGACGGTGATGATGAAGCTACCGGCGCAGGGCTTCGCCTAAGCACTACGATGATATGATCGAGGTTGATTATGGTGGAGGTGGGCACCGCACACGGCTAAGGGAGCAATGATCAACTTGTGTGCCCTAGGGTGCCCCCTGCCCCCGTATATAAAGGAGCAAGGGGGAGGCTGGCCGGCCCTTGGGGCGCGACAGGAGAGGAGGAGTCCTCCTCCTAGTAGGAGCAGGACTCCCCTTTCCTAGTCCTACTAGGAGGAGGAAGGGGGGAAGGAAGGAGAGGGAGAGAAGAGAAGGAAAGGGGGGCGCTGTAACACCCACGATGCGGCTATATCTCCCACGTGTCGAGGCACGACTTAGAGGCATAACCGCATGGTGGTTTAGTCGCAAGTGGGGTAATCTTCACACAATCCTATGTACTAAATAAGAAAGGAATAAAGAGTTGGCTTACAATCGCCACTTCACACAAATAACAAGTAAACATACATCATCCAGGGTACACTCAAAGGTCCGACTACAGAACCAAAATAAAAGAAGACGACCCCAAATGCTAGATCCCGATCGTCCCACCTGGGCACCACTACTGATCAACCAGAAAAGACACAAAAACAACAATCAAGATCTTCATAGAGCTCCCACTTGGGCTCGGTTGCGTCACCTGCACTGGTATCATCGGCACCTGCAACTGTTGGGAAGTATCTGTGAGTCACGAGGACTCATCAATCTCACACCCGCGAGATCAAGACTATTTAAGCTTATGGGTATGATGAGGTAGTGAGGTGGAGTTGCAGTAAGCGATAAGCAAATATGGTGGCTAACGTATGCAAATAAGAGTGAGAAGAGATGCAACGCAATGGTCGAGAAGCTAGAAGTGATCAAGAAGTGATCCTGAAACTACTTACGTTCAAGCATAACACAAGACTGTGTTCACTTCCCGGACTCCGCCGAAAAGAGACCATCACGGTTACACACGCGGTTGATGCATTTTAATTAAGTCAAGTGTCAAGTTCTCTACAACCGGATATTAACAAATTCCCATCTGCCACATAACCGCGGGCACGGCTTTCGAAAGTTTAAACCTGTAGGGGTGTTCCAACTTAGCCCATCACAAGCTCTCACGGTCAAAGAAGGATATTCCTTCTCCTGGAAAGACCCAATCAGTCTCAGAATCCAGGTTACAAGACATTTCGACAATGGTAAAACAAGACCAGCAAAGCTGCCCGATGTGCCGACAAATCCCGATAGGAGTCGCACGTATCTCGTTCTCAGGGCACACCGGATGGGCCAGACGTCAGGTTGGCATAGACCCTGGTTGGCCAGGGGTGCCGGACATCGCCCAGGTTGGACCAACACTCAGAGGAGCACTGGCATGGGGGAGTAAATAAATATGACCCTCGGGCTTCAGAAACCCAAGGGAAAAAGGCTTAGGTGCGGCAAATGTAAAATCAAGGTTGGGCCTTGCTGGAGGAGTTTTATTCAAAGCAAACTATCAAGGGGTTCCCATAACACCCAACCGCGTAAGGAACGCAAAATCAAGGAACATAACACCGGTATGACGGAAACTAGGGCGGCAAGAGTGGAACAAAACACCAGGCATAAGGCTAAGCCATCCACCCTTTACCAAGTATATAGATGCATTAATTAAAAATAAGAGATATTGTGATATCCCAACATAACCATGTTCCAACATGGAACAATCTTCAACTTCACCTGCAACTAACAATGCTATAAGAGGGTCTGAGCAAAAGCGGTAACATAGCCAAGCAACGGTTTGCTAGGAAGGTGTGTTAGAAGCTTGGCATGGAAATATGGGAGGCATGATATAACAAGTGGTAGGTAGCGCGACATAGCGATAGAACGAACAACTAGCGAGCAAAGATAGAATTGATTTCGAGGGTATGGTCATCTTTCCTGAGATCCCGCAAGGAAGAAGAACGAGTCCATGAAGAAGACAAATGGACGTAGTCGAACGGATCCTCACAAACTTAACGTTACCTAAACTATCGATAAGACGCACAATCAGAAAGGAGCAAACCACATGGTAAACCAACAAGCATAAACATGGCATGATGCACAATCAAGTATGATGCATGTCCGGTTTAATGAGGCATGGCATGGAAAAGTGCACAAACAATGCTACAAATTAAGTGGAGCTCAATATGAAATGAGTTGCATATTGACAAAACACCACATGACTTATTTAGTTCTCTCCCGTTTATGTACCCAACAACATTAAATGTTATTAAACATGGCAAGAGGTGAAACATGAGTAAAATACATAGCTAGGCATTTTAAGTGAGGCCGGAAATAGCAAGTAACCATTCCGGTAAGTCCCCACATGTCATTTAGCAATTGAAGCAAACAACAATTTAAACATTCTTGATGTTGTTATCATGATGCGGATGACATGTACAAGTTTTAAGCAATTTTATGAAAATGCTAACATGGGCATGTTATGAAGCACTTGTCATCGTGGCGGAAACGAAAGGGGTGACATGGCAACGACAACGAGAATGGTGCCACGGCAACATTCCGGTTCCGGTAACTCGATTGAGATGCCGGTGCAAAAGAAAGTGTGATAGGAGTGTGTCATGCAATGAACGGTGGGGTGATCCCGGTTACCGGGTTCCCACGAGACGACGGCATGGCAATGGGGAACATGCAAGAAACACGTCGGGCACGGTGCAAACGCGAGCATTTCATACAACATATGCATTCGTTCACGGGCGGTCATCTCGGGGTTATACCTTCGAAGCGTGCAAACGGGACGGTTCTCGTTCGATGCAAAGTAGAGGAAGTAGGCGATCTCGGGACGTTCGTAGCGGAAGTAGTCATTCTCGCTTCATAGTTGTACACACTCCGTAGGTGTTCTGGGTCACAACGAGGAACTTGACGTCCACAGGGTCTTCGAGGGTCGACGTTAGTGGTACTCGGTCGTTTCGAAGAGGTACTTAGGGTCTTCGAACTTGCCGGCCTTGTTCTTGCGACGGTAGTTATTCTATGCATCGGGCGTCAAGGTACTTGTCGTTCTTAGCGATTCCGAAGACGGCGGTACTGGTACACTTTTCGAAAAGGAACTTGATGCATATGATGTTCTCGGGGTTGATGGTAGTTGTGCACAATCATTGTTGGACTTGACGGGTCCGAGGTCTCCGGGTGTAGTGGTACTTGGCGTCTCGTTGTGTAGTCGATTGTCGTAGTCGGACTTGACAAAAATGCACACCGGCTGTAGTCGTGGTACTTGGCAGCAGAAAACACACGGCGTGGATACACGAACTTGTCGTAGGTAAGTTCTCTGGGGATGGCCTTCAAGCTTGCCAGCGTGTGAAGCAGGGAATGCAGCGGCAACGGCAGGACATGGCAGCAGGGCGAGGCGGCGCTGCTGATGGGAGGGTTCGGCGAGATGGGACCTGCAGGCACGGGAAACAACGGGGATCCACCGGATCTGACAAGGGGATCCTGTCCCCGATGGTGCGAGTTGAACAGCACGGCGACGGGGCCTTCGAAGCTTCGCCAAAGGCGTGCGAGCGCGGCGACGCAGCCGTAGAAGATGCAAGCGACGAGGAGGGTTCAAACGGGGATGCCGGCGTGCCGAGGAGCGCTCGGGCTATGGCTTGCTCGCGGGAAATGACTGGAGGCGGAAGTCGCCGGCATAGGTTGGTAGAGGAGGGCGGCTGGCGTCCTCGGGGTCCCCTGCTCGCGAGCACAAGGGTGCGCAGGGCGCAGGAGGAGGCGAACAGGCGAGGGGATGGCAGAGATGGTGCAGGGCAGGTCGGGTTGTCAGCGCGGGCGCCATGGCCGGAGGCGGGAAGGCAGCGGTGAGGTCTTGCAGACGTTCATGGCGGGGCAAGGCAGGGCGTGAGGTAGGAGAGGGCGTCGGGAAGGATGGGATCGAGGGAGAGGGTGAGGAGGCGCTGGTTCTGCCATCTATGCGTGACAGCGCTTTGAGGAAGATGGGGATCGAGCGGGAGGAAGGAGCGGTCGGCAGCACTTGGCGGAGGGGCGCGAAGGATGAGGGGGAATCAGGGGAGAGAAGGAAACAGGTGCGAGCGCTCCTATCCTGGCGGCGCTTGAGGGAGGATGGGAGGGAGAGGGTTAGATCAGGCAGAGGGTTAGGTGTAACATCCCAAATTTTCAATTTGGAATGTTATACATAGGTCATCCATGCATATCATATTTTATTGCATTTCGTTCTTGCGATCCTCGAAATCCTAAGCAACTCAAGGACCCCCGGAGAGAGTTGGGGATTTTCCCTCGTTCTCATATTTGAGTTTTATCAAATATTGAAACAAGGATCACTTTGGTTTTAATTATTTTTCTCCCCCCAAAATATTTCATATTAAAATTATATGAGAGGAGATAATATGACTTCTCCAAAATAAATGAAATGTTGGAGGAAAAATATTAAAATCAACTTGTATTTTTTTATTTGGGGTTTTATCGCTATTTTATTTGAATTAGGAAAAATATGCATTTTTCAAAATTGCATTATGGGCCCACATAAATGTTCACCTTGTCCGGCGTATTTTTAGAGGACGAGGAAAATTTATTTCAGGATTTTTGGAGTCCGTTTAGTATTTCTTTTCTTTGTTTTTCTGCGTGGAATTATTTAAAAAAAGTAACCGGCCTAACCAGGCCGTGTCCGCCTAGGACTCCTGGCCCGACTGGCCTTTATAAGCCGGGAGGTCCGACCCCAACAGCCTAGCGCCCCTCCCGAAACCCTAAGCCGTCGCCGCCGCACCAGCCGCCGCCGCCGCGCGCTGCTGCTGCCGCTGCACCGCCGTGCCACGCCGCCACCCACGCCACTCACCAGAGTTCGCCGCCGCCGCCGCCGGTTTTCTTCGCCGGTTCGGTTTTTCCGGTAAAAACCCTAGATCCGTTTTTTAATAGATTGGTTCATTTTTCGGTTTAGTTATTTAGCGAACGCCCATTCATACGTTTGTTTTAACGAACGGTTTTCACCCGTTACCCGGAGACAGCGAATGTTCGTTCGTTAGCCTGTCCGTCACTTTTCTTTTTCCAGGGTTTTCCGTGATTATTTTCGATCGCGATTTTTGTCCTGTTTTTCATTCTAGTTTATCTTTTCGCTCGTTTATCGGAATCAGGCGATTCAAGCGCCTAGATCTTCGTCTTGAAGCCCTCTTTATGTTTAACAAACTTGAAAAATATTTTGGTACTGTAAAATTTGACTTTAGTATAGATTACTAACCAGATCTTATTTCTTTCATCGTTTGAGTTTCGTTGCTCTGTTTGATTTGATTTTTTTTTTGCAAACCGGAGTTCTTCAGTTGAACTTTCCGGTTAGATCTTCTTATTTGAGATTTACCCATGCATATTTGATTGATTGCTTATGTATGCTATTGTTTGTTTGCGATAGAACACCCGGAGTGCGAAGCGTGCTACTACGAGTCTTTAGGATTTGCAGATCGTTAGCAAGGCAAGTAACACTTTGATCATACCCCTTTATCACCCAGTTTTTATGCATTAGTTTCAACCTTCACACATTGCATGAGTAGGATCTCTTAACATGTGGGTCTGGGAAGTAGATAATGAGGTAGAACCTATTACCTGTTTTATTATCAAACCCTTGGGAGTTACTTCTACCTTATGCTTATATTGCCATGCTATGCTTGTAGACGTGGTTTGGGTTTGAGTGTATCCATGACAGATGTGAGTTTTTAATTAATGGTTCAACTTAAGATGACAACTTTAATACACATCTGGGTGGATTGCTTGTGGGCACCTGGAGAATACAGTGTTGTCCTAGGATATCCCGGAGTACCTGTGTGATCATCCTACGGTCCGCCACCCAAGCTCAAAAGGATCATAAGACTATTCATGCTAGAAACTTCCGTGTGCAGCCACAGCCATTATGGGCTCTAGCATAATTGAGTAAGTTGCGTGAGTTCTTGAAGAGGTGGACTAGCAGATGTAGGGGATTGTAGGTGTACCCGTCCGCCTGGAGTAAACAGAAAATGCTTCTGAAAGATTGTGTCTCGGTCATCCGTTTCTCAAACACCCTGTAGTGCGAGAAATCCAACAGAGGAGATCGAGTCTTGTGGGGAAAAGTGTGCAAACCTCTGCAGAGTGTATAAACTAATCATGGTTAGCCGTGTCCCCGGTTATGGACATCTTGAGTATCTGGTTCTTGGATTATCATATGGATTTCATCACTCTAAATTAATTTATTGGGTTGATAATTACTTTTAATTGGGATTGAGTTGGATGAACCTTCTCAATATAGTTCAACTACCATGACAGTTAAATAAAATATATTCCTTTGTTCTAGGGAAAAATTGGCTTTTCGCAAAACATATTAAGCATGCAGCCTCCACCAGCCATATATGCATATAGTGATAGCTTTTATCTGTTATTACTCTCATGTGTTACATTGCCAGCATATTCCATGTGCTGACCCGTTTTCGCAAACGAAGCAACGCCAAGACCAGAGACACAAAGAGCAAGGGAGTGAAGTGGGCTCCCCCGGCAAGACCCTTGCCGGGGCGGCCTCCGCAACCCCGGCAAGACCCTTGCCGGGGCAACTTGCCCAATGCCAACAGAGCGTGCCGCCCTTGAGCCAAGGGGTTCCAACGCCATCAACCACATTGGAACCAAGGCTCGGGAGGCACCTCTATGGTGGCATACACATCTTTGTGGGGATCATAAATACGCGAGATCAGATGAGGACCAGAAGACGATGATCCTTGGCAAGATCCTTGCCAAGGAAATCCATGAGACCCCCGGCAAAGTCCTTGCCCGGGACGACCGCGGTGCCACAGCAAGACCCTTGTCGGGCCCCCGGCAAGACCCTTGCCGAGGACATGTGTGGGGCCGCAGCCAGGCCCATGTCTGCCAAGACTCCACTGCCGCTCCCATGCAGCTGCTAGCTCAACCAGTTGGGCAGGCGTCTATGTGGCAGCGTGCGGCCTCCACATCGACTCAGCAAGCACCTGCGTGGTGGCATGCAGATCTTCATGAAGACGCCACCACCATGCCAGCCCAGCAGCCAGCCAACATGGAGCTGCAACGCCTCGTCAGCTCGGACACGCGTCGGAGCCAGGCGAGGCGGCGACAGCTGGGACGAGCTTCTTTGTCGTCCCCAATAAAGCAAGAGGGCACGTCGGCAGAGCATTAAATGCGTTTGTCTGACGGTGCCAGAGGATAGACTCAGCCACTATACACCTTTCCACCTCCTGTGTGCCACTATGGCAACTCCTTTTGTCTATAAAAGGAGGCCCGAGGCGTACTGGAGAGGGATTCGGATCTTTGGAACTAGACAGACACCGTAGCTAGTTCAAGAACTCAAGAACACTCAAATATACATCAAAGCAGGACTAGGGTATTGCACATCTCCGCGGCCCGAACCTGGGTAAACGACCCTTGTGCTGACTGCCAGACCCGCTATTTGCACAACCCCGCGCCCGCCAACCGTAGAAGGGTGATACGTCCATTTTGCATCATGCTAGTATATCAATATTTATTGCGTTATGGACTGTTATTACACATTATGTCACAATATTTATGCCTATTCTCTCTTATTTTACAAGGTTTCCATAAAGAGCGAGAATGCCAGCAGCTGGGATTCTGGGCTGGAAAAGGAGCAAATATTAGAGACCTATTCTACACAGCTCCAAAAGTCCTAAAACTTTACAGAAGATGTTTTCCGAATATATAAAAAATACTGAGAGCAAGAAGTTCACCAGGGGGCCACACCCTGCCCACGAGGGTGGGGGCGTGCCCTACCCCCCTGGGCGCGCCCCCCTACCTCGTGGGCCCCCTGGTGGCCCTCCGGTGGCCATCTTATGCTATATGAAGTCTTTTGATGGGAAAAAAAATAAGCCATCTTCTCGGACGAAACTCCGCCACCACGAGGCGGAACCTTGGCGGAACCAATCTAGGGCTCTGGCGGAGCTGTTCTGCCGGGCAAATCTCCCTCCGGGAGGGGGAAATCATCGCCATCGTCATCACCAACGCTCCTCTCATCAGGAGAGGGAAATCTCCATCAACATCTTCACCAGCACCATCTCCTCTCAAAACCCTAGTTCGTCTCTTGTATCCAATTCTTGTCTCCAAGTCCGGGATTGGTACCTGTGGGTTGCTAGTAGTGTTAATTACGCCTTGTAGTTGATGCTAGTTGGTTTATTTGGTGAAAGATCATATGTTCAGATCCTATATTCATATTAATACCCCTCTGATTATGAACATGAATATGCTTTGTGAGTAATTACGTTCGTTCTTGAGGACATGGGAGCAGTCTTGCTATTAGTAGTCATGTGAATTTCGTCATTGTTCGATATTTCGATTAGATGTATGTTGTCATCCCTCTAGTGGTGTTATGTGAACGTCGACTACATAACACTTCACCATTATTTGGGCCTAGAGGAAGGCATTGGGGAGTACTAAGTAGATGATGGGTTGCTAGAGTGACAGAAGCTTAAACCCTAGTTTATGCGTTGCTATTAGTAATATGTTTCATGCTATGGTTAGGTTTACCTTAATACTTTTGTTGTAGTTGCGGATGCTTGCAATAGAGGTTAATCATAAGTGGGACGCTTTTCCAAGTAAGGACAGCACCCAAGCACCGGTCCGCCCACATAACAGATTATCAAAGTACCGAACGCGAATCTTATGAACGTGATGAAAACTAGCTTGACGATATTCCCATGTGTCCTCGGGAGTGTTTTTCTGTCACACCCTAGCTAGTCATGCATTAGAGTGTTGCATCATGTTTATTCTTTCACCAGAAACCTGAAATGGGGATGACAGAACCCCCAGTCCCCTCTGAAACCAACTAGGGTTTACTAAAAAACTTTTTCAATGAACCTGAAATGCCCTTCTAAAATGCCCATCATTTTTGTCTTGGTTCAGAACCTCTGCCAAAAGTGGTGCACATTTTCCTAGGCCATCCTAGGGTTTTTGAATTAAATCATAAATATTTGAATTTGGGCATTTAAAATTATATAAAATATTTAAATGCTCAAATAACTCCAAACTAAAATGTTTCATGTTGGAAATAATCCAACTATGGACCAGGAGTAGTTTGATGATTTTAGGAGTTGCCTAGGTATTTTATTTAATTCAACAAAGTTGCAGAAGTATTAAAAAAACAGAAAACAGAAAAAAAAATGGAAAAAGCTTACCTGGCGCCCAGCACCCGGCCCACCTGCCGGCCCAGCCCAACACCGCGCCAGCGAGCTGCTTGCCGGCCAGGCAAGCAGGCAGGTGCTCGACGGCGAGCACCGCATGGGTGCCACGCACCTGCTCGCCGCCTCGCCGCCTCCCTCGCCCGGCTAACGTCGTGAATCGGCCTCCCTCTCTCCCCCGAACCTCCCAGACACCCCCTCCCCTCTCCAGCTCCTCTCCCTCGCTCTCCCACGCCATGGCCGACGCCATCGCCGCCACCCCCTCGCCGTAGCCACGCCCTCCGTCAACCCCACGCCGTGCCGCCGTGTCCAGGAGCTCCGCCGCCGTCCACTTCATCGAGCTAGCCGAGCCCCGTGTGCTCGTGCGGCCCGAGACCACCGCACCGACCTCGCCCGAGCTCGCCATCGCCGGAGATCCCCTTCAACGCCGTCGCCGCCTCAGCTCGTCCCCGACCCCGCCGGCGGCCTCTACGGGAGCGCTGTGAGCCTAGCTACCCCTCCGACCCTCCCTCTCTCATTCCCGAGCCGTGTAGCCACCGCACGAAGATCACACGCACGCACCGCTGCGGATCTCGTCGCCGACGTGCTCCGGCCACCCTCCGGCCACAAGCTGGTGTCCATCATACTCACCGTGTCCCGCGGCACCTAGCTAGCCACTCCCCGAGCCTCACCGACCCCTCTAGCGTCAAGTTCGTCTTCGGCCGAACCCCGGTGGCCGCCAAAGCCGTCGCCGACGCCAACTCCGGCCACCCCGACCCTAACGGACTCCACCAAGAGCTGCGGCTCGTCCTCAGCCCCACTCCGGTGGTCTCCACGACCCATTTGGTGGCCGAAACGGCCAAAACCACTTCCGCCGCCGCGTCGGGCTCGCCAGCGGCTAAACGCCGGTGCAGCCGACCCGGGTTTGACCACGGGTGGGCCCTGGTTGACTCCCCTGAGTCAATGACAGGTGGGGCCCAGCCCTGTTAATTAAACAGGTTTAGTTTTAATTAAACTTTAATTAATTTAATCACCCTGACATGCGGGACCCACTGTCAGGTTTGACCCGGACGTGTTCCGTTGACCTGCTGACGTCACACTGACGTCAGGCTGACGCAATAATTGATTTTCTGGAATTATTCTAATATAGGAAATTCCAGAATATAATTTAAACTTCAAAAATTCATAACTTTTATTCTGTAACTCCAAATCAGACAAATTATATATGAAAAATGATCAGAAAAATCCAATCTATCCATCTGTACTATTTTCATGCATGACTAAACAAGTTAACTTGATGTTTAATGCAGAACAAGGAAAAACACTTTAAAGGGCCATGTTTGAGTTTGAAATTTGAATCTTTGATTCAAATTGGTTCAAACCCTTCTGGTCTTAGTTGCATTAGCCCAACACACTCATATTGCTATGTTTCATGCATGCATCATATTGTTGCACATTGTTTGGTGATGGTTGTATATCGGTGTTCTTTGCGGCAGGATCTGCCCCCGAGGAGTACCGTGATTACCCTAACGAAGAACCGTATCAGTGCATCGAACCATCAGGCAAGCAACCAACCATTTGATCATATCGTTACAATCCCATGTTCTCGCTCCTGCTCTCTTTTACTGCATTAAGACAACGCGTTTCAAACTGCTGTGTGCTATGGTAGTTGAACCCATTTCCTCTGCATGACCTGTCATTGCCACAGTAACTAGATGAAACCCACTAGCATGTGTAGGAGTTGATTGAGCCATATGTATGTGTTGTTCCTACCTTGCTATGCCTGCTATGCTTAGAGTCGTGTCAGGTCTGGTTCATCTGGGTGATGGGCTGGAGTGAAATGGTTATGTCGGTAATGAGAGTGGTGGGGTGAACACGATTTGGTAAAGGTATCGATGAGAGGCCATGTAGGAGTACATGGTGGGTTGTTTCATTGACGCCGACCTTAAGCACTGAGATCTGTATGTGTGATTTAGGATACAGCTACTACCATGCATTGGGCCCTGAAATATGACCCCGCTTGACTTCTTATTCACCCTAGCTCTCTGTCCAGGAGTTGCAAGTAGTTTCTGGTGTTTGTAGCCTACTGGAGGCCGTGGACAGCGCTGACCGTAGGGGTGGGCTGTGATGCGGTAGGTACGTGGCCGGGTGTACCGAATACCCGTTAGGTATCTCGGGAACCCTGTTCACATCGTTCGGGGCCGTATGGGAAACCTCGGCCGGACTCCCTGCGGATGGAACCTGAATAGGCGATAAACCTGGACTAGAGGCTTAGGTGTTTAGGTAGGTCGTGGTCTACACCCACGTCGGCTTTCGCTTGAAGTCTGCCGAGCACATGTCGTGTGCAGACGCTAAGTGGTGGAAACATGTATGAAGAAGTACACCCCTGCAGGGTTATCATGATCTATTCGAATAGCCGCGTCCGCGGTAAAGGACTACTTGGTTGCCTATACAGTTCATAGACAAGTAAATGGAAACTACTAAAAGCCTCAAGATAAGTGTGAGTGCCGAGGATGGCTCTTCCGTAGGAAGACGGAGGCGGATCCTCGGTAGTGTATTGAATTGGTGAGTAGTGGACTCGTGTACGCAAAACCATTTCAAGTTGGAGTCTCGTAGGTTAGCCTAGCCAAGAGTCAAAGCTGGCTTGCTACAATAACTCCACCAACCCTTCTTGATAATATGCATGTATGTAGGATCTGATGTAAGTCTTGCTGGGTACCTTTGTACTCATGTTGCTATAATTTACATTTTTACAGAAGACGCTGCAACCCCTTCTGATGGGTTCTACGTAGACGTTGACATCAATGAGTAGGTTAAGGCCCAGGTGGTGATCTTGAGCTTGTGAAGGACCACGTAGTATAGCTAGGCTTTCCAAGCCTCTTTTATTTTACTAGTTGTCTGTACTCAGACAAGTTACTTCCGCTGCTGGTTTGTATGACTGTATGACTTGAATGCTGGGTCGTGTGACCCGTACCTTTGTGTATGTTATGTATGGCTCTCTGAGCCTTAAATAAAGTACTTGTGTCATAGAGTCATGTTGTGATGCCTTGTTGTATTTGCACATATCGAGCATATTGTGTGTATGATTGAAATGCTTGGTATGTGTGGGATCTGACCATCTAGTTGTTTATCTTTAGTAGCCTCTCTTACCGGGAAATGTCTCCTAGTGTTACCGCTGAGCCATGGTAGCTTGCTACTGCTCTGGAACACTTAGGCTGGCCGGCATGTGTCCTTCCTCGTTCCGGTGTCTGTCCCTTCGGGGAAATGTCACGCATTGAGTACCGGAGTCCTGTTAGCCCGCTACAGCCCGGTTTACCGGAGTCCTGCTAGCCCAGTGCTACAGCCCGGACCCACTTGCTGTTGACCGACACGTTCGAAGCTGGGTCATGAATGCCTGTCCCTGTAAGTCTGTGCCACTTTGGGTTTACGACTAGTCATGTCAGCCCGGGCTCCTTATCATATGGATGCTAGCGACACTATCATATACGTGAGCCAAAAGGTGCAAACGGTCCCGGGCAAAGGTAAGGCGACACCCGTGGGGATACCGTGCGTGAGGCCGCAAAGTGATATGAGGTGTTACAGGCTAGATCGATGTGACATCGAGTCGGGGTCCTGACAGCGTTGGCATCAGAGCCGGACTGCCTGTAGGTTCTCCAAGCCAAACTGGTCGATGTTGAGTCTAGAAATTCTTTAGTTATATGTAGGGGAATTGTTTGTGGGTTGGAACGTAAGGCTCTTTTTACTCCTTTATCTCATGACATTCTGATCTGAGTCAGTCTATTCTTCCACCGGGGGTTAAGGAATTAGGATCTATTCTCTCTATTAGGATCACGTGTTACTAATCAGTAGTACCTTATAGGTTTGATGGATACAAGCCTAGTTCAGTTCTTCTACCACGTTATGTTGTTAGGATGGACTCAGAACTTTGATATGATGATGTTGAGTGTGAATGAAATCCTTTGTCAAATGTCTCAAAATCCTTCTTGAGCATCTACAGCTGTTATGCTGCCGAAATTTTGCTAGAAATTCTAATGCCTTTGCATTATGATTGTGTTTTCAGATGGCCACTCGCGACCTCAATCAAGTGGTTCGCCTGACTCGATGCCTAGATGTACCCGGTCATACCGCCATGTTGGTCAGGGTAATGACTGAGGCTGGATACCGCTGGTATCCTGAGTACACGGTCGAAGAGCAATTCCGAGACTTTAATCAAAGCCAGTATCTCTGCACTATCAGGATATTTCCATCCTATCCTGGGTCCACCGAGCCCCTTCACTGCTCCTATGGACTCGGGGTTACTATTGAGATGGCTGTGCAGGACGCCGCCTACTCTATGATGACCATCATGCGAGTCAGATCTGGTCTATTTCGGGACTTTGATTTCCGGTATATGCCAGGATCACTGCCGGGAGCACAAGGGTATCTCCAGGCTGTCTATGTTGACCCCACTCAGGAGGATTCACGGACTCGCACCACTGCTGAGATGCTCGAGGATAAGGACCGTGAAAATCGGGCCTTGAGGTTAGAGCTCTTCAATACCCGTGCTGACCACTGGGCCACATTGACTCGGTTTGCACCGGCGGTGCAAGCTGGATATTCGGATATGCGCGATCTCTATCCTGTGAGATCTGCTCTGCCAGACGTGATGGGATGGCGTGATGTAGGAGGCATCACCCCACCTCGCGGTCCCCGCAGGCCACCGTCTGTTGGTCCAAGACCTCATCCTAGCCCCTATGGTCCACAAGCTCCGCGAGATCGTCTGTTTCCGGATGATCATGTTGAGCTTCCAGGCTATGGAGGTGACTTCTATGAGGACTACTACAGATCGGTCTGAGTTAGTAGTAGTATCACTAGTTCATGTTAGTTGTGTCGTCTATCGTCCTGCGTGACTCGTGGGATATGACCTAGTTTGTATCGCCTTCCGGAGGTGTAGAAAAATAATGTATAGGAGCTTGGAATGCCTCCGATAAGATGTAATCCTCTTTTCACCGTAATAGTACCTTGTTTGGTCTTGTACTAAACCCTGTATGGTGTGTATGACGATGGAATAAAGAAGCAGTTTCTGTATCTACCATGTCATACGGATGATCATCTTGCATTCTGAGTTATTCCTTACATTCTGTATCCTATGTCGGAATTTTATCATCCTGACTAAATCATTGTCTTGTTTACCTAGGATGGTCAACACGCGCACTAACCCTGCTCCTCAAGAGCAGGCCGAAGGCAGTGAAGTCAGGAATGCAAATCTGCCTCATCCTCCTTCCCTAGCCGAGGTTATGATGGAAGCCGAAAGAAACAAGCGGGAGACCAACCGTTTGTTGGAGCGTATTGAACAGAACACGGCACACCATCAGAGGACTAACGTGGTGTCACTCAGTGATTTTATCAAGTTACATCCACCCACGTTCCACCACTCCGTCGAGCCTCTCGACGCTGATGATTGCCTTCGCAGTATCTCTCACAAACTGCGTTCCGCGCTGGTAGCGGAGGCTGACAAGGTCACCTTTGCTGCATATCATTTTGAAGGCCCCGCCAGTCTATGGTGGGAGAATTATGGAGCTATGCGCCCAGCAGGCCATGTCACTACTTGGGCTGAATTCAGCGAGGCTTTCCGTGAACATCACATTCCGGAGGGTCTCATGGACCGTAAGCGTGAGGAATTTTGCAGTTTCACTCAGGGCGGACTCTCTGTGGATGCTTACAGCAGGGAGTTCGGTAACCTCGCACGATATGCAACTGAGGAAGTTTCTACTGATGCCAAGAAGCAAGCAAGGTTCCGTAAGGGGCTTAGTCCTGAGCTTCGCCGCGACCTCCGTCTGCATGAGTGCACATCTTTTCAAAAACTTGTTAACAAGGCCATCAGTGCTGAAACTGGTCAGACTGATTATGACGCAACACGCAAGCATGGCCGTGACGCGGGTTCCTCATCCGGTGCTGGTCCTCAGAAGCGCCGCGTATGGGTGCCCAACACCGCCCTGCCACCCACGTTCACACCGAGGCCATCCTTCCAGGCGCCTCGCCCCGTTCAACAGTTTACACCAGCCAAGCCCTATGGGGGTCCAACCAACAATGCTCCTCCACGTACCAGTTCCGTGACTTGTTTCAAGTGTGGGGAATCTGGTCACCATATGCGTGAGTGTCCCCAGACCAACCCCAACCAATCTGCTAAAGCTGTTGGCCGTGGCAAGCCGACAGGGAAAGTGTTCCACGCCAAGCCGGCCACCGCTACACGTGGCCATGTCAACTGTATCTCTGCCGAAGAAGCTCAAGAGGATCCCAACATCGTTCTCGGTACGCTCCTTGTTAATTGCCACCCGGCATCTGTTCTTTTCGATACAGGAGCCTCTCATTCATTTATATCCGAGAACTATGCTCGTTTGCATAACACCGCATTCTGTAACATGCCATCCACTATGGAAATTTCTACTCCCGGTTCTAGATGGCAGACCTCCAGGGTAAGTTATGGAAATGAAATCCAAGTCGACAGACTTGTTTTCCTTGCATCTTTGATAGCTCTCAAATTTTCAGATATTAATATCATTTTGGGTATGGACTGGATGTCAGCTCATCATGCCAAAATTGATTGCTTCTCTAGGACTGTTCAACTCCCTCATCCTTCAGGGAAGATAGTCAATGTCTTGACCCGATTAGCCAAGCGACAATTATATTCTCTTAACGCCAGCCCTTTGCCAGACCTTGAGGACGT
This sequence comes from Triticum dicoccoides, assembly GCF_002162155.2. Taxonomy (NCBI): domain Eukaryota; kingdom Viridiplantae; phylum Streptophyta; class Magnoliopsida; order Poales; family Poaceae; genus Triticum; species Triticum dicoccoides. The sequence goes on along the minus strand of NC_041380.1, from coordinate 129,359,910 downwards.
TCTGGTAGTCCGTGACTTCCCAGATGTCTTCCCAGAGGAATTGCCAGGTGTTCCACCTGACAGGGATGTTGAGTTCGTAATAGACCTCATTCTAGGAACCATTCCGATTGCTAGAAGACCCTATAAGATGGCACCACTAGAACTAGCCGAGCTTAAGAAACAACTCGATGAGTCCTTGAAAAAGGGTTTCATCCGACCTAGTTCATCTCCGTGGGCTTGCCCCGTCCTATTCGTCAAGAAGAAGGATGGTACGGACCGGATGGTAGTAGATTACCGACCTGTCAATTTGGTCACAATCAAGAACAAATATCCGCTCCCTAGGATCAACGACCTGTATGATCAGCTCGCTGGATCCTCAGTCTTCTCCAAGATGGATTTGAGGTTGGGCTACCATCAAATCAAAATCAGAAACGGGGACATTCCTAAAACGGCCTTTGTTACTCGTTATGGCCAATACAAGTACACCGTCATGTCCTTCGGCTTAACCAACGCTCCAGCCACCTTTTCTCGGTTAATGAACTCAATCTTCATGGAGTATTTGGATAAATTCGTCGTAGTTTATCTCGATGATATACTCATCTACTCCAAGAACGAGGAAGAACATGCCGAACATCTAAGGCTAGTGTTGAAGAAACTTCGAGAGCACCGCCTTTATGCCAAGTTTTCCAAATGTGAATTTTGGTTGTCAGAAGTGACCTATCTGGGTCATGTAATATCTGGTAAAGGTATTGCTGTTAACCCTGAGCGAGTTCAAGCCGTCCTTAATTGGACTCCACCTGAATCGGTCAAGCAAGTTCGGAGTTTTCTGGGCTTAGCGAGCTATTGCCGTCGCTTTGTCGAAAACTTCTCCAAAGTTGCTAAACCTCTAACCGAACTCCTCAAGAAAGATAAAAAGTTTGAATGGACTCCACAATGTGAGCACAGCTTTCAGGAACTGAAAAGACGCCTGACTTCTGCTCCCGTTCTGGTACCGCCAGACCTCTCCAAGGACTTTGTTATCTACTGTGACGCCTCGCGACAAGGACTAGGCTGTATTCTCATGCAAGATCGACATGTAATTGCTTACGCCTCCCGGCAATTGCACCCACATGAGGAGAATTATCCTACTCATGATCTAGAGCTTGCAGCTGTAGTCTATGCACTTAAAACCTGGCGACATTACCTCCTCGGTAATCGTTGCGAAATATTCACTGATCACCAAAGTCTGAAGTACATCTTCACCCAACCGGATTTGAATCTCGGGCAAAGACGTTGGGTCGAGTTGATCACAGATTTCGACTTAGGAATAACTTACACCCCAGGGAAAGCCAACGTCATGGCTGATGCGCTAAGTCGTAAATCTTATTGTAACAACCTGATGTTACAACAAAGTCAACCGCTTCTCCATGAGGAATTTCGGAAGATTAACCTTCACATTGTTCCTCAAGGATTTCTTTCCACCTTGGTGGCGAAACCTACTCTTCCGGATCAAATCATCGCTGCCCAGAAGCGAGATAAGGGAATAGCTAAGATCAAGGAGAACATTGCTAGCGGAGGTGCTAGTTGTTTCTCCATAAATGATCATGGTGTTGTGTACTTTGAGAACCGTTTAGTGGTTCCCAAGAACCAGCATCTACGGCAGTTGATCCTTAAGGAGGATCATGAATCTCCTCTCACCATTCATCCGGGTAGTACCAAGATGTATCAGGACCTACGCCAGAGGTTCTGGTGGACTAGGATGAAGAGAGAAATTGCTCAATACATTGCTAATTGCGACATCTGTCGTCGTGTAAAAGCAGAGCATCAACGGCCTGCTGGCACCCTTCAACCCCTAGCTATTCCTGAATGGAAATGGGATAAAATTGGTATGGATTTCATTACCGGTTTTCCCAGGACCAAGAGAGGGAATAATGCTATTTTCGTCGTTGTCGATCGTCTTTCCAAAGTAGCCCATTTCCTACCTGTTCGTGAGAGTATAACCACTAGTCAGCTGGCAGACTTATACATCTCCCGAATAGTGTCTCTCCATGGTGTTCCTTTGGAAATTAACTCGGATCGAGGAAGTCTTTTCACCTCTCGATTTTGGGAAAGTTTCCAAAATGCTATGGGAACCCGTCTTTCCTTTAGCACCGCTTTCCACCCTCAGTCGAGTGGTCAAGTGGAACGCGTCAACCAGATTCTAGAAGACATGCTTCGAGCCTCTGTTATCTCATTCGGAATGGGTTGGGAGAAGTGCCTTCCATTTGCCGAATTCGCTTACAACAACAGCTATCAATCTAGCTTGGGTAAAGCCCCTTTTGAAGTTCTCTATGGACGACGGTGTCGAACACCCCTTAACTGGTCAGAAACCGGGGAAAGACAATTCTTTGGCCCGGATATGATTCAGGAAGCAGAAGAGCAAGTTCGCATCGTTCGTGAAAAGTTGAAAACCGCCCAATCTCGTCAAAAGAATCAATATGACCGAAAACATAAGGCTATGACTTTCGAGGTTGACGAGAAGGCTTATCTTCGGGTTACCCCTCTGAAGGGAACCCATCGTTTCGGTATCAAAGGCAAATTGGCTCCTCGTTACATTGGACCTTTTCGCATTCTCGCCAAACGAGGAGAAGTTGCCTACCAGTTGGAACTACCTCCGCACCTCTCTAGAGTCCACGATGTCTTCCATGTTTCTCAACTCAGGCGTTGCTTCTCGGATCCTATCCGTGGAGTGGGCTACGAAACGCTTGATCTCCAAGATAATCTTACATATCGAGAGTACCCCATTCGTATCCTCGATCAGGCCGAGCGTACCACTCGACGTCATAATATCAAGTTTCTCAAAGTTCAATGGTCGCACCATTCTGAGGATGAAGCAACTTGGGAAAGGGAGGATCGTCTTCGACTCGAGTATCCCGCCTTCTTCCCGGAGGAACCCAAATCTCGGGACGAGATTCTTTTGAGTGGGGGTGAGTTGTCACACCCTAGCTAGTCATGCATTAGAGTGTTGCATCATGTTTATTCTTTCACCAGAAACCTGAAATGGGGATGACAGAACCCCCAGTCCCCTCTGAAACCAACTAGGGTTTACTAAAAAACTTTTTCAATGAACCTGAAATGCCCTTCTAAAATGCCCATCATTTTTGTCTTGGTTCAGAACCTCTGCCAAAAGTGGTGCACATTTTCCTAGGCCATCCTAGGGTTTTTGAATTAAATCATAAATATTTGAATTTGGGCATTTAAAATTATATAAAATATTTAAATGCTCAAATAACTCCAAACTAAAAAGTTTCATGTTGGAAATAATCCAACTATGGACCAGGAGTAGTTTGATGATTTTAGGAGTTGCCTAGGTATTTTATTTAATTCAACAAAGTTGCAGAAGTATTAAAAAAATAGAAAACAGAAAAAAAAATGGAAAAAGCTTACCTGGCGCCCAGCACCCGGCCCACCTGCCGGCCCAGCCCAGCACCGCGCCAGCGAGCTGCTTGCCGGCCAGGCAGGCAGGCAGGTGCTCGACGGCGAGCACCACATGGGTGCCACGCACCTGCTCGCCGCCGCCTCCCTCGCCCGGCTAACGCCGTGAATAGGCCTCCCTCTCTCCCCCGAACCTCCCAGACACCCCCTTCCCTCTCCAGCTCCTCTCCCTCGCTCTCCCACGCCATGGCCGACGCCATCGCCGCCACCCCCTCGCCGTAGCCACGCCCTCCGTCAACCCCACGCCGTGCCGCCGTGTCCAGGAGCTCCGCCGCCGTCCACTTCATCGAGCTAGCCGAGCCCCGTGTGCTCGTGCGGCCCGAGACCACCGCACCGACCTCGCCCGAGCTCGCCGTTGCCGGAGATCCCCTTCAACGCCGTCGCTGCCTCAGCTCGTCCCCGACCCCGCCGGCGGCCTCTACGGGAGCGCTGTGAGCCTAGCTACCCCTCCGACCCTCCCTCTCTCATTCCCGAGACGTGTAGCCACCGCACGAAGATCACACGCATGCACCGCCGCGGATCTCGTCGCCACGTGCTCCGGCCACCCTCCGGCCACAAGCTGGTGTCCATCATACTCACCGTGTCCCGCGGCACCTAGCTAGCCACTCCCCGAGCCTCACTGACCCCTCTAGCGTCAAGTTCGTCTTCGGCCGAACCCCGGTGGCCGCCAAAGCCGTCGCCGGCGCCAACTCCGGCCACCCCGACCCCAACGGACTCCACCAAGAGCTGCGGCTCGTCCTCAGCCCCACTCTGGTGGTCTCCGCGACCCATTTGGTGGCCGAAACGGCCAAAACCACTTCCGCCGCCGCGTCGGGCTCGCCGGCGGCTAAACGCCGGTGCAGCCGACCCGGGTTTGACCACGGGTGGGCCCTGGTTGACTCCCCTGAGTCAATGATAGGTGGGGCCCAGCCCTGTTAATTAAACAGGTTTAGTTTTAATTAAACTTTAATTAATTTAATCACCCTGACATGCGGGACCCACTGTCAGGTTTGACCCGGACGTGTTCCGTTGACCTGTTGACGTCACACTGACGTCAGGCTGACGCAATAATTGATTTTCTGGAATTATTCTAATATAGGAAATTCCAGAATATAATTTAAACTTCAAAAATTCATAACTTTTATTCTGTAACTCCAAATCAGACAAATTATATATGAAAAATGATCAGAAAAATCCAATCTATCCATCTGTACTATTTTCATGCATGACTAAACAAGTTAACTTGATGTTTAATGCAGAACAAGGAAAAACACTTTAAAGGGCCATGTTTGAGTTTGAAATTTGAATCTTTGATTCAAATTGGTTCAAACCCTTCTGGTCTTAGTTGCATTAGCCCAACACACTCATATTGCTATGTTTCATGCATGCATCATATTGTTGCACATTGTTTGGTGATGGTTGTATATCGGTGTTCTTTGCGGCAGGATCTGCCCCCGAGGAGTACCGTGATTACCCTAACGAAGAACCGTATCAGTGCATTGAACCATCAAGCAAGCAACCAACCATTTGATCATATCGTTACAATCCCATCTTCTCGCTCCTGCTCTCTTTTACTGCATTAAGACAACGCGTTTCAAACTGCTGTGTGCTACGGTAGTTGAACCCATTTCCTCTGCATGACCTGTCATTGCCACAGTAACTAGATGAAACCCACTAGCATGTGTAGGAGTTGATTGAGCCATATGTATGTGTTGTTCCTACCTTGCTATGCCTACTATGCTTAGAGTCGTGTCAGGTCTGGTTCATCTGGGTGATGGGCTGGAGTGAAATGGTTATGTCGGTACTGAGAGTGGTGGGGTGAACACGATTTGGTAAAGGTATCAATGAGAGGCCATGTAGGACTACATGGTGGGTTGTTTCATTGACGCCGACCTTAAGCACTGAGATCTGTATGTGTGATTTAGGATACAGCTACTACCATGCATTGGGCCCTGAAATATGACCCCGCTTGACTTCTTATTCACCCTAGCTCTCTGTCCAGGAGTTGCAAGTAGTTTCTGGTGTTTGTAGCCTACTGGAGGCCGTGGACAGCGCTGACCGTAGGGGTGGGCTGTGATGCGGTAGGTACGTGGCCGGGTGTACCGAATACCCGTTAGGTATCTCGGGAACCCTGTTCACATCGTTCGGGGCCGTATGGGAAACCTCGGCCGGACTCCCTGCGGATGGAACCTGAATAGGCGATAAACCTGGACTAGAGGCTTAGGTGTTTAGGTAGGTCGTGGTCTACACCCACGTCGGCTTTCGCTTGAAGTCTGCCGAGCACATGTCGTGTGCAGACGCTAAGTGGTGGAAACATGTATGAAGAAGTACACCCCTGCAGGGTTATCATGATCTATTCGAATAGCCGCGTCCGCGGTAAAGGACTACTTGGTTGCCTATACAGTTCATAGACAAGTAAATGGAAACTACTAAAAGCTTCAAGATAAGTGTGAGTGCCGAGGATGGCTCTTCCGTAGGAAGACGGAGATGGATCCTCGGTAGTGTATTGAAGTGGTGATTAGTGGACTCGTGTGCGAAAAACCATTTCAAGTTGGAGTCTCGTAGGTTAGCCTAGCCAAGAGTCAAAGCTGGCTTGCTGCAATAACTCCACCAACCCTTCTTGAAAATATGCATGTATGTAGGATCTAATGTAAGTCTTGCTGAGTACCTTTGTACTCATGTTGCTATAATTTACATTTTTACAGAAGACGCTGCAACCCCTTCTGATGGGTTCTACGTAGACGTTGACATCAATGAGTAGGCTAAAGGCCCAGGTGGTGATCCTGAGCTTGTGAAGGACCACATAGTATAGCTAGGCTTTCCAAGCCTCTTTTATCTTTCTAGTTGTCTGTACTCAGACAAGTTACTTCCGCTGCTGGTTTGTATGACTGTATGACTTGAATGCTGGGTCGTGAGACCCGTACCTTTGTGTATGTTATGTATGGCTCTCTGAGCCTTAAATAAAGTACTTGTGTCGTAGAGTCATGTTGTGATGCCTTGTTGTATTTGCACATATCGAGCATATTGTGTGTATGACTGAAATGCTTGGTATGTGTGGGATCTGACTATCTAGTTGTTTATCTTTAGTAGCCTCTCTTACCGGGAAATGTCTCCTAGTGTTACCGCTGAGCCATGGTAGCTTGCTACTGCTCTGGAACACTTAGGCTGGCCGGCATGTGTCCTTCTTCGTTCCTGTGTCTGTCCCTTCGGGGAAATGTCACGCTTTGAGCACCGGAGTCCTGTTAGCCCGCTACAGCCCGGTTTACCGGAGTCCTGCTAGCCCAGTGCTACAGCCCGGACCCACTTGCTGATGACCGACACGTTCGAAGCTGGGTCATGAATGCCTGTCCCTGTAAGTCTGTGCCACTTTGGGTTTACGACTAGTCATGTCAGCCCGGGCTCCTTATCATATGGATGCTAGCGACACTATCATATACGTGAGTCAAAAGGCGCAAACGGTCCCGGGCAAAGGTAAGGCGACACCCGTGGGGATACCGTGCGTGAGGCCGCAAAGTGATATGAGGTGTTACCGGCTAGATCGATGTGACATCGAGTCGGGGTCCTGACACTGGGTTTCCCAGGACCAAGAGAGGGAATAATGCTATCTTCGTCGTTGTCGATCGTCTTTCCAAAGTAGCCCATTTCCTGCCTGTTCGTGAGAGTATAACCGCTAGTCAATTGGCGAACTTATACATCTCCCGAATAGTGTCTCTCCATGGTGTTCCTTTGGAAATTAATTCGGATCGAGGAAGTCTTTTCACCTCTCGATTTTGGGAAAGTTTCCAAAATGCTATGGGAACCCGTCTCTCCTTTAGCACCGCTTTCCACCCTCAGTCGAGTGGTCAAGTGGAACGCGTCAACCAGATTCTAGAAGACATGCTTCGAGCCTCTGTTATCTCATTCGGAATGGATTGGGAGAAGTGCCTTCCATTTGCCGAATTCGCTTACAACAACAGCTATCAATCTAGCTTGGGTAAAGCCCCTTTTGAAGTTCTCTATGGACGACGGTGTCGAACACCCCTTAACTGGTCAGAGACCAGGGAAAGACAATTCTTTGGCCCGGATATGATTCAGGAAGCAGAAGAACAAGTTCGCATCGTTCGTGAAAAGTTGAAAACAGCCCAATCTCGTCAAAAGAGTCAATATGACCGAAAACATAAGGCTATGACTTTCGAGGTTGACGAGAAGGCTTATCTTCGGGTCACCCCTCTGAAGGGAACCCATCGTTTCGGTATTAAAGGCAAATTGGCTCCTCGTTACATTGGACCTTTTCGCATTCTCGCCAAACGAGGAGAAGTTGCCTACCAGTTGGAACTACCTCCGCACCTCTCCAGAGTCCACGATGTCTTCCACGTTTCTCAACTCAGGCGTTGCTTCTCGGATCCTATCCGTGGAGTGGACTACGAAACGCTTGATCTCCAAGATAATCTTACATATCGGGAGTACCCCATTCGTATCCTCGATCGGGCCGAGCGTACCACTCGACGTCATAATATCAAGTTTCTCAAAGTTCAATGGTCGCACCATTCTGAGGATGAAGCAACTTGGGAAAGGGAGGATCGTCTTCGACTCGAGTATCCCGCCTTCTTCCCGGAGGAACCCAAATCTCGGGACGAGATTCTTTTGAGTGGGGGTGAGTTGTCACACCCTAGCTAGTCATGCATTAGAGTGTTGCATCATGTTTATTCTTTCACCAGAAACCTGAAATGGGGATGACAGAACCCCCAGTCCCCTCTGAAACCAACTAGGGTTTACTAAAAAACTTTTTCAATGAACCTGAAATGCCCTTCTAAAATGCCCATCATTTTTGTCTTGGTTCAGAACCTCTGCCAAAAGTGGTGCACATTTTCCTAGGCCATCCTAGGGTTTTTGAATTAAATCATAAATATTTGAATTTGGGCATTTAAAATTATATAAAATATTTAAATGCTCAAATAACTCCAAACTAAAATGTTTCATGTTGGAAATAATCCAACTATGGACCAGGAGTAGTTTGATGATTTTAGGAGTTGCCTAGGTATTTTATTTAATTCAACAAAGTTGCAGAAGTATTAAAAAAACAGAAAACAGAAAAAAAATTGGAAAAAGCTTACCTGGCGCCCAGCACCCGGCCCACCTGCCGGCCCAGCCCAGCACCGCGCCAGCGAGCTGCTTGCCGGCCAGGCAGGCAGGCAGGTGCTCGACGGCGAGCACCACATGGGTGCCACGCACCTGCTCGCCGCCTCGCCGCCTCCCTCGCCCGGCTAACGCCGTGAATCGGCCTCCCTCTCTCCCCCGAACCTCCCAGACACCCCCTCCCCTCTCCAGCTCCTCTCCCTCGCTCTCCCACGCCATGGCCGACGCCATCGCCGCCACCCCCTC
>NC_041380.1:129341262-129351128 GCF_002162155.2 Triticum dicoccoides | reverse complement strand
CCCAGACACCCCCTCTCCTCTCCAGCTCCTCTCCCTCGCTCTCCCACGCCATGGCCGACGCCATCGCCGCCACCCCCTCGCCGTAGCCACGCCCTCCGTCAACCCCACGCCGTGCCGCCGTGTCCAGGAGCTCCGCCGCCGTCCACTTCATCGAGCTAGCCGAGCCCCGTGTGCTCGTGCGGCCCGAGACCACCGCACCGACCTCGCCCGAGCTCGCCGTTGCCGGAGATCCCCTTCAACGCCGTCGCCGCCTCAGCTCGTCCCCGACCCCGCCGGCGGCCTCTACGGGAGCGCTGTGAGCCTAGCTACCCCTCCGACCCTCCCTCTCTCATTCCCGAGCCGTGTAGCCACCGCACGAAGATCACACGCATGCACCGCCGCGGATCTCGTCGCCACGTGCTCCGTCCACCCTCCGGCCACAAGCTGGTGTCCATCATACTCACCGTGTCCCGCGGCACCTAGCTAGCCACTCCCCGAGCCTCACCGACCCCTCTAGCGTCAAGTTCGTCTTCGGCCGAACCCCGGTGGCCGCCAAAGCCGTCGCCGGCGCCAACTCCGGCCACCCCGACCCCAACGGACTCCACCAAGAGCTGCGGCTCGTCCTCAGCCCCACTCTGGTGGTCTCCGCGACCCATTTGGTGGCCGAAACGGCCAAAACCACTTCCGCCGCCGCGTCGGGCTCGCCGGCGGCTAAACGCCGGTGCAGCCGACCCGGGTTTGACCACGGGTGGGCCCTGGTTGACTCCCCTGAGTCAATGATAGGTGGGGCCCAGCCCTGTTAATTAAACAGGTTTAGTTTTAATTAAACTTTAATTAATTTAATCACCCTGACATGCGGGACCCACTATCAGGTTTGACCCGGACGTGTTCCGTTGACCTGTTGACGTCACACTGACGTCAGGCTGACGCAATAATTGATTTTCTGGAATTATTCTAATATAGGAAATTCCAGAATATAATTTAAACTTCAAAAATTCATAACTTTTATTCTGTAACTCCAAATCAGACAAATTATATATGAAAAATGATCAGAAAAATCCAATCTATCCATCTGTACTATTTTCATGCATGACTAAACAAGTTAACTTGATGTTTAATGCAGAACAAGGAAAAACACTTTAAAGGGCCATGTTTGAGTTTGAAATTTGAATCTTTGATTCAAATTGGTTCAAACCCTTCTGGTCTTAGTTGCATTAGCCCAACACACTCATATTGCTATGTTTCATGCATGCATCATATTGTTGCACATTGTTTGGTGATGGTTGTATATCGGTGTTCTTTGCGGCAGGATCTGCCCCCGAGGAGTACCGTGATTACCCTAACGAAGAACCGTATCAGTGCATTGAACCATCAGGCAAGCAACCAACCATTTGATCATATCGTTACAATCCCATGTTCTCGCTCCTGCTCTCTTTTACTGCATTAAGACAACGCGTTTCAAACTGCTGTGTGCTACGGTAGTTGAACCCATTTCCTCTGCATGACCTGTCATTGCCACAGTAACTAGATGAAACCCACTAGCATGTGTAGGAGTTGATTGAGCCATATGTATGTGTTGTTCCTACCTTGCTATGCCTGCTATGCTTAGAGTCGTGTCAGGTCTGGTTCATCTGGGTGATGGGCTGGAGTGAAATGGTTATGTCGGTACTGAGAGTGGTGGGGTGAACACGATTTGGTAAAGGTATCAATGAGAGGCCATGTAGGAGTACATGGTGGGTTGTTTCATTGACGCCGACCTTAAGCACTGAGATCTGTATGTGTGATTTAGGATACAGCTACTACCATGCATTGGGCCCTGAAATATGACCCCGCTTGACTTCTTATTCACCCTAGCTCTCTGTCCAGGAGTTGCAAGTAGTTTCTGGTGTTTGTAGCCTACTGGAGGCCGTGGACAGCGCTGACCGTAGGGGTGGGCTGTGATGCGGTAGGTACGTGGCCGGGTGTACCGAATACCCGTTAGGTATCTCGGGAACCCTGTTCACATCGTTCGGGGCCGTATGGGAAACCTCGGCCGGACTCCCTGCGGATGGAACCTGAATAGGCGATAAACCTGGACTAGAGGCTTAGGTGTTTAGGTAGGTCGTGGTCTACACCCACGTCGGCTTTCGCTTGAAGTCTGCCGAGCACATGTCGTGTGCAGACGCTAAGTGGTGGAAACATGTATGAAGAAGTACACCCCTGCAGGGTTATCATGATCTATTCGAATAGCCGCGTCCGCGGTAAAGGACTACTTGGTTGCCTATACAGTTCATAGACAAGTAAATGGAAACTACTAAAAGCCTCAAGATAAGTGTGAGTGCCGAGGATGGCTCTTCCGTAGGAAGACGGAGGCGGATCCTCGGTAGTGTATTGAATTGGTGAGTAGTGGACTCGTGTACGCAAAACCATTTCAAGTTGGAGTCTCGTAGGTTAGCCTAGCCAAGAGTCAAAGCTGGCTTGCTACAATAACTCCACCAACCCTTCTTGATAATATGCATGTATGTAGGATCTGATGTAAGTCTTGCTGGGTACCTTTGTACTCATGTTGCTATAATTTACATTTTTACAGAAGACGCTGCAACCCCTTCTGATGGGTTCTACGTAGACGTTGACATCAATGAGTAGGTTAAGGCCCAGGTGGTGATCCTGAGCTTGTGAAGGACCACGTAGTATAGCTAGGCTTTCCAAGCCTCTTTTATTTTACTAGTTGTCTGTACTCAGACAAGTTACTTCCGCTGCTGGTTTGTATGACTGTATGACTTGAATGCTGGGTCGTGTGACCCGTACCTTTGTGTATGTTATGTATGGCTCTCTGAGCCTTAAATAAAGTACTTGTGTCATAGAGTCATGTTGTGATGCCTTGTTGTATTTGCACATATCGAGCATATTGTGTGTATGATTGAAATGCTTGGTATGTGTGGGATCTGACCATCTAGTTGTTTATCTTTAGTAGCCTCTCTTACCGGGAAATGTCTCCTAGTGTTACCGCTGAGCCATGGTAGCTTGCTACTGCTCTGGAACACTTAGGCTGGCCGGCATGTGTCCTTCTTCGTTCCTGTGTCTGTCCCTTCGGGGAAATGTCACGCTTTGAGTACCGGAGTCCTGTTAGCCCGCTACAGCCCGGTTTATCGGAGTCCTGCTAGCCCAGTGCTACAGCCCGGACCCACTTGCTGATGACCGACACGTTCGAAGCTGGGTCATGGATGCCTGTCCCTGTAAGTCTGTGCCACTTTGGGTTTACGACTAGTCATGTCAGCCCGGGCTCTTTATCATATGGATGCTAGCGACACTATCATATACGTGAGCCAAAAGGCACAAACGGTCCCGGGCAAAGGTAAGGCGACACCCGTGGGGATACCGTGCGTGAGGCCGCAAAGTGATATGAGGTGTTACCGGCTAGATCGATGTGACATCGAGTCGGGGTCCTGACAGCGTTGGCATCAGAGCCGGACTGCCTGTAGGTTCTCCAAGCCAAACTGGTCGATGTTGAGTCTAGAAATTCTTTAGTTATATGTAGGGGAATTGTTTGTGGGTTGGAACGTAAGGCTCTTTTTACTCCTTTATCTTATGACATTCTGATCTGAGTCAGTCCATTCTTCCACCGGGGGTTAAGGAATTAGGATCTATTCTCTCTATCAGGATCACGTGTTACTAATCAGTAGTACCTTATAGGTATGATGGATACAAGCCTAGTTCAGTTCTTCTACCATATTATGTTGCTAGGATGGTCTCAGAACTTTGATATGATGATGTTGAGTGTGTACAAAATCCTTGTCAAATGTCTCAAAATCCTTCTTGAGCATTTACAGCTGTTATGCTGCCGAAATTTTGCTAAAAATTCTAATGCCTTTGCATTATGATTGTGCTTTCAGATGGCCACTCGCGACCTCAATCAAGTGGTTCGCCTGACTCGATGCCTAGATGTACCCGGCCATACTGCCAAGTTGGTCAGGGTAATGACTGAGGCTGGATACCGCTGGTATCCTGAGTACACGGTCGAAGAGCAATTTCGGGACTTCAATCAAAGCCAGTATCTCTGCACTGTCAGGATATTTCCATCTTATCCTGGGTCCACCGAGCCCCTTCACTGCTCCTATGGACTCGGGGTTACTATTGAGATGGTTGTGCAGGATGCCGCCTACTCTATGATGACCATCATGCGAGTCAGATCTGGTCTATTTCGGGACTCTGATTTCCGGTATATGCCAGGATCACTTCCGGGAGCACAAGGGTATCTCCAGGCTATCTATGCTGACCCCACTCAGGAGGATTCACGGACTCGCACCACTGCTGAGATGCTCGAGGATAAGGACCATGAAAATCGGGCCTTAAGGTTAGAGCTCTTCAATACCCGTGCTGACCACTGGGCCACTTTGACTCGGTTCGCACCGGCGGTGCAAGCTGGATATTCAGATATGCGCGATCTCTATCCTGTGAGATCTGCTCTGCCAGACGTGATGGAATGGCGTGATGTAGGAGGCATCACCCCACCTCGCGGTCCCCGCAGGCCACCGTCTGTTGGTCCAAGGCCTCATCCTAGCCCCTATGGTCCACAAGCTCCGCGAGATCGTCTGTTTCCGGATGATCATGTTGAGCTTCCAGGCTATGGAGGTGACTTCTACGAGGACTACTACGGATCGGTCTGAGTTAGTGGTAGTATCACTAGTTCGCACTAGCTGTGTCGTCTATCGTCCCGCGTGACTCGTGGGATATGACCTAGTTTGTACTCTTTCCGGAGGTGTAGAAAAATAATGTATAGGAGCTTGGGATGCCTCCGATGAGATGTAATCCTCTTTTCACCGTAATAGTACTTTGTTTGGTCTTGTACTAAACCCTGTATGGTGTGTATGACGATGGAATAAAAGAAGCAGTTTCTGTATCTACCATGTCATACGGATGATCATCTTGCATTTCGAGTTATTCCTTACATTTTATATCCTATGTCGGAATTTTATCATCCTGACTAAATCATTGTCTTGTTTACCTAGGATGGTCAACACGCGCGCTAACCCTGCTCCTCAAGAGCAGGCCGAAGGCAGTGAAGTCAGGGATGCAAATCTGCCTCATCCTCCTTCCCTAGCCGAGGTTATGATGGAAGCTGAGAGAAACAAGCGGGAGACCAACCGTTTGTTGGAGCGTATTGAACAGAACACGGCACACCATCAGAGGACTAACGTGGTGTCACTCAGTGATTTTATCAAATTACATCCACCCACGTTTCACCACTCCGTCGAGCCTCTCGACGCTGATGACTGGCTTCGCAGTATCTCTCACAAACTGCGTTCCGCGCTGGTAGCGGAGGCTGACAAGGTCACCTTTGCTGCATATCATCTTGAAGGCCCCGCCAGTCTATGGTGGGAGAATTATGGAGCTATGCGCCCAGCGGGCCATGTCACTACTTGGGCTGAATTCAGCGAGGCTTTCCGTGAACATCACATTCCGGAGGGTCTCATGGACCGTAAGCGTGAGGAATTTTGCAGTTTCACTCAGGGCCGACTCTCTGTGGATGCTTACAGCAGGGAGTTCGGTAACCTCGCACGATATGCAACTGAGGAAGTTTCTACTGATGCCAAGAAGCAAGCAAGGTTCCGTAAGGGGCTTAGTCCTGAGCTTCGCCGCGACCTCCGTCTGCATGAGTGCACATCTTTTCAAAAACTTGTTAACAAGGCCATCAGTGCTGAAACTGGTCAGACTGATTATGACGCAACACGCAAGCATGGCCGTGACGCGGGTTCCTCATCCGGTGCTGGTCCTCAGAAGCGCCGCGTATGGGTGCCCAACACCGCCCTGCCACCCACGTTCACACCGAGGCCATCCTTCCAGGCGCCTCGCCCTGTTCAACAGTTTACACCAGCCAAGCCCTATGGGGGTCCAACCAACAATGCTCCTCCACGTACCAGTTCCGTGACTTGTTTCAAGTGTGGGGAATCTGGTCACCATATGCGTGAGTGTCCCCAGACCAACCCCAACCAATCTGCTAAAGCTGTTGGCCGTGGCAAGCCGACAGGGAAAGTGTTCCACGCCAAGCCGGCCACCGCTACACGTGGCCATGTCAACTGTATCTCTGCCGAAGAAGCTCAAGAGGATCCCAACATCGTTCTCGGTACGCTCCTTGTTAATTGCCACCCGGCATCTGTTCTTTTCGATACAGGAGCCTCTCATTCATTTATATCCGAGAACTATGCTCGTTTGCATAACACCGCATTCTGTAACATGCCATCCACTATGGAAATTTCTACTCCCGGTTCTAGATGGCAGACCTCCAGGGTAAGTTATGGAAATGAAATCCAAGTCGACAGACTTGTTTTCCTTGCATCTTTGATAGCTCTCAAATTTTCAGATATTAATATCATTTTGGGTATGGACTGGATGTCAGCTCATCATGCCAAAATTGATTGCTTCTCTAGGACTGTTCAACTCCCTCATCCTTCAGGGAAGATAGTCAATGTCTTGACCCGATTAGCCAAGCGACAATTATATTCTCTTAACGCCAGCCCTTTGCCAGACCTTGAGGACGTTCCGGTAGTCCGTGACTTCCCGGATGTCTTCCCAGAGGAATTGCCAGGTGTTCCACCTGACAGGGATGTTGAGTTCGTAATAGACCTCATTCTAGGAACCATTCCGATTGCTAGAAGACCCTATAAGATGGCACCACTAGAACTAGCCGAGCTTAAGAAACAACTCGATGAGTCCTTGAAAAAGGGTTTCATCCGACCTAGTTCATCTCCGTGGGCTTGCCCCGTCCTATTCGTCAAGAAGAAGGATGGTACGGACCGGATGGTTGTAGATTACCGACCTGTCAATTTGGTCACAATCAAGAACAAATATCCGCTCCCTAGGATCAACGACCTGTATGATCAGCTCGCTGGATCCTCAGTCTTCTCCAAGATGGATTTGAGGTTGGGCTACCATCAAATCAAAATCAGAAACGGGGACATTCCTAAAACGGCCTTTGTTACTCGTTATGGCCAATACAAGTACACCGTCATGTCCTTCGGCTTAACCAACGCTCCAGCCACCTTTTCTCGGTTAATGAACTCAATCTTCATGGAGTATTTGGATAAATTCGTCGTAGTTTATCTCGATGATATACTCATCTACTCCAAGAACGAGGAAGAACATGCCGAACATCTAAGGCTAGTGTTGAAGAAACTTCGAGAGCACCGCCTTTATGCCAAGTTTTCCAAATGTGAATTTTGGTTGTCAGAAGTGACCTATCTGGGTCATGTAATATCTGGTAAAGGTATTGCTGTTAACCCTGAGCGAGTTCAAGCCGTCCTTAATTGGACTCCACCTGAATCGGTCAAGCAAGTTCGGAGTTTTCTGGGCTTAGCGAGCTATTGCCGTCGCTTTGTCGAAAACTTCTCCAAAGTTGCTAAACCTCTAACCGAACTCCTCAAGAAAGATAAAAAGTTTGAATGGACTCCACAATGTGAGCACAGCTTTCAGGAACTGAAAAGACGCCTGACTTCTGCTCCCGTTCTGGTACCGCCAGACCTCTCCAAGGACTTTGTTATCTACTGTGACGCCTCGCGACAAGGACTAGGCTGTATTCTCATGCAAGATCGACATGTAATTGCTTACGCCTCCCGGCAATTGCACCCACATGAGGAGAATTATCCTACTCATGATCTAGAGCTTGCAGCTGTAGTCTATGCACTTAAAACCTGGCGACATTACCTCCTCGGTAATCGTTGCGAAATATTCACTGATCACCAAAGTCTGAAGTACATCTTCACCCAACCGGATTTGAATCTCGGGCAAAGACGTTGGGTCGAGTTGATCACAGATTTCGACTTAGGAATAACTTACACCCCAGGGAAAGCCAACGTCATGGCTGATGCGCTAAGTCGTAAATCTTATTGCAACAACCTGATGTTACAACAAAGTCAACCGCTTCTCCATGAGGAATTTCGGAAGCTTAACCTTCACATTGTTCCTCAAGGATTTCTTTCCACCTTGGTGGCGAAACCTACTCTTACGGATCAAATCATCGCTGCCCAGAAGCGAGATAAGGGAATAGCTAAGATCAAGGAGAACATTGCTAGCGGAGGTGCTAGTTGTTTCTCCATAAATGATCATGGTGCTGTGTACTTTGAGAACCGTTTAGTGGTTCCCAAGAACCAGCATCTACGGCAGTTGATCCTTAAGGAGGATCATGAATCTCCTCTCACCATTCATCCGGGTAGTACCAAGATGTATCAGGACCTACGCCAGAGGTTCTGGTGGACTAGGATGAAGAGAGAAATTGCTCAGTACATTGCTAATTGCGACATCTGTCGTCGTGTAAAAGCAGAGCATCAACGGCCTGCTGGCACCCTTCAACCCCTAGCTATTCCTGAATGGAAATGGGATAAAATTGGTATGGATTTCATTACCGGTTTTCCCAGGACCAAGAGAGGGAATAATGCTATTTTCGTCGTTGTCGATCGTCTTTCCAAAGTAGCCCATTTCCTACCTGTTCGTGAGAGTATAACCGCTAGTCAGCTGGCAGACTTATACATCTCCCGAATAGTGTCTCTCCATGGTGTTCCTTTGGAAATTAACTCGGATCGAGGAAGTCTTTTCACCTCTCGATTTTGGGAAAGTTTCCAAAATGCTATGGGAACCCGTCTTTCCTTTAGCACCGCTTTCCACCCTCAGTCGAGTGGTCAAGTGGAACGCGTCAACCAGATTCTAGAAGACATGCTTCGAGCCTCTGTTATCCCATTCGGAATGGGTTGGGAGAAGTGCCTTCCATTTGCCGAATTCGCTTACAACAACAGCTATCAATCTAGCTTGGGTAAAGCCCCTTTTGAAGTTCTCTATGGACGACGGTGTCGAACACCCCTTAACTGGTCAGAAACCGGGGAAAGACAATTCTTTGGCCCGGATATGATTCAGGAAGCAGAAGAGCAAGTTCGCATCGTTCGTGAAAAGTTGAAAACCGCCCAATCTCGTCAAAAGAATCAATATGACCGAAAACATAAGGCTATGACTTTCGAGGTTGACGAGAAGGCTTATCTTCGGGTTACCCCTCTGAAGGGAACCCATCGTTTCGGTATCAAAGGCAAATTGGCTCCTCGTTACATTGGACCTTTTCGCATTCTCGCCAAATGAGAAGAAGTTGCCTACCAGTTGGAACTACCTCCGCACCTCTCTAGAGTCCACGATGTCTTCCATGTTTCTCAACTCAGGCGTTGCTTCTCGGATCCTATCCGTGGAGTGGGCTACGAAACGCTTGATCTCCAAGATAATCTTACATATCGAGAGTACCCCATTCGTATCCTCGATCAGGCCGAGCGTACCACTCGACGTCATAATATCAAGTTTCTCAAAGTTCAATGGTCGCACCATTCTGAGGATGAAGCAACTTGGGAAAGGGAGGATCGTCTTCGACTCGAGTATCCCGCCTTCTTCCCGGAGGAACCCAAATCTCGGGACGAGATTCTTTTGAGTGGGGGTGAGTTGTCACACCCTAGCTAGTCATGCATTAGAGTGTTGCATTATGTTTATTCTTTCACCAGAAACCTGAAATGGGGATGACAGAACCCCCAGTCCCCTCTGAAACCAACTAGGGTTTACTAAAAAACTTTTTCAATGAACCTGAAATGCCCTTCTAAAATGCCCATCATTTTTGTCTTGGTTCAGAACCTCTGCCAAAAGTGGTGCACATTTTCCTAGGCCATCCTAGGGTTTTTGAATTAAATCATAAATATTTGAATTTGGGCATTTAAAATTATATAAAATATTTAAATGCTCAAATAACTCCAAACTAAAATGTTTCATGTTGGAAATAATCCAACTATGGACCAGGAGTAGTTTGATGATTTTAGGAGTTGCCTAGGTATTTTATTTAATTCAACAAAGTTGCAGAAGTATTAAAAAAACAGAAAACAGAAAAAAAA
>NC_041380.1:129248926-129338152 GCF_002162155.2 Triticum dicoccoides | reverse complement strand
TAAGGCCCAGGTGGTGATCCTGAGCTTGTGAAGGACCACGTAGTATAGCTAGGCTTTCCAAGCCTCTTTTATTTTACTAGTTGTCTGTACTCAGACAAGTTACTTCCGCTGCTGGTTTGTATGACTGTATGACTTGAATGCTGGGTCGTGTGACCCGTACCTTTGTGTATGTTATGTATGGCTCTCTGAGCCTTAAATAAAGTACTTGTGTCATAGAGTCATGTTGTGATGCCTTGTTGTATTTGCACATATCGAGCATATTGTGTGTATGATTGAAATGCTTGGTATGTGTGGGATCTGACCATCTAGTTGTTTATCTTTAGTAGCCTCTCTTACCGGGAAATGTCTCCTAGTGTTACCGCTGAGCCATGGTAGCTTGCTACTGCTCTGGAACACTTAGGCTGGCCGGCATGTGTCCTTCCTCGTTCCTGTGTCTGTCCCTTCGGGGAAATGTCACGCATTGAGTACCGGAGTCCTGTTAGCCCGCTACAGCCCGGTTTACCGGAGTCCTGCTAGCCCAGTGCTACAGCCCGGACCCACTTGCTGTTGACCGACACGTTCGAAGCTGGGTCATGAATGTCTGTCCCTGTAAGTCTGTGCCACTTTGGGTTTACGACTAGTCATGTCAGCCCGGGCTCCTTATCATATGGATGCTAGCGACACTATCATATACGTGAGCCAAAAGGCGCAAACGGTCCCGGGCAAAGGTAAGGCGACAACCGTGGGGATACCGTGCGTGAGGCCGCAAAGTGATATGAGGTGTTACAGGCTAGATCGATGTGACATCGAGTCGGGGTCCTGACATTTTCTCTATATAAGAGTTTGTCCAGGCTTGTCCTCTGGTACAAAAAGGATTGGGACACCTTGCTGCACTTTATTTACTTTTGTTACTTGTTGCTCGTTACAAATTATCCTATCACAAAACTATCTGTTACCACTTATTTCAGTACTTGCAGAGAATACCTTGCTGGAAACCGCTTATCATTTCCTTCTGCTCCTCGTTGGGTTCGACACTCTTACTTATCAAAAGAACTACGATAGATCCCCTATACTTGTGGGTCATCAAGACTCTTTTCTGGCGCCGTTGCCGGGGAGTGAAGCGCCTTTGGTAGGTGGAATTTGGTAAGAAAAAATTTATATAGTGTGTTGAAATTTACTGTCACTTGTTACTATGGAAAGTAATCCTCTGAGGGGCTTGTTCGGGGTATCTTCACCCCGACCAGTAGAGCAAAGAGTTGCTCCTCAACCTACTGAACCTACTGAAAATGAAAATGTCTACTTCGAAATTCCCTCGGGTATGATAGAAAAACTGCTAGCTAATCCTTTTGTAGGAGATGGAACAAAGCATCCTGATGAGCATCTAATATATGTGGATGAAGTTTGTGGATTATTTAAGCTTGCAGGTGTACCCGGAGATGTTGTTAATAAGAAGGTCTTCCCTTTATCTTTGAAGGGAGATGCATCGACATGGTATAGGCTATGTGATGATATGGGGTCTTGGAATTACAAACGATTGAAATTGGAATTTCATCAGAAGTTTTATCCTATGCATCTTGTTCATCGTGATCGCAATTATATATATAATTTTTGGCCTCGCGAAGGAGAAAGCATCACTCAAGATTGGGGGAGGCTTAAATCAATGTTATATTCACGCCCCAATCATGAGCTCACAAGAGAAATGATTATTAAAACAATTTATGCTCGGCTTTCTAATAACAATCGCACCATGCTCGATACTTCTTGTGCTGGCTCTTTTATGATGAAGACTATTGAATTCAAATGGGATTTATTGGAAAGAATTAAACGCAACTCTGAAGATTAGGACCTCGATGAAGGTAAGGAGTCAGGTATGACACGTAAGTTTGATTGTGTTAAATCTTTTATGGATATCGATGTTTTCCGTAAATTTAGCACTAAATATGGACTTGACTCTAAGATAGTAGCTTCTTTCTGTGAATCTTTTGCTACTTATGTTGATCTCCCGAAAGACAAGTGGTTTAAATATCATCCTCCCATAGAAGTAAAAGTAGTTGCACCTATTAAAGTTGAAGAAAAGATTATCACTTATAATGATCCTGTTGTTCCTACTTCTTATGTTGAGAAACCACCTTTCCCTGTTAGGATAAAGGATCATGCTAAAGCTTCAACTGTGGTTCGTAAAAGCAATATTAAAACATATACACCTCCTGAGCAAGTTAAAGTTGAACCTAATATTGCTATTGTTAAAGATCTCTTGTCTGATAATATTGATGGGCATGTTATTTATTTCTGTGATGAAACTGCTAGAATTGCTAAACCTTGTGCTAAAGATAAACCTAGACCTGTGGTAGGCATGCCTGTTATTTCTGTTAAAATAGGAGATCATTTTTATCATGGCTTATGTGATATGGGTGCTAGTACAATACCTATTAGCCTATATAGAGAAATTGTGCATGATATTGCACCTGTTGAGTTAGAAGATATTGATGTCACAATTAAACTTGCCAATAGAGATACTATTTCACCAATGGGAATTGTTAGAGATGTTGAAGTCTTGTGTGGTAAAACTAAATATACTGCTGATTTTCTTGTTCTTGGTTCCCCACAAGATAGCTTTTGTCCTATTATATTTGGTAGACCCTTCCTGAACACTGTTAATGCTACCGTGGATTGCAAAAGGGATGTTGTTACTATCGGTTTAGATGATATGTCTCATGAATTTGATTTCTCTAAATTTAGTAGACAATACCGTGAAGAATAATTACCTAGTAAGGATGAAATTATTGGTCTTGCTTCTATTGTCGTACCTCCTAGTGATCCTTCAGGACATTGTTTGCTAGACCATGAGAATGATATGTTTATGAATGAAAGAAGGGAAATAGATGAAGTATTCTTTAAACAGGAACCTATTCTGAAAAACAATTTACCTGTTGAAATCCTAGGGGATCCTCCTCCACCTAAGGGTGATCCCGTATTTGAGCTCAAACCGTTGCCTGGAACTCTTAAATATGCTTATCTTGATGAGAAAAGGATATATCCTGTTATTATTAGTGCTAACCTTTTAGAGCATGAGGAAGAGAGATTATTGAAAACTCTGAAGAAGCATCGTGCTGCTATTGGGTATACTCTTGATGATCTTAAAGGCATTAGTCCCACTCTATGTCAACATAAAATAAATTTGGAATAAGATGCTAAACCAGTTCGTGATCATCAATGAAGGCTGAATCCTAAAATGAAAGAAGTGGTAAGAAAGGAAATACTAAAGCTCCTTGAGGCAGGTATAATCTATCCTGTTGCTGATAGTCAGTGGGTAAGCCCTGTCCATTGTGTCCCTAAGAATGGAGGTATTACTGTCGTTCCTAATGATAAAGATGAATTTACTCCTCAAAGAATTATTACATGTTATAGGATGGTAATTATTTCCGCAAATTAAATAAGGCCACTAAAAAGGATCATTACCCCTTACCTTTTATCGATCAAATGCTAGAAATATTATCTAAACATACACATTTTTGCTTTCTAGATGGTTATTATGGTTTCTCTCAAATACCTGTGTCAGCCAAGGATCAATCAAAGACTACATTTACTTGCTGTTGGTGTCAAAACCGGCGGATCTCAGGTAGGGGGTCCCGAACTGTGCGTCTAAGGCGGATGGTAACAGGAGGCAGGGGACACGATGTTTTACCCAAGTTCGGGCCCTCTTGATGGAGGTAAAACCCTACATCCTGCTTGATTTATTCTTGATGATATGAGTATTGCAAGAGTTGATCTACCACGAGATCGGAGAGGCTAAACCCTAGAAGCTAGCCTATGGTATGATTGTATGTTATTGTTCTGTCCTACGGACTAAAACCCTCCGGTTTATATAGACACCGGAGAGGGTTAGGGTTACACAAGGTCGGTTACAAAGGAGGAGATATCCATATCCGTACTGCCTAGCTTGCCTTCCACGCCAAGTAGAGTCCCATCCGGACACGAGACGAAGTCTTCAATCTTGTATCTTCATAGTACAACAGTCCGGCCAAAGGATATAATCTGGCTGTCCGGAGACCCCCTAATCCAGGACTCCCTTAGTAGCCCCTGAACCAGGCTTTCAATGACGATGAGTCCCGGCACGCAGTGTTGTCTTCCGCATTGCAAGGCGGGTTCCTCCTCCGAACATATCACAGAAGAGTTTGAATACAAGGATAGTGTGCGACCCTGCAAAATAAGTTCCACATACCATCATAGAGAGAATAATATTTCCACAAATCTTAATCTGCTGACACGTTTTGGCAACATGACATCATGCCATGGCTCAGTGGTTATTCGAACCGTTTTTCTTTAACCAGCTCCACACATAATGCGGGGCGGTTTCTTGACACGTCTTGTCAAAGCAGAGATCGTGTTCCCCTAGTTACGGGATTCTCATCAGTACGGTCGTGGGTAACCCAACCGTGTCTAGGACTCCTAGATTATAGGCAAGTCCCAAACGGTTAGGGAGAGGACGCTTGATATTCACCCTCTTTATAAAGGGACAAGGCTTTTAATTTGTTCCTTCCCGTGCTCAATCGAATCCTTCCCCCGCCTCGAGTTCTAACACCCAAAGCCCAGGTCAAGTGCTTCGGACCTTCAACTATGTCTGGATCTAGCCTTCAAGGCTGGTGGATGCCCTCCTCTGTTACGGAAGAGGATATCAAGAAGTTGAGGGAGGGCAGATACCTGACTGCCGAGGTTTCGCATCAGCTGCCTGCCCGAGGGCAGGTCGTCCCTACTCCTGAACCCAACAAGAACGTTGTGTTCATCTCCCACTTCCTCCGAGGTCTAGGCTTCACTCTGGATCCCTTCGTTAGGGGTTTGATGTTCTATTACGGGCTAGATTTCCATGATCTAGCCCCGGACTCCTTTCTCCACATCTCGGCATTTATTGTCATATGTGAGGCCTTCCTCCACATTACCCCTCACTTCGGCATGTGGCTCAAGACCTTCGACGTGAAGCCGAAGGTGGTCGAGGGGCAGCATGCAGCGTGCGGAGGCGCATTAATAAGCAAGATCGCTGGAGCTTCATGGTCAAAGGGTTCCTTTCTAGAGGTGTCCAGATTATGGCAACGGGAGTGGTTTTACATCACAGCTCCCAGAAGTGCCAAGTGGGTGGCTGCCCCTGCTTTCCGCTCGGGCCCTCCACCACAACTAATGTCATGGATTAGCAGAGGGCTGAGATGGGGTCCAGCCAAGGACGTGCCTATACTGCAGAGCCACATTCAAGATCTCTTTGAAGGAGATTTCAGTCTGGTTACGGTGGTGCAAGTCATGCTGGTTCGTCGAGTCCAGCCTTGCAAACGTCGGCCCCTCCGCATGTGGGAGTTCAACCTAGAAGGGCCGCACACTATTTAGAATTTCCTTGGCTTGACGCACGAGGAGATGTACAAATCATTCTTCGGACCCCGAATAGAGTGTCTGGATACTACCGAGGACGTGGGCCTGAGCAGCAACCGTACCGCCGACCAAGTAAGTAATCCTTTAGCCGAACACACCGTCCTTCATTTACCATGACGTCATTCAGAGAAATCGCTCTTTGACCAGGACTGGCTAACAAGGGCAAAGATGATTCGGTGTTCGGCCCCCCTTCCTGAGGGTTTGGAGAATCCGGTACTGGAAAAGATGCTCGAGCTAGCACCTTGCCCGGAGCCCTCAAAAGAAGATAAAGGGGGGAATAATGAGGTCGAAAGCGGGCCCCCATCGCTACCAATTCCAGCCGAGGGAATGAGCGCCACCGTGAAGGAGGATAACCAAGGGGAAGAATCTAACCTTCTCTCACTTCGGGGAAGGAAGAGGACTGCCTTTGAAGATCCGGAAACCAAGACTTCCAAATGGGAGAAGAAGTCTCCACCAGAGGGTCCTGCCTTGGAGGGTGCTCTTGCCGCACAAAGTCTGCGCGAGGATCAGCCCTCCAACGAGCTGTAAGTAATCCAAAAGTACTTTAATAGTGGAGATATACTACCTTACCTCTGAGGAAAATAACCGAAGCGTTTATCTTGCAGTTCGGATCTTAGCCCTTCTCAGCACAGCTCGTCTTCGGGGGATCTTCTTTCGGAGATGATGGAGAGAGAAATGCCTCCCCCGGACTCCCCTGCTCAAGAAGCGGGCGACCTTGAAGTGCCGTCACGGAGGGCCTCTCCGGATCCGGTGAGGCCAGAAGATAATCATGTAGTCACCCGAAGTCCCCAGTGTCCGGCTCTTGAAGAGAGCAAACAAAAGAGTCCGACACTGTTTGGTATGCGGTCGGACGTACTGAGGGAGCTGTTGGAGCGAGCGGCCATCTCAGAAGAACACCGTACGTTGATGGGTACAGTGATGGAAAGAATTTCGTCTGTCGAAAGCGGATTGCATGAAGCCTTTATGAGTCTACTGACGGGCTTTGAGGTACATGAAATGATATACTTTTTGATAGTAACGCACATTTTTAGGTGTGCCCTGTGTAGATAGTAGCCCCTGAGACTCTGGTTGTCGTCGAGAACAGCGGCAAACAGAGGATCGTAGTCCCAAGTAATAACCAAACCGCTTTTATATGAAGGTGGTGGAAGCTCCGGTGCCTAGCCGGAGTAATGAGTTTGCCGAGCTAAAGCGGCAACTGGATGCGGCAGATGCCGACATTGAGCTTGTTAACAAGCGGCTTGACGAGGCACAGGGTAAGTAATGTTTTCTGGTGAATGTCACATAGTAAGAGCAGCGTAACGCCAGTATCTTTAATATGTTGTGACTTCAGATGGAGCTACCACTGTGGAGACCCTTCGGGCGGAACTTGCCCGAGCCAAGGAACAAGCAAGAATTAGTAATCCGGCCGCTTTAAAGGCGGTCGAAGAGTTAAGAGCCGAAAAGGCTGCACATTGCGAGAGCAAAGATAAAATGGCCAAGATGGCTGTAAAGTTAAAAGACACTGCCGACCGCTGCCAGCTCCTTGAAGAAGAAAACCGAGCGAAGGCGACGGACCTTGAAAAGGCCGCGGTGGAGACCAAAGACACCCACTCTGCTATGAGGGCAAAGAAGGAAGAGTTGTGTGAATCCGGGGATATTGTGGCTGGGAAGCCCTTTTTGCTGCGGAGGAAGTTCGGAGATCCGCGGTATGCCCCTCTGGATCGGCTGTGGAGTTCGGCAGACGCATATATGGACTTGGCGGCGAGCGCTGTCGATGCGGCCGAATACCTCCGAGATCAAACAGATCATGAAGTGGACAAGTTGTTCTGGTCGCAGTTTAACGTTCCAGAGCGTCCTCTTCCATTGACTGATCAGCTAGGCGAATGGGCCGAACTCAACAGGTTGTCCGGACTCGCCATGAGGTCCGTCATAGATCATCTGTGGCCGGAAAAACCGAAGTTGAACAGTTATTTCAGCTTAGTGCAGCAGTTCCTTGGAGCGGTGCCGCGCATCCATGCGATGAAGAGGTCGGCGTGTATAGAGGGCTCACGGATGGCCCTTGCCCGTGTCAAAGCATACTGGGCGGAGATGGATGCTACCACTATTGCGGCGCAGGGTTCGGCCATAGGCCGAGTGGCTGCCGAGCACTATTTCGAAGAAGTTCTCGAGGGCGCTCGTTTGATAGAGGCCCAGTGCTCGAAGAATATTATGTTTGAGTGACATGTATTCCCATTGTAAACACAATGTTTTTATGAAATTTATTAAGGTTGTATTTATACTTTTTCCCGAAAGTAATATGATGCCTCCTGTGCGGCCGTTTATGTATACATGTGTATAACCTGAAATATTGCAGTCGTCGGCTTCAGCCCCCACGCATATAATGCGGGGGTGTTCGCAGAAGACGCGTATTCACACTTAATCCAACGTCTTGGTCCTAATAAGGAGGTGATGGCGCAGCGAACTAGGCAACCGGACTATAATGCTTTAACACTTTCACTTAGCCACAAGAGTTTGAAAGTGGGGCTACTATATAGCCCCTGGTGGCTCCGCACTCTCCCGAATTCGAGGTGCGTACATGCCTGGCCGGGAAATGGCCCTTCGTTAAGGCGGAGGAATTCTAACATTCTGATAGGTCATCGAGTGGTTGACCAGTCTCATGCTATATCATGACAGTTAGTTTTCGGCTTTCTCTACTGAGGTGCTCGTCTGGATGAACCGCGGCAAAATCACAGTAGTTATCCTGGTGCCGCCTTAGCCGATAGAGCGGAACGTAAGGCAGCAAAACACAGGAGCCGGGCAAACCCAACATTTGACCAAAGACATGATTCGGAGCTGATGCATATACGGCCAAACTCGCGACGCCGAACACTCCGTAAGGTATTCGGTCTTTATGGTATAAACCGAGCCTAAATAGTGCCCTTTGTAAGAAGCCCCTGGTGTCCAGGTACGTGCATTATTCTGATGTGGCCACATGCCAAGACGTCAGCATCCTTCTCAACTGTACTGAGAATTCGAGGGATGTGTATCAACAAGAGACAATAAAAAAGGTTTACGCAGGGTCTTAATCTAAAAAGAATCCTTGGAACGGGTCCCTGCTGCACATCTGCCCCTGTGTCTCTGTTGTGCCATATCCTGGACGGGTGTAGCACGATGGTCATCTGTAAAAGAGAGAAACTTAGGTGAACAGTTGTCGTGCAAAAAGGTAGGTTTAAAGAAACCATGTACAATTCAAGATGAGTAAAAATTGCCACTTGTCTGCGCGCGTTGAGCCCCTTGTATGTGTAATAGGGGTGTGGCCATCAAACCTATATGAATTACATGTAGCTGCGCCGAACTCGTCTAACTGTGTCCGTGGTCTTAACGACCTATCAAATGCTTTAGCTGGTGAGGCCATTTTTAGTGTGCGGTTGCCAAGGCAGTCGCACTCTCTACGGCGCGCAAGGATTGCTCAATATTTCCATTCACTGTAATGATGCCACTTTGGAACAGAGAAATGTGGAAGGTTAAATTTTCTCTACGGAGGTTATCGGGGATGCCGAATATAACCTCTAGTAGCAGGGAACCCGTGCAATGAGCCCCTGGGCATGGCGTTACTCCTTTAAAGGTAGTATTGCTGTGGCAAATTTTCGTTGGGTCTATCCCCATTTTGCGGATTGTGTCCTGATACATCAGGTTTAGACTACTGCCACCATCCATCAGGACTCGTGTGAAATGGTATCCGTCAATTATTGGGTCTAATACCAAGGCAACCCATCCTGCACGCCGGATACTTGCTAAGTAATCCCGATGGTCGAAAGTGATCGGTTGAGATGACCAGTGGCAGGACTCCGCGGTGATAGGCCCTTGGGCATATTTCTCTGGGAGTGCCGCTTTATTTCTCCCCTTGATCACGTGTAACACGTTCACTGTTTTGACTTCTGGTGGAAATTTCTTTTGTTCCCCAGTGTCTTGCTTGAGAGGCTCATCCTCGTCTTTGCTTGGTGTATCCTCCCCCTTGTGTATGGCGTTGAGCTTGCCGGACTTCTTGAAGACCCAACATTCTCTGTGGGTATGATTAGCGGGTTTACCAGGGGTGCTGTGGATCTGACATATTTGGTCCAGAATTTTGTTTAAGCTGGACAGTTCGTCTTTGCTGCCTTTAGAGGGCGGCTTTTGCTAACCTGGCCGAGAGCTTCTGAATCCGGCGTTTACTGTCGTGCTCTTCGGGATGTCTTGTTTATTCCGACGTGTATTATTTTTGCTGCGTCGTGATTTCCCATTTCCATCTCTAACTTCGGATGTACTTGGGTCGCTGGTGCTGCATCTGGCTAGCCAGCTATCCTCACCTACGCAAAAGCGGGTCATGAGGCTTGTTAATGCTGCCATTGTTCTTGGCTTTTCTTGGCTGAGGTGTCTGGCAAGCCATTCGTCGCGGACGCTATGCTTAAAAGCTGCCAAGGCTTCGGCGTCCGGACAGTCGACTATTTGGTTCTTTTTAGTAAGAAACATGTTCCAAAGCTTTCGAGCTGACTCTCCGGGCTGTTGAGTTATATGACTCAAATCGTCCGCGTCCGGAGGTCGGACATAAGTCCCTTGAAAATTTTCCCGAAAAGCGTCTTCGAGCTCTTCCCAGCTTCCAATGGAGCTTTCGGGGAGGCTTTTAAGCCAGTGCCGAGCTGGCCCTTTGAGTTTGAGGGGTAAATACTTAATGGCATGGAGATCATCTCCTCGAGCCATATGGATATGGAGGATATAGTCCTCAATCCAGACCCCAGGGTCTGTTGTTCCATCGTATGCCTCTATGTTTACGGGTTTGAATCCCTCTGGAAATTCATGGTCCAGCACCTCATCGGTGAAACATAGGGGGTGTGCGGCATGCCTGTATCTGGGTGTACCGTGGTGTTCGGATGTTTGTTCTGTTGCATCATATGCTGGAGCGCGCTTGTGTGGTCCATAGATGGATCTGGTTGCGTCGTCCTTTTGATGCGAGCCCCCGCGTGGATTGCGTATTGGCTTACGTGCGGCGTTGTTTGCCGCTGTATGTTGGATGTGAGGTCGTCTATCCGGCCAGATGGCCATTTTAATTTTTGGTTGCGGGGGATCTAAGGCCTCCTCATCAAATTCAGGTAGCAACTTCTGCTTCGGGTAGCTCTTGGTGGGGTGATTACCGCCATACTTCGCCGTTGTGTTGAGCACTTTACTCCATCTGATTCGGAGTGTGTCTTGCACGGCCTTGAGCCTTTGCTTCTGCTTTTTTAGACTCCTCGTGGTGGCAACAAGCCTTTGACGGGCATTATGTTGCGTCAGGTGTCTGTCTGGTGTGATGTCGTCCGGACTATTATCTTTGACAGAATCGGGTTGTTCGGTTTGATTCTCCGTGTTGCCATGGTCCGGCGATGGTTCACCCTGCTCTAACGCTGGGTCTGTATGATCGTTGTTTCTGCCGCAGTGGGATTTGGAGCGGCGCTTACGCCTCCGCTTTGACTGCTTCTCGAGGGGACAACCCTTCGTTGCGTCCTTCCGTTCCTCGTCGCCATCTTCTTTTGGTGTGTCCACCATGTATACGTCATGTGATGAAGTGGGCGTCCAGTGCCCTATGGGCAGTGGTTCCTGTTCGTCTCCTGCATCGTCGTCCATACCGTCCATGCCTTCAGAGTCGGAGTCGAGCATGTCGGTTAAGTCATCAATAGTGGCTACTAAGTGGGTGGTGGGTGGGCGGCGAATTTCTTCGTCATCTACATCCCAATCCTGCCGGACATAGTTCGGTCAGGACTCTCCTGACAAGGAGAGAGACTTTGATGAGTTCAATATGTCGCCGAAGGGCAAGTGCTGAAAGATATCCACGGAGGTAAACTCCATGATCGGCGCCCAACCGGATTCGACAGGAGCGGGCGCAGGCGGTTCGGAGTCCGTGGCCGGAGAAGTATCCGGCAGTTTAACAACACGGCTCTCGTGAAGGGTAAGATCGATATTCGGCTCGATCGCCGTTGGGGATGCGGCATCTGTGGCGGGGTCTATCCACCCGCCCATGGGAGGCGCAACTGGCTCCGAATTAAGGGTCGGAGCGGCTGCCAGTGTGATTTCTTGAAACACTGTCCGATGGCAGAGCTAAATCGTACTCATTGTGACCGCGCGACGCACAAGGCAGGGGCTTGAATCCGTCGAAGATCAAGTCTCCATGGATATCGGTCATGTAATTTAAGCTTCCAAACCTGACCTGATGGCTAGGGGCATAGCTTTCGATCTGCTCCAGATGGCCAAGCGAGTTGGCCCGCAGTGCGAAGCCGCCGAACACGAAGATCTGTCCGGGGAGAAAAGTCTCACCCTGGACTGCATCGCTATCAATGATCGTAGGAGCCATCAAGCCTAACAGCGACGACATAGAGGAACTCTCAATGAAAGCACCAATGTCGGTGTCAAAACCGGCGGCTCTCGGGTAGGGGGTCCCGAACTGTGCGTCTAAGGCGGATGGTGACAGGAGGTAGGGGACACGATGTTTTACCCAGGTTCGGGCCCTCTTGATGGACGTAAAACCCTACGTCATGCTTGATTTATTCTTGATGATATGAGTATTACAAGTGTTGATCTACCACGAGATCGGAGAGGCTAAACCCTAGAAGCTAGCCTATGGTATGATTGTATGTTATTGTTCTGTCCTACGGACTAAAACCCTCCGGTTTATATAGACACCAGAGAGGGTTAGGGTTACACAAGGTCGGTTACAAAGGAGGAGATATCCATATCCGTACTGCCTAGCTTGCCTTCCATACTAAGTAGAGTCCCATTCGGACACGAGACGAAGTCTTCAATCTTGTATCTTCATAGTCCAACAGTCGGCCAAAGGATATAATCCGGCTGTCCGGAGACCCCCTAATCCAGGACTCCCTCACTTGCCCTTTTGGTACTTTTGCTTATAGATGTATGCCTTTTGGTTTATGTAATGCACCTGCTACCTTTCAAAGATGCATGATGGCTATATTCTCTGACTTTTGTGAAAAGATTTGTGAGGTTTTCATGGACGATTTCTCCGTCTATGGATCTTCTTTTGATGATTGCTTGAGCAACTTTGATCGAGTTTTGCAGAGATGTGAAGAAACTAATCTTGTCTTGAATTGGGAAAAGTGCCACTTTATGGTTAATGAAGGTATTGTCCTGGGGCATAAAGTTTCTGAAAGAGGTATTGAAGTTGATAAAGCCAAGGTTGATGCTATTGAAAAGATGCCATGTCCCAATGACATCAAAGGTATAAGAAGTTTCCTTGGTCACACCGGATTTTATAGGAGGTACATTAAGGACTTCTCAAAAATTTCTCGGCCTTTGACTAATTTATTACAAAAAGATATACCGTTTGTTTTTTATGATGATTGTGTAGAAGCATTTGAAATACTTAAGAAAGCATTGATTTCTGCACCTATTGTTCAGCCACCTGATTGGAATTTACCCTTTGAAATTATGTGTGATGCTAGTGATTATGTTGTAGGTGTTGTTCTAGGGCAAAGAGTTGATAAGAAATTAAATGTTATTCAATATGCTAGTAAAACCCTAGACAATGCTCAAAGAAATTATGCTACTACTGAAAAAGAATTCTTAGCAGTTGTATTTGCTTGTGATAAGTTCAAACATTATATTGTTGATTCTAAAGTAACTATTCACACTGATCATGCTGCTATTAAATATCTCATGGAAAAGAAAGATGCTAAACCTAGACTTATTAGATGGGTTCTCTTGCTACAAGAATTTGATTTACATATTGTTGATAGAAAGGGAGCTGAGAACCCCGTTGCAGACAACTTGTCTAGGTTAGAAAATGTGCTTGATGACCCACTACCTATTGATGATAGCTTTCCTGATGTGCAATTAAATGTCATAAATGCTTCTCATACTGCTCCATGGTATGCTGATTATGCTAATTATATTGTTGATAAATTCATAAAACCTAGTTTCACATACCAACAAAAGAAAAAGTTCTTCTATGATTTGTGGCATTACTTTTGGGATGACCCACATCTTTATAAAGAAGGAGTAGATGGTGTTATTAGACGTTGTGTACCTGAGCATGAACAGGAATGGATCCTACGCAAGTGTCACTCCGAAGCTTATGGAGGACACCATGCTGGAGATAGGACTGCACATAAGGTATTGCAATCTGGTTTTTATTGGCCTACTCTCTTCAAGGATGCCCGTAAGTTTGTTTTATCTTGTGATGAATGTCAAAAAATTGGTAATATTAGAAGACGTCAAGAAATGCCTATGAATTATTCACTTGTTATTGAACCATTTGATGTTTGGGGCTTTGATTATATGGGACCATTTCCTTCCTCTAATGGATATACACATATTTTAGTTGCTGTTGATTACGTTACTAAGTGGGTAGAAGCTATTCCAACTAGTAGTGCTGATCATAACACCTCTATTAAGATGCTTAAAGAAGTTATTTTTCCAAGGTTTGGAGTCCCTAGATATTTAATGACTGATGGTGGTTCACACTTTATTCATGGTGCTTTCCGTAAAATGCTTGCTAAATATCATGTTAATCATAGAATTGCATCTCCTTATCACCCTCAGTCTAGTGGTCAAGTAGAATTGAGTAATAGAGAACTCAAATTAATTTTGCAAAAGAATGTTAATAGATCTAGAAAGAATTGGTCCAAGAAACTTGATGATGCATTATGGGCCTACAGAACTGCATATAAAAACCTATGGGTATGTCTCCGTATAAAATGGTTTATGGAAAAGCATGTCACTTACCTCTCGAACTAGAACATAAGGCATATTGGGCTATTAAAGAACTCAATTATGATTTCAAACTTGTCGGTGAGAAGAGGTTATTTGATATTAGCTCACTTGATGATTGGAGAACCCAAGCCCATGAGAATGCCAAATTATTTAAAGAAAAGGTTAAAAGATGGCATGATAAAAGAATACGAAAGCGTGAGTGTAATGTAGGTGATTATGTATTGCTATACAACTCTCGTTTAAGATTTTTTGCAGGAAAACTTCCCTCTAAATGAGAAGGTCCTTACGTTATCGAGGAGGTCTATCGTTCCGGTGCCATAAAAATCAACAATTTCGAAGGCACAAATCCGAAGGTGGGGAACGATCAAAGAATCAAACAATATATCTCAGGTAATCCTATAAACGTTGAAACCAATGTTATTGAAACCGTAACCCCGGAGGGACACATAAGGGACACTTTCCGGAACGTTTCAGACTCCGAAAAGGAATAGGTATGTGATACGGTAAGTAAACTGACTCCAAAACAGTTCTTAAGGCAATATTTCTCTTTTTTAGAATATTTAGAAAAATAGGAAAATAAGTAGCAGTCCGGGAAGGACACGAGGGCTCCACGAGGGTGGAGGGCGCGCCCTACCCCCCTTGTGCGCGCCCCCTACCTCGTGGGCACCTCATGCGCTTTCCGGACTCCGTTTTTTTACACGTTACATATTTTGGTCGGCAAAAAATCATTATATAATCTCCCGGAGGTTTTGACTCCCGTATCACGCAAAAATCTCCTTTCTTTGTTTCGAGCTATCCTGCTGCAGATTTGAGCAACATGTCGAAGGAGAGAGCTATGTGGCTGATTACCTTGCAGATCCTAAAGTCTATGGGGATGTGGAGCATTGTGGTTGGACTACGGAAGAAGAAGAGGACTATGAACCTAAGGGAAAGGAGGAGACAAGCTCAGATGAAGATGAAGTCCCACTACCTCAACCTGGGGACATGCATGTGGAATTCAAAAAGTCAAGCCTCCCTGATAGAGTAAAGAAACCTAAGATCGAGTTTATCCATTTTCGCCTCTTGAAGGAAAACAAACAGGAACTATGCAAAAAGATACTGAGCCTGGAGCAAGAGATCAAGGACCTAAGGGACCAAAATTCTGTCCTCAAGCGTAAATTAAGGAAGAAACCTACGCCATCAACAAAATCACCGCCGTCTCCACCAACAAAGAAGAATTGAGTATCTGGTATGGGCACTCCCTTTGGCAACTGCCAAGCTTGGGGGAGTGCCCCGGTATCGTATCACCATCACTTTTATCTTTAACTTTTTTTCTTTTCTTAGTTCGATCCTTTTGGTAATATCTTGATCTAGTAGAAAAAGATCTTAATGTGATCAAGTTGTGAGTTTTGCTTTATAATTCCTCTATGTAATCGACTCCGTGAGCTATATAATAAAGATTAGTGTTGAGTCAAGGGCTTGATTCTTTTGCCATGATCTTAAGTGAATAAAAGAAAAAGAGAAAGAAATAAAAAGAAACAAAGAGATCATATGGATCTCATGGAGAGTAATGAGCTCACATAGAAAAAGTATGATGAATAAAAGTTGTTGAGAGTTGACAAGCATAGTTTTGGTCATCGTTGCAATTAATAGGAAGTAATAAAGAAAGATAGGTCTTCACATATAGATATACTATCTTGGACATCTTTTATAATTGTGAGCACTCATTAAAATATGACATGCTAAAGAGTTGATGTTGGACAAGGTAGACAATGTAATGGGTTATGTTTTCTTACATCTGAAATAATTTATATTGTCATGGATCATCCAACATGATTGAGCTTGCCTTTCCCTCTCATGCTAGCCAAATTCATCGCACCATGTAGACATACTACTTGTGCTTCCAAATATCCTTAAACTAGTTTTGCCATGAGAGTCCACCATACCTACCTATGGATTGAATAAGATCCTCCAAGTAAGTTGTCATAGGTGCAAAGCAATAAAAATTGCTCTCTAAATATGTATGACTTATTAGTATGGGAGAAATAAGCTTTATACGATCGTGTGATACGGAAGAAATAAAAGCGATAGACTGCATAATAAAGGTCCATACCACAAGTGGCAATATAAAGTGACGTTCTTTCGCACTAAGATTTTGTGCATCCAACCATAAAAGCGCATGACAACCTCTGCTTCCCTCTGCGAAGGGCCTATCTTTTACTTTTATCTCCTACCTTGCACAAGAGTCACGGTGATTTTCACCCTTCCTTTTTACATTTTATCCTTTGGCAAGCATAGCATGTTGGCAAGATCCTGGTATATATGGCTAATTGGATGTGAGTTTTCATGAACTATTATTGTTTACATTACCCTTGAGGTAAAACGTTGGGAGGAAAAACTATAAGCCCCTATCTTTCTCTGTGTCTGATTAAAACTCCATACCCATAAATATTGCATGAGTGTTAACAACTGTGAAAGACTACATGATAGTTGAGTATGTGGACTTGCTGCAAAGCTCTTATATGTTGACTCTTTCCTATGTTATGATAAATTGCAATTGCTCCAATGGCTGAGATTATAGTTTGTTAGTTGTCAATGAAGTTTACAATTCATACTTGAAATTGTGATTGAATTATTACTCTAGCATAAGAAATTATATGACAAGAATTATATAAGTTGTTGTTCTAAGAATGATCATGATGCCCTCATGTCCGTATTTTATTTTTATCGACACCTCTATCTCAAAACATGTGGACATATTTTTCGATTTCGGCTTTTGCTTGAGGACAAGCAAGTCTAAGCTTGGGGGAGTTGATACGTCCATTTTGCATCATGCTTTTATATTGATATTTATTGCATTATGGAATGTTATTACACATTATGTCACAATACTTATGCCTATTCTCTCTTATTTTACAAGGTTTCCATAAAGAGGGAGAATGCCGCCAGCTGGGATTCTGGGCTGAAAAAGGAGCAAATATTAGAGACCTATTATGCATAGCTCCAAAAGTCTTGGAACTTCACGGAAGACATTTTCCGAATATATAAAAAATACTGAGAGCAAGAAGTTCACCAGGGGGCCACACCCTGCCCACGAGGGTGGGGGTATGCCCCTACCTCATGGGCCCCCTGGTGGCCGTCCAGTGGCCATCTTCTGCTATATGAAGTCTTTTGATGGGAAAAAACAATAAGCCATCTTCTCGGACGAAACTCCGCCGCCACGAGGCGGAACCTTGGCGGAACCAATCTAGGGCTCTGGTGGAGCTGTTCTGACGGGGAAATCTCCCTCCGGGAGGGGGAAATCATCGCCATCGTCATCACCAACGCTCCTCCCATCGGGAGAGGGCAATCTCCATCAACATCTTCACCAGCACCATCTCCTCCCAAAACCCTAGTTCATCTCTTGTATCCAATTCTTGTCTCCAAGTCCGGGATTGGTACCTGTGGGTTGCTAGTAGTGTTAATTACTCCTTGTAGTTGATGCTAGTTAGTTTATTTGGTGAAAGATCATATGTTCAGATCCTATCTGCATATTAATACCCCTCTGATTATCAACATGAATATGCTTTGTGAGTAGTTACGTTTGTTCCTGAGGACATGGGAGAAGTCTTGCTATTAGTAGTCATGTGAATTTGGTCTTCGTTCGATATTTTGATGAGATGTATGTTGTCATCCCTCTAGTGGTGTTATGTGAACGTCGACTACATAAAACTTCACCATTATTTGGGCCTAGAGGAAGGCATTGGGGAGTAATAAGTAGATGATGGGTTGCTAGAGTGATAGAAGCTTAAACCCTAGTTTATGCGTTGCTTCGTAAGGGGCTGATTTGGATCCATATGTTTCATGCTATGGTTAGGTTTACCTTAATACTTCTGCTGTAGTTGCGGATGCTTGCAATAGAGGTTAATCATAAGTGGGATGCTTGTCCAAGTAAGGACATCATCCAAGCACCAGTCCACCCACATATCAGATTATCAAAGTACCGAACACGAATCTTATGAACATGATGAAAACTAGCTTGACGATATTCCCATGTGTCCTCGGGAGCGTTTTTATCTATATAAGAGTTTGTCCAGGGTTGTCCTTTGCTACAAAAAGGATTGGGACACCTTGATGCACTTTATTTACTTTTGTTACTTGTTGCTCGTTACAAATTATCCTATCACAAAACTATCTGTTACCACTTATTTCAGTACTTGCAGAGAATAGCTTGCTAGAAACCGCTTATCATTTCCTTCTGCTCCTCGTTGGGTTCGACACTCTTACTTATCGAAAGGACTACGATAGATCCCCTATACTTGTGGGTCATCAAAGAGATCCCGGTGATTCCATACGTGTCATTCCCATCGCCATCTTTGGCACGCCAGGCAGGGGAGCGCAGTTGTGAAAATCCGGTCTAGCAGTTAGTTTAGCAGTTCTTCGTCACCATGGCTCCCAAGAAGAAGACGATCACAGCGATCGGTTCGTCGGGGGACGAAAGACCCATACTAGTGCGGGTGAGTGGTGGGGCGGTCGCGGACGGAAGCCAAGGCGCAGCCCGCGAACACCCGCATCGCTCTGGCAGCCAAAGCCTGGCGAGCGGCATCGTTCGTGCGCGAGACGATGTGCCGCATGCCACCAAATCCAAAGACGGAGCCGGGCCCCCCACAGTCGGCGCGAGGCCCTCCAGGGGCGGTGCCCTGCCACCCACGGGCAGTGCGGCGACTTCCGAGGCGCCTACACCGGCACCCACGATGCGCTCTTCCCAGGTTGTGCGCGGCGAGCAGCGTCACCACGCTGGTGACCCTGGGCGCCATAGTGGGAAGAGTTCTGTGCATCATTCGCGGGACGTAGAAGACCAGCATGCACACCGAGATGCTGGTGAAAACGGTGCACTGCCGCCAAGCCATGATAGAGCTCCTTCTAACGTGGTTAGAAGTCGGAGCGCATCACGGTCCATGCAGCTTTCGCCGCCACCAACACCAGCAGAAGCTTTGGCGCGCGCGCAGTTGCTCCTCGACTTTCCTCCTCCTGCGGAAAAGCTCGACGAGTGGAGAGCCACCATCCAGAGCCTTCTAGGCGTTGCCAACAAAGATGAACCGCAACCAGCGGGGCCCTCAGGCCGGCGCTCTGTCGAGCCACCGCGTGCTAGTGGTGGAAGGACCGGAGGTGCTACGGCCACGATGCACTCTCCCCCCCCCCAACGTCCATCCCCACGGGTGCCGGTCCATCGTGATGACGCTTGTGATAACATCTCCATAGAGTCGTCTAACCCACGAACCCACCGCGATCAGCGCCAAGTTCTTCGGGAGCGAGCCCGTGAAGACGCTCGAACCACCATCGAGCGCCGGTGCGATGCACGCCACCAGTCAGATAGGCGGGCAGGGCCCACTATGGACCACCCAGCACCGGGAGGCTCTGGCGGCCTACCCTACAAGGTGGGTTGCCCAGCCTTCAGTCGTGAGTTGCGACAGTTCCAGTGGCCCTCCCACCGCATGTTAAAGCCCGACGTTGGCGAGAAGTACAACGGCAAGACCCACCCATCAAAGTTCCTCAGCATCTACACCATCGCGATGCAAGCTGCTAGAGCCCGTGATGACAAGGTGCTTGCCAATTACTTCCCGTTGGCACTTAAACCCAATGTTATGTCATGGTTGATGCACTTGCCAGCGGATTCCATTTCTTCTTGGTCGGACTTGTGCCATGAGTTCGTTGGTGCCTTCACCGGAGGCCACCAAGCTCATGGCCAGGCAAGCGATTTGCACATCATCCCCCAGAAGGAAGGTGAAACCCTGCGCAAGTACATACAGAGGTTCAGCCGGGTGCAGTACAACATCCCAGATGTTCATCCCGCCACCGTGATCAACGCATTTCATCAGAATGTGCGCAACCGCAAGCTGCGTGAAGAGCTGGCGGTGAACAAGGTCAAAGATGTGGCCGAACTTTATGTTCTAGCCGATAGGTGTGCTCGAGATGAAGAGGGGAGGAAGTACCCCGGCGAAGACGCCGGTGCGGAAACCGACTCCACAGATGAAGGCACAGCCACCCCGACGAAGAAGGGACGGCGCACCGGCGTTGCCAAGAAGGCCAAGACAGACGACCCCGGCAAGGAAATTCCCGGGTGCGCCACTTGCTAGGCCTTGGCGGCTACCAACAAGCCAGGAGGCTCCGACAAGCAATACTGCAAGATCTATCGCACCAAGGGCCACGACCTCCAGAACTGCCGGCAAGTCGAGCTGCTAGCTGAGAAGCAAAAAGCTGAGTATGAGAGGCGGTACAAGGAGAAGGGCTAGGATGGCACCGTAGAATTTGGCAAGAAGCATGGCGGCCAAGGAGGTCGCCGCGGAAAGGATAACCAGCTAGAGAGGCCCGCTCGAGGCCGTGACAAGAAGCAAGGAGATGATGATCATGACGAAGATGACGAGTCCGGTGAGCATGAGTTCCAGAAGGCTATGGAGGCCATGTGCGTCGACGGTGGCGCCTCGCTGGACACCTCTCACCGCCAGCTCAAGCAGTGGGCGCGTGAGATCACAGCAGCGGAACCATCACTCGATGGTCAGAAGCCACTGAAGTGGTCCAGCACGCCTATCATTTTTAACACCGAGGACCACCCTGATCGCACAACTGCGGTCGGCTATTTGCCGTTGTTGGTCTCGCCAACAATACGCAACCTCAAGGTGACGAAGATGCTAGTTGACGGCGGGGCCGGTCTCAACTCGATCTCGCCTGTTGTGATCAAAAGGTTGTGTTTCAAGGGGTCAACCCGGGGAGGAGTCAGCCGAAGGGTAAGGTCATGCTGCCCGTGACATTTGGAGGTGAGTTAAACTACAGTATGGAGAGGATTGTTTTCAATGTAGCCAAGATCCCCTTGCCCTACAACGGGATCCTCGGCCGCCCGGCACTAGCCAAGTTCATGGTGGCGTCACATTACGCTTACAACACGCTGAAGATGCCTGGGCCGATGACCATCATCACCGTCCCCTCCGACAAGAAGGACGCACTGATCTACGTCGACCAACTCTACCGGGAAGCAGTTGCAGCGACTGCCGCTGGAGCCCCGGCAGGAAAGAAGACCGGCAAGACCTCTCGCACCCACTCCGGCAAGCGCACCTCTTCGGAGTGTTGTGCTCCCGTCGAGGACATGCCAGAAAACTCCACCAGCAAGAGCAAGAAATCTGGAGTTGCACCACCAGAGAGCAAGAAAGTGTCCCTCAAGGAGGATGGCACGGGAGGGGCTTTCACCATAAGCTCCACCCCAGACAGCAAATAGGAAGGCGCGCTCGTCACCTTCCCGTGGGAGAATGTCGACGTATTTGCATGGCAAGCATCCGACATCCCCGACGTTCCCAGGGAGGTGATTGAGCACCATCTTGCTGTCTTTCCTCATGCGCGACCCGTCAAGCAGAAGGTCAGGAAGTAAGCTTTGGAACGGCAGGAGTTCATTACAAAGGAGATCAGAAAGTTGGAAGCGACAGGCTTGGTGAGAGGAGTACTCCATCCAACGTGGTTGGCCAATCCGGTGGTGGTGCACAAAGCAAATGGGAAGTGGATGTTGTGTACTGACTACACAGATATCAATAAGGCTTGTCCCAAGGACCCTTTCCCGTTGACGCGCATTGACCAGATTGTTGACTCCACGGCCGGGTGTGATCTGTTATCATTCTGGAGGCCTACTCAGGATACCACCAGATCTTCATGACAAGAGAAGATGAAGAGAATACAACATTCATCACCCCATGTGGTACGTATTGCTTTTTACGGATGCCTTTCGGATTGAAGAGTGCCGGCTCAATGTTTGCAAGGGCGTTCCAAACTGGTTTTGAGCCCCAGCTACATAGAAATATGGAAGCTTATATGGATGACATAGTGGTCAAACCAAGGACAGGGTAACGCTTGTACAATATTTGGAGGAGACGTTTGCAAATCTGCGCAAGATCAACCTCAAGTTGAACCCTGAGAAGTGTCTCTTTGGCGTTTCGTCTGGCAAAATTCTCGGGTTCTTTGTGTCACAGCGTGGGATCGAGGCGAATCCAGACAAGATCAAGGATATTGAGCAGATTGAGGCACCCAAGCAGATCAAGGATGTGCATCGGCTCACTAGCTGCGTTGCCGCCATAAGCAGATTCATCTCCAAGTATGCTGAGCGTGCCCTTCCCTTTTTCAAAATCTTGAAAAAGGCGGGCCCAATGGAATGGACCCTAGAGGCCGAAGCAGCGTTGCGGGATTTGAAGAAATACCTCTCCTCTACACTGGTACTCGTTGTGCCCAAACCACAAGAGCCGTTGCTGCTATATCTGGCGGCAACGAATCAAGTGGTCAGTGTCGCACTAGTGGCGCAGAGGGAGGTCGACGAAGAGACAGTGGCAATGGCAAGACTGGTGGATGGCACGCCAGAGCTCCCCCCGGCAGGGCCTGGTGCTGGCAAGGCAAGGCCCCTGGCAGAGTCTGACGCTGGTGGGACAGGGCCTGCGCAACCAAACGAAGTGGTGCAGAAGAAGAAAATGATGCAGCACCCGGTTTACTTTGTCAGCTCCCTCTTGCAGGGGGCTAGGTCAAGGTACTCCGGTGTGCAGAAATTGCTCTTCGGCCTCCTTATGGCCTCAAGGAAGCTGCGTCATTACTTCCAAGCACACGAAATCACCGTCGTCACCCGCCTCCCGTTGCAACGGATATTGCATAACCCAGACGCAATCGGGAGGATTGTGGAGTGGGCCGTGGAACTGTCAAGGTTTGGTTTGAAGTTTGAAAGTACTTCGACAATCCAGAGCAGAGTCTTGGCAGAGTTCATTGCCAAGTGGACCTCAACGCCCGACGAAGAGATCCAGGAGACCACCCTCCCCGGCAAGGAGACAAGTTGCAACTGGATTATGTACTTTGAAGGGGCTTTCTCGCTGCAAGGCGCCGGTGCTGGTATGCTGCTCATTGCACCCACCGGAGAGCACCTCAAGTATGTAATCCAGATGCATTTTCCCAGGGAGATGTCCATGAACAACACTATTGAATACGATGGGTTGCTTGCCGGTCCCGGGATCGTGGCAGACCTCGGGATTAAGAAGCTCATTGTCAGGGGTGATTCACAGCTTGTCGTCAGGCAAGTCAACAAAGATTATCAAAGCCCATTGATGGAGGCCAACATAGATGAGGTGAGGAAGTTGGAGGAGCGTTTTAACGGTATACAGGCGGAGCATGTTCTCCGAGTGGAGAAAGACATCGCCAACTACCTGTTGAAACGCGCCGCCTTTAAACTACCTATGGAACCAGGTACTTTGTGCTTCAGTTGACTCAACCATCCGTTGAACCATCAACAGAGTAGAACAAGCGAAGGAAATCAGGCCCTGGCAAGTACTTTCCTGCCGAGCTCCCAGGAGCCGCCGGCAAAGATGTTGCCATGGACGCTGAGCCTGTCGTGGGGCAACCGACTCCGGCCGGGCGACAAGCCCTGGCTGTAGAGACAGCCGCTCCCATGGCAGAGGAAATGCCTTTAGTCCTTGCCGTCGAGCCCCAGGCTCCGGCATTGGCACAACATACTGTCCGATTCCTCCAAATAGGGGAACTCCCTGAGGAGCAGCAAGAAGCAGAGAAAGTAGCCCGTTGGTCTGTCATGTATCAGTTCATCGATGATGTCCTATACAGAAAGAGACCAAACGGTGTGAAACTGAAGTGCATTCCCCGGGAGGAAGGACTGGAGCTGTTGGTAGAGATACACAGAGGCATATGTGGCTCCCACATAGGGTCGAGGGCCCTTGTCGGCAAGGCATTCCGGCAAGGTTTCTTCTGGCCCACTGCCCTCCAGGATGCAACGTCACTAGTAACCAAGTGTGAAGCGTGTTCGTTCCATTCGAAGAAGCTTCATCAACCAGCTCGAGCCCTTCAAAAAAATCCTCTCACCTAGCCATTTTCGGTCTGGGGGCTCGCATATTGGGCCCCTTTCCCCGCGCTGTCGGGGGCTTTGAGTACTTGTACGTTGCAATCGACAAGTTCACAAAGTGGCTGAAGGTAGAAGCGGTAAGGTAGGTGACAGCGGAATCAGCCGTCAAGTTCTTCAAGGGGCTAGTTGATACGTCTCCAACGTATCTATAATTTTTGATTGCTCCATGCTATATTATCTACTGTTTTGGGCAATATTGGGCTTTATTATCCACTTTTATATTACTTTTGGGACTAACCTATTAACCGGAGGCCCAACACAGATTTGCTGTTTTATGCCTATTTCAGTGTTTTGAAGAAAAGGAATATCAGACGGAGTCGAAACGGAACGAAATCAACTGGAGAAGTTATTTTTGGAAGGAAACACACTTGATGGACTTGGACCCCACGTCAGAAGATACGGGAGCTGCCCATGAGGGTGGGGGGCGCGGCCCCTGCCTCGTGGGGCCCCCGTGGCTCCCCTGACGTGCTTCTTCTGCCTATATAACTCCATATACCCTAAAACTTCCAGAACAGAGATTAGATCGGGAGTTTCGCCGCCAGAAGCCTCCGTAGCCACCAAAAACCAATTGGGACCCTATTCCGGCACCCTGCCGGAGGGGGGATCCCTCACCGGTGGCCATCTTCATCATCCCGGCGCTCTCCATGACGAGGAGGGAGTAGTTCTCCCTCGGGCCTGAGGGTATGTATCAGTAGCTATGTGTTTGATCTCTCTCTCGCGTGTTCTTGAGACGATACGATCTTGATATATCGCGAGCTTTGTTATTATAGTTGGATCTTATGTTTCTACTCCCCCTCTTCTCTCTTGTAATGAATTGAGTTTCCCCTTTGGAGTTATCTTATCGGAATGAGTCTTTAAAGACTTGGGAACACTTGGTGTATGTCTTGCCGTGGATATCTATGGTGACAATGGGATACCACATGCCACTTGATGTATGTTTTGGTGACCAACTTGTGGGTTTCGTGACATTGGGAACCTATGCATAGGGGTTGGCACACGTTTTCGTCGTGATTCTCCGGTAGAAACTTTGGGGCACTCTTCGAGGTTCTTTGTGTTGGTTGAATAGATGAATCTGAGATTGTGTGATGCATATCGTATAATCATACCCACGGATACTTGAGGTGACATTGGAGTATCTAGGTGACATTAGGGTTTTGATTGATTTGTGTCTTAAGGTGTTATTCTAGTACGAACTCTAGGGCTGTTTGTGACACTTATAGGAATAGCCCAACAGATTGATTGGAAAGAATAACTTTGAGGTGGTTTCATACCCTACCATAATCTCTTCGTTCGTTCTCCGCTATTAGTGACTTTGGAGTGACTCTTTGTTGCATGTTTAGGGATAGTTTTATGATCCAATTATGTTAGTATTGTTGAGGGAACTTACACTAGCGAAAGTATGAACCCTAGACCTTGTTTCCACACATTGCTATACCGTTTACGCTCACTTTTATCACTTGTTACCTTGCTGTTTTTATAATTTCAGATTACAAAAACCTTTATCTACTATCCATATACCACTTGTATCACCATCTCTTCGCCGAACTAGTGCACCTATACAATTTACCATTGTATTGGGTGTGTTGGGGACACAAGAGACTCTTTGTTATTTGGTTGAAGGGTTGCTTGAGAGAGACCATCTTCATCCTACGCCTCCTACTGATTGATAAACCTTAGGTCATCCACTTGAGGGAAATTTGCTACTGTCCTACAAAACTTGTGCACTTGTAGGCCCAACAATGTCTACAAGAAGAAGGTTGTGTAGTAGACATCAAGCTCTTTTCTGGCGCCGTTGCCGGGGAGGTGACTGCTTGAAGGTATATCTTTAGATCTTGCAATCAAGTCTTTTAGTTTCTTGTTTTATCACTAGTTTAGTTTATAAAAGAAAACTATAAAAAATGGAATTGAGTTTGTCTCATACGCTTCACCTTTTTAATATCTTTCGTGAGTATGATGGAAAGGATAATTGTGCTCAAGTGCTAGAAGAAGAAATCTATAAAATGATTGGCACTAAATATTTGAATGATTAGCATGATTGCAATGTTGTTAGTATGAATTCCTTGAATATCCATGATGCTAATGATATGCAAAGCCACAAGCTTGGGGAAGCTATGTTTGACGAATATGATATTTTTTGTCCCCCAAGTTTTGATGAGCAAATTTATTATGATGAAAGCATGCCTCCTATCTATGATGATTATTGTGATGACACGTATGCTTTAAAGAATAATAATAACAATGAAACTTGTCATCTTGATTTCAATTTTCAATCCCATGATAGTTACTTTGTTGAGTTTGCTCCCACTATTATTCATGAGATGAATTTTGCTTATGTGGAGAGTAATAAAATTTCTATGCTTGTAGATCATGAA
Source organism: Triticum dicoccoides (assembly GCF_002162155.2). Taxonomy (NCBI): domain Eukaryota; kingdom Viridiplantae; phylum Streptophyta; class Magnoliopsida; order Poales; family Poaceae; genus Triticum; species Triticum dicoccoides. The sequence continues at coordinate 129,311,806 of NC_041380.1, read as the reverse complement.
AAGAATGCTTTAGGTGCTGGTTATATTGTTGAATTCATTCATGATGCTACTGAAAATTATTATGAGGGAGGAATATATGCTTGTAGGAATTGCAATAATACCAAGTTTCCTCTCTATGTGCTTAAAGTTTTGAAGTTATGCTTGTTTTACCTTCCTATGCAAGTTGATTCTTGTTCCCACAAGTTGTTTGCTCACAAAATCCCTATGCATATGAAGTGGGTTAGACTTAAATGTGTTAGTCATATTCTTCATGATGCTCTCTTTATGTTACAATTCCTATCCTTTATGTGAGAATCATTGAGATCATCGTGCCTAGCTAGGGGCATTAAACGATAGCGCTTGTTGGGAGGCAACCCAATTTTATTTTTGTTCCTTGCTTATTGTTCCTGTTTAGTAATAAATAATTCATCTATCCTCTGTTTAGATGTGGTTTTATGCTTTTAATTAGTGTTTGTGCCAAGTAGAACCTTTGGGAAGACTTGGGGAAAGTCTTGTTGATCATACTGTAAAAAACAGAAACTTTAGCGCTCACGAGAACTGCTGCCATTTTTATTTGGAGAGTGATATTTAGTTAATTCCTTTTTCATATGATTAAAAGGTAAATTACTCAGGTCCAGAAATTTATTTGAGAATTTTATGAGTTCCAGAAGTATACGTTTGATCCAGATTACTACAGACTGTTCTGTTTTTGACAGATTCTATTTTTTGTGTGCTGTTTGCTTATTTTGATGAATCTATGGCTACTAAAATAGTTTATAAACCATAGAGAAGTTGGAATACAGTAGGTTTAACACCAATATAAATAAATAATGAGTTCATTACAGTACCTTGAAGTGGTGATTTATTTTCTTATACTAACGGAGCTTACGATTTTTCTGTTAAGTTTTGTGTTGTGAAGTTTTCAAGTTTTAGGTAAGGATTCGATGGACTATGGAATAAGGAGTGGAAAGAGCCTAAGATTGGGTATTCCCAAGGCACCCCAAGGTAATATTCAAGGATAGCCAAGAGCCTAAGCTTGGGGATGCCCCGGAAGGCATCCCCTCTTTCGTCTTCGTTCATCGGTAACTTTACTTGGAGCTATATTTTTATTCGCCACATGATATGTGTTTTGCTTGGAGCGTCATTTTATTTTGTTAGGATTTTCTTGCTGTTATTTAGAATAATGTTTTGAATCTTTTATTTCAATAAAAGTGGCATTGATAGCCTTTACTATGCCTAGGTTACAATTATACATGTTGCTGTTTGAAAACAGAAAGTTTACCGCTGTTGCAATAATTCCCTAGAAAAGTCAGAATGTGATAAAATGTTGAAACCTTTTGCATATTAAGCTCTGATAAATTTACTACAGTGGAGATTTTCTTTCATAATTTTGGGGGCTAGGGAAGTATGGATGTTGCAGCATTCTTTACAGACTATCCTGTTTAGGCAGATTGCTGTTATGTTTGCATTTATTGCATATGTTTGCTTCTTTAATGATTCTATTTGAGGACAGGACTATTAAATATGCAGAGACATTTAGTATGCAATGTTGAATAATAATTTTAGTGATTTGCTACAGTAGAGTATGATAAGGTTTTTGCAATGGTTTATGCTAACTTATCTCACGAGTCCTTGTTGAGTTTTGTGTGGATTAAGCTTTTGAGATTTAGCGAGACCGTGATATGAGAGGAATTAAGGAGACACAAAAGCTCAAGCTTGGGGATGCCCAAGGCACCCCAAGATAATATTTTAAGAAGTCTCAAGCATCTAATCTTGGGGATGCCCCGGTTGGCATCCCACCTTTCTTCTTCAACAACTATCGGTTAGTACCGGTTGATCCTAAGTTTTTGCTTCTTCACATGATGTTTGCTATTCTTAGAATGTCATTTTCTTTTGATTTGCTTGCTGTTTGAATAAAATACCAAGATCTGAAATTATTAAATGTTAGAGAGTCTTCACGTAGTTGCATAATTATTCGACTACTCATTGATCTTCACTTATATCTTTCAGAGTAGTTTGTCATCTGCTCTAGTGCTTCACTTATATCTTTTAGAGCATGGTGGTAGTTTTATTTTGAAGAAATAGATGAACTCTCATGATTCACTTAGATTATTTTGAGAGTCTTAAATAGCATGGTAATTTGCTTAAAATCCTAATATGCTAGGTATTCAAGAATAATAAAATTCTCTTATGAGTGTGTTGAATACTATGAGAAGTTTGATACTTGATAATTGTTTTGAGATATGGAGATGGTGATATTAGAGTCATGCTAGTTGAGTGGATATGAATTTGAGAAATACTTGTGTTGAAGTTTGTGATTCCTGTAGCATGCACGTATGGTGAACCGTTATGTAAAAAAGTCGGAGCATGATTTATTTATTGATTGTCTTCCTTATGAGTGGCGGTCGGGGACGAGCGATGGTCTTTTTCTACCAATCTATCCCCCTAGGAGCATGCACGTAGTACTTTGTTTCAATAACTAATAGATTTTTGCAATAAGTATGTGAGTTCTTTATGACTAATGTTGAGTCCATGGATTATACGCACTCTCACCCTTCCACCATTGCTAGCCTCTCTAGTACCGCGCAACTTTCGCTAGTACCATAAACCCACCATATACCTTCCTCAAAACAGCCACCATACCTACCTATTATGGCATTTCCATAGCCATTCCGAGATATATTTCCATGCAACTTTCCACCGTTCCGGTTATTATGACACACTCCATCATTGTCATATTGCTTAGCATGATCATGTAGTTGACATTATATTTGTGGCAAAGCCACCGTTCATAATTCTTTCATACTTGTCACTCTTGATTCATTGCACATCCCGGTACACCGCCGGAGGCATTCATATAGAGTCATATCTTTGTTCTAGTATCGAGTTGTATCATTGAGTTGTAAATAAATAGAAGTGTGATGATCATCATTCAATAGAGCATTGTCCCAAAAAAAGAAAAAATGAGAAAGGCCATAAAAATAAAGGCCAAATAAAAAATAAAGGCCAAAAAAAGGAAAGGCCAAATAAAAAAATAAAAAATAAAAGGGACAATGCTACTATCCCTTTTCCACACTTGTGCTTCAAAGTAGCACCATGATATAGCGAGTCTCATATATTGTGCTTCAAAGTAGCACCATGTTCTTCATATAGAGAGTCTCATATGTTGTCACTTTCATATACTAGTGGGAATTTTTCATTATAGAACTTGGCTTGTATATTCCAATGATGGGCTTCCTCAAAATGCCCTAGGTCTTCGTGAGCAAGCAAGTTGGATGCGCATCCACTAGTTTCTTTTGTTGAGCTTTCATATACTTATAGCTCTAGTGCATCCGTTGCATGGCAATCCCTACTCACTCACATTGATATCTATTGATGGGCATCTCCATAGCCCGTTGATACGCCTAGTTGATGTGAGACTATCTTCTCCCTTTTTGTCTTCTCCACAACCACCATTCTATTCCACCTATAGTGCTATGTCCATGGCTCACGCTCATGTATTGCGTGAAGATTGAAAAAGTTTGAGAACATCAAAAGTATGAAACAATTGCTTGGCTTGTCATCGGGGTTGTGCATGATTTAAATATTTTGTGTGGTGAAGATGGAGCATAGCCAGACTATATGATTTTGTAGGGATAGCACCCTTTGGACATGTTATTTTGAGAAGACATAATTGCTTAGTCAGTATGCTTGAAGTATTATTATTTCTATGTCAATATGAACTTTTGTCTTGAATCTTATGGATCTGAATATTCTTTCCACAATTAAGAAGAATCACATTGAAATTATGCCAACTAGCATTCCACATCAACAATTATCTTCTTATCATTTACCTACTCGAGCACGAGCAGGAATTAAGCTTGGGGATGCTTGATACGTCTCCAACGTATCTATAATTTTTGATTGCTCCATGCTATATTATCTACTGTTTTGGGCAATATTGGGCTTTATTATCCACTTTTATATTACTTTTGGGACTAACCTATTAACTGGAGGCCCAGCCCAGATTTGCTGTTTTATGCCTATTTCAGTGTTTTGAAGAAAAGGAATATCAGACGGAGTCGAAACGGAACGAAATCAACTGGAGAAGTTATTTTTGGAAGGAAACACACCTGATGGACTTGGACCCCACGTCAGAAGATACGGGAGCTGCCCACGAGGGTGGGGGCGTGCCCCCTGCCTCGTGGGGCCCCCGGGCACCCCTGACGTGCTTCTTCTGCCTATATAACTCCATATACCCTAAAACTTCCAGAACATAGATTAGATCGGGAGTTCCGCCGCCAGAAGCCTTCGTAGCCACCAAAAACCAATCGGGACCCTGTTCCGGCACCCTGCCGGAGGGGGGATCCCTCACCGGTGGCCATCTTCATCATCCCGGCGCTCTCCATGACAAGGAGGGAGTAGTTCTCCCTCGGGGCTGAGGGTATGTATCAGTAGCTATGTGGTTGATCTCTCTCTCTCGTGTTCTGAGACGATACAATCTTGATGTATCGCGGGCTTTGCTATTATAGTTGGATCTTATGTTTCTCCTCCCCCTCTTCTCTCTTGTAATGAATTGAGTTTACCCTTTGGAGTTATCTTATCGGATTGAGTCTTTAAAGACTTGATAACACTTGATGTATGTCTTGTCATGGATATCTGTGGTGACAATGGGATACCACGTGCCACTTGATGTATGTTTTGGTGACCAACTTGTGGGTTTCGTGACATTGGGAACCTATGCATAGGGGTTGGCACACGTTTTCGTCGTGATTCTCTGGTAGAAACTTTGGGGCACTCTTCGAGGTCTTTTGTGTTGGTTGAATAGATGAATCTGAGATTGTGTGATGCATATCGTATAATCATACCCACGGATACTTGAGGTGACATTGGAGTATCTAGGTGACATTAGGGTTTTGATTGATTTGTATCTTAAGGTGTTATTCTAGTACGAACTCTAGGGCTGTTTGTGACACTTATATGAATAGCCCAACGGATTGATTGGAAAGAATAACTTTGAGGTGGTTTCGTACCCTACCATAATCTCTTCGTTCGTTCTCTGCTATTAGTGACTTTGGAGTGACTCTTTGTTGCATGTTGAAGGATAGTTTTATGATCCAATTATGTTAGTATTGTTGAGGAAACTTACACTAGCGAAAGTATGAACCCTAGACCTTGTTTCCACACATTGCGATACCATTCACGCTCACTTTTATCACTTGTTACCTTGCTGTTTTTATAATTTGAGATTACAAAAATCTTTATCTACTATCCATATACCACTTGTATCACCATCTCTTCGCCGAACTAGTGCACCTATACAATTTACCATTGTATTGGGTGTGTTGGGGACACAAGAGACTCTTTGTTATTTGGTTGCAGGGTTGCTTGAGAGAGACCATCTTCATCCTACGCCTCCTACGGATTGATAAACCTTAGGTCATCCACTTGAGGGAAATTTTCTACTGTCCTACAAACCTGTGCACTTGCAGGCCCAACAACGTCTACAAGAAGAAGGTTGTGTAGTAGACATCACTAATCTGCCCCTTTGGTGTGCCAAACAGAGTCATCACCGACAACGGCACACAGTTTACAAGCCACACCTTCATGTAATATATCCAAGACCTCGGCAGCAAGGTCTGTTTTGCTTCCGCGGAACACTCACGGAGCAACGGCCAGGCGGAGAGGGCAAATGCTGAAGTACTGTGAGGCCTGAGGACAAAGACTTTTGACAGGCTGCACGAGAGCAGAAGGCGCTGGATTGATGAGTTGCCGGCGGTTCTTTGGTCAATCAGAACAACGCCAAATCGAGCCACCGGCCAAACACCCTTTGCCCTGGTATACGGGGCAGAAGCAGTTCTCCCCACAGAACTCACATACGGGTCACCTCGAGTGCTCTTTTATGATGAGCTTGAGCAAGAGCAGTTGCAGCAAGATGACGCAACGCTCCTTGAGGTAGATCATCTTCGGGCGGCTGTGAGAGCAGCATGCTACCAGCAAGCCTTGTGCCGCTACCATAGCCGGAAGGTTCATGCCCGAATCTTTGAGGAAGGCGACCTTGTTCTTCGGCACGTTCAATCGGCAAAGAATTCCAACAAGTTGACGCCAAAGTGGGAAGGCCCCTATCGGGTAATACGAGTCACCAGGCCCGGCGCAGTCCGCCTGGAGACTGAAGATGCTATTCCAATGAGCAACTCCTGGAACATTGAACATCTTTGCAAGTTTTACCCATAAGGCGCGGTTGCCCCCCCTCCCCCCGGCAAGCCACCTTTTGTACAAGCCTTGCCGGCAAGGCATGCAACCCTCTATACAAAGCCAGGCGCAGACCCTGAGCCTAAATAAATGAAGCACTGGTGCCCTAAGTTTTAGCATGCATGCTAGGTTGAGTCCCTCCCTCGGTTAGGGTTAATAGTGCTTAGCGGCGGCTAACCCCTAGCATAGAGGTCGAGTGTGCGTCTCTCTGTTCCTTTCTGTCCTCTTTGGTTCGCAGGGTACATGGACATTTCTGCTGAGCTATTTGGAAGAAAGAGAACAGGCCGACGCCCCGACCCTGACAAGCCAAGATTGCCGGGGGCTGCAGGTCTAAGGATCCAATCACGGCAAGCCAAGGTTGTCGAGGGCTGCGACATCAGATAAGTCTTTCTCCTCCACTCTGTGCACCCGTATGAACCTTGAACATATAAGGCTTCGCTCGCTCTCGTACCATGTTGCTCCCTCTGTCCCGTGTCCAAAAACCTTACTTTGGGACGGAACTTGGTTGTAGTGCGATGGGAAGAGGGCGAGCGAAGGGCCTAATCCTACTCGGCCCCTACCTCCGCGAAGGGCGTGAGTGTAGCCAAGCCATAGAGTAGGAGGACGGCAAGGCCTGTTGCCGGGATACATTGTTTATCTTAAGATAACGAGGACGCGTTCCTCGGTGTAGACCTCGCCCACGCGCAAACAAAACCCGGCAAACACCCTTCTTTTCATTCATACATTGTAAACAAGTACAATTCATACGGAATGAGAACACGAGCGAGGGGATTACAAGGTCTAAATTCTACCAAGGCCCGTAGGCTCACAAACTAAAAAAAGATAAGTGCCCCGTGATCCCCGTTGTTGCCCTTTTCCTCCCAGGTGCAGCAGGTGAAGGCAAACAAGGGCCGATGGGGAACGCGCCGATGGAGAGCTTGATGAGGAAGGCCCCCGGCAGGGCACATGGCCAAGGGAGGGGCGGTGCGGTCAGTCGGAGTCGGAGTCGGTGTTCCCCCGCTCGACACCCTCGTCATCGCTATCGCCGTCCTCCTCGTCACTCCCGCTTGAGGAAGAGTCTTTGTCATCGGAGGAGCTCTCCATGCAGCACTTTAGGCGAGTTCCATAGTCTCTAAAGACCTCGGCGGAGAGCAGGACGTTCTCCATTAATTTGAAATAAAGAACAAGCCCCGCCATCAGGCTGTGGATACGAGCAAAAGTTTTCCATCTGTGACGAAGGTACATGACGTGAGGGGCAAGAAAGTCGACGTCGACCCACGTGTCGCCGTTCCTGCAGCCCCTCATATGCAACCTCAGGGTTTGGGGTGGATCGATCTCCATCTCCCGAGCGAATGGAGTAGGGAGACAAAGGTGACGGCGCGGTGGCTGGCGCAGCTTGATGAAGAACTCACGAGGCTGGTCCCCAACGTGGCCCTCCATTGGGGGAGGCATCGCTGGTGGAGGCGAGGCCGGTGTGCCGCCCCGTCCCCCTCTTCCCCGAGTGCCACGCCAACCTCGGCCTCGCCCCCTCCCCCCTTCTTCTCATGGCCGGCTCCGCCGCCGCGATCTCTTGGGAAGGAGGGATGCGTTGTTGAGCAGAGACCCTCGGCGCCACCGTCGAAGGGTCGGCGCCCCCTCTCGCCATGGCAGATGAGAGAAAGGAGCCGAATTGGAGGGAGAGGGATGATGAAAGATTGTGGGATGCCATCCCCGTCCCCCTTCTTATAAAGGGGCAGGGTCGGGGCTCGGCCGCCCCACTCAGCCAATCCGGCCATCAGGGGCGCAGGGAATCGAGACCGGCCCGCTGCTCCAATCAGCAAAGGTCCGATTTCCTGCCTCGTTATTTAGGGCACGTGCCCCCCCCCCCACGCGTCCACCACCTACCACCTTGGGGGCATGGGGGACACGTGGCGAGCAAGCAGAAATCAAGGGGACGGGTGAGGTGACCGTTCTCCACCCTATGATCGTGGGGCGCGGGCGCCTTGAAGACCACGACCCAAGTCCACTTAGTAAATGAGCCGTGCCTCTGTGTTTTCCTCTTTTTATGGGAAAGGCGCGAGCCGCCTCTTTACCATGATGTGGGGCATGCGTGCGGGAATCCACCCCATGCATGACCCCCACATCACGCATGACCCCCCACATCGCACGTTCAATGCGGGTCGTGGGGAAGCGCAGCGGACGGAAAAGTTACTGCAGTAAAAATCCGCCCCGCCTGCCCGCGCACCGTTCTGGGCCTAGCCCAACAACGCGTTGCGCTTATGTGTGGCCCAGGCTCGGGACTCCTGTCGGTGTACAAAAGTAGGGGCTCTCCTTTGTACCTCTTTTACTTGTGCATGGGCAGTCAGAGCCGCGCCCACGGCCGCACTGAGCAGGGCAGAGGAGGGAAGCCGAAGCACAAGACAACCGAAGCAACGCCAAGACCAGAGACACAAAGAGAAAGGGAGCGAAGTGGGCTCCCCCGACAAGAACCTTGCCGAGGAGAGATCAGATGATGATCCTTGGCAAGATCCTTGCCAAGGAAATCCACGAGACCCCCGGCAAGGTCCTTGCCGGGGAGGACCGCGGTGCCACGGCAAGACCCTTGTCGCCCCCCCGGCAAGACCCTTGCCGAGGACATCTGTGGGGCCGCAGCCAGGCCCACGTTTGCCAAGACTCCACCGCCGCTCCCATGCAGCTGGTAGCTCAACTAGTTGGACAGGCGTTTGCGTGGCAGCGTGCGGCCTCCACACCGACTCAGCAAGCACCTGCGTGGTGGCATGCAGATCTTCGTGAAGACTCTGCCACCATGCCAGCCCAGCAGCTAACCAACCTGGTGCTACAATGCCTCGTCAGCTCGGACGCGCGTCGGATCCAGGCGAGCTGGGACGAGCTTCTTTGCCGTCCCCAATAAAGCAAGAGGGGCACCGGCAGCGCATTAAATGCGTTTGTCCGACGGTGCCAGAGGATAGACTCAGCCACTATACACCTTTCCACCTCCTGTGTGCCACTGTGGCAACCCCTTTTGTCTATAAGGAGGGCCGAGGCATACTGAAGAGGGATTCTGATCTTTGGAACTAGACAGACACCATAGCTAGTTCAAGAACTCAAGAACACTCAAATATACATCAAAGCAGGACTAGGATATTACACGTCTCCACGGCCCGAACCTGGGTAAACGATCCTTGTGCTGACTGCCAGACCCGCTCTTTGCACAACCCCGTGCCCGCCAACCATAGAAGGGATCCTAGTGATTCCATAGGTGTTGTTCCCACTGACATCTTGCAAATGTTACCATCTTAACTGACTTTGTTATACTTGAGATGCCCGAGGACGACAACATGTCGATTATCCTTGGTAGACCCTTTTTAAATACTGTAGGGGTTGTAACTGATTGCAATAAAAGCAAGGTCACTTTTCATATCAATGGTAATGAGCATACGGTGCATTTTCCAAAGAAACAATTCCAAGTGAATGGTATAAATGTTATTGAAAAATCTCCAACACTCACTATTGGAAGTTTTCAACTACCTCTACCTTCTGTCAAAAATAAATATGATATACTTATTGTTGGGGATATGCATATCCCCGTTGAGGTAACTTAGTGTTTTACGAAAGTTCTTCGGTTTCATGATAATCGAAGGTAGTTGTTAATAAGACTTGATCAAGCTTATTAATGGATCATTTTTGAGAGGTATGAAGTTGATGAATTTAGTAGGCACCACCTTCCGTCCTTGCCTTTTGTTTTATGTTTTTCTTAGATAAATAAAATAAAATGCCATGTTTATCCTGTTTCCTAGATTTTCCATGCCGTAAAAAATGACCCAAAAATAAAAGTTCTCAGAATGCCCTAAAAATTTAATATGATTTTTCTGAATTTTTCTTAATTTTTAGTGCAAATAATTTCAGAGGGGGTGCACCAGGTGGGCACAACCCACCTGGGCGTGCCAGCAGCCCCAGGCACGCCCTGGTGGGTTGTGGTCCCCACGTGGTGATACGTCCATTTTGCATCATGCTTTTATATCAATATTTATTGCATTATGGGCTGTTATTACACATTATGTCACAATACTTATGCCTATTTTCTCTTATTTTACAAGGTTTACCTAAAGAGGGAGAATGCCGGCAGCTGGTATTCTGGGCTGGAAAAGGAGCAAATATTAGAGACCTATTCTGCACAGCTCCAAAAGTTCTGAAACTTCATGGAAGATGTTTTCCAAATATATAAAAACTACTGAGAGCAAGAACTTCACCAGGGGGCACACCCTACCCACGAGGGTGGGGGCGTGGCCTACCCCCTGGGCACGCCCCCCTACCTCATGGGCCCCCTGGTGGCCCTCCGATGGCCATATTCTGCTATATGGAGTCTTTCGATGGGAAAAAATCATAAGCCATCTTCTCGGACGAAACTCCACCGCCACGAGGCGCAACCTTGGTGGAACCAATCTAGGGTTCTGGCGGAGCTGTTCTGCCGGGGAAACTTCCCTCCCGGAGGGGGAAACCATCGCCATCGTCTTCACCAACGCTCATCTCATCGGGAGAGGGCAATCTCCATCAACATGTTCATCAGCACCATCTCATCTCAAAACCCTAGTTCATCTCTTGTATCCAATTCTTGTCTCCAAGCCCGGGATTGGTGCTAGTAGGTTGCTAGTAGTGTTAATTACTCCTTGTAGTTGATGCTAGTTGGTTTAATTGGTGGAAGATCATATGTTCAGATCCTATATGCATATTAATACCCCTCTGATTATGAACATGTTTATGCTTTGTGAGTAGTTACTTTTGTTCCTAAGGACATGGGATAAGTCTTGCTATTAGTAGTCATGTGAATTTGGTATTCGTTCCATATTTTGATGAGATGTATGTTGTCTCTCCTCTAGTGGTGTTATGTGAACGTCGACTACATGAAACTTCACCATTATTTGGGCCTAGAGGAAGGCATTGGGAAGTAATAAGTAGATGATGGGTTGCTAGAGTGACAGAAGCTTAAACCCTAGTTTATGCGTTGCTTCGTAAGGGGCTGATTTGGATCCATATGTTTCATGCTATGGTTAGGTTTACCTTAATACTTTTGTTGTAGTTGCGGATGCTTGCAATAGAGGTTAATCATAAGTGGGATGCTTGTCCACGTAAGGGCAGCACCCAAGCACCGGTCCACCCACATACCAAATTATCAAAGTACCGAACGCGAATCATATGAACGTGATGAAAACTACACTACAAAAAAAGACACATCCGTGACATTTTGGGTCGAACAAAATTTTTTTGTGTCATACATATGACACTTCTATGACGATAATTGTGACAAAACCCGGTATCATCATAGATGTGGTGGGCTCCTACTTCTTTGACAAAACATCATGATAGAAAATGGGCTTTTCGTCCTGGGCAGGCCCGAGACGCAGCTGCATGACATTCTTTGGGCCGTCCATGACGGAAAACCCATGGTAGAAGCGAGGGGGAGGAAAATTTCGGGGAGTTCCCGGTTACGGTGGGAGGTCGGGGGCCGAGCGATGCGCGTTTCTCTCGTACACGTACGCGCGTGTGTGCGAGGCGTTGGCTCTAATTGAACCCGAGCGAGGCGTTGGGCTCTAACTGAACCCGAGCGATTGCACTGCAGGCTAGCTACGCGTTACTGAACCCGAGCGATCGATCGATGGCTGTTTACTGAACCCGATCGAGCGATTCCTTCGCTACTGCTGCTAACTGAAGCCAATCGATGCTGCCTCTGGATGAACAGTGAGCGTTGCAGGGGGGGTTGGATGAACAGTTCCTGGTGGGGGTGGATGAACAGGACCCCGTGGTGTTGTCTCTGGATGAACAGGACCCCGATCGATCGAGCCGGTTGGGGCTGGATGAACAGGACCCCGTGGAGGGCTGGATGAACAGGACCACCCCGTGGAGGGCAGGATGAACAGTAGACGGTGGAGGGCAGGATGAACAGTAGCCCGTGGAGGGGTGGTTGAACAGGAGCCCGTGGAGAGGGGTGGTTGAACAGTAGCCGGTGGAGTAGCGTGCGGTGGAGGCTAGATGAGCAGGAGCCCGTGGATGAACAGTCACAGGTGGAGGCTGGAGGAGGTTGACAGTGGATGAACAGTAGCTCGTGGAGGCTGGAGGGGGTCGACGGTGGAGATGAACAATATCCTATGGAGTCCCGTTTTGCGGTACGCCACACCCCTCCCGATGAACAGGACCCCCGTTTCGACCGTAGCGCTCCAACACAAGTCCGTTTCGTCCGTTTTGCGGTACGCCACACCCCTCCCGATCAACAGGACCCCTGTTTCGACCGTAGGAGGTCCGTTTCCTCCGTTTTGCGGTACGCCAGACCCCTCCCGATGAACAGGATCCCGTTTTGAACGTGGCCGGTCAAACATAAGGCCGTTTCCTCCGTTCTGCGGTACGCCAGGCCTCGTTTCCATCGCCTGTTCCGTCCAAGCCCTCCCGATGAACACGACGCATTCCGTTTCCTCCCCATGAACACGATGCATTCCGTTGCCTCCCCATGAACACGACGACGACGCTGTTTCTCTGTTCCGACCCAGCCATGTACACGAGCCCTGGCCATACGTATGCGTGAGTAGGCGTTCAAGACCCTGCCCGTATGTACACATACGTGGTCATATTTTCTTTCTTGCACCCTGGCCGCTGTACGTACGTGTACATGCTACGTGCGCGCCTCTACTACGACACGTGCGCGCCTCTACATCGACCAGTATATATGTACGTACACGTTCGCGACCAGAATGACAACGCTACGTACGCTTCGACCAGGTGGGTCCCGACTGTCATGCACTTCCTTGCAAGCGAAGATGTAGCTGGTGGGTCCCAGTAGTCAGGGGGGCGAATCGTTTTGTTTTTTTGCCCGGACGCACTTCCTTGCGTGCGAAGGTGTAGCTGGTGGGTCCCAGCAGTCAGGGGGGAAACGTTTTTTCCCGAAATATGGTGGCCCATCCGGTGGGTCCCCACTGTCAAGTGGAGGAATAATTATTTTGCATGTAATAAGGAGGCACTTCCTTGCTGCGGTCGTGGACCCAGCTGTCAGCCTCTCCACGTACAGTCCACATCCGATGGAAGTCGTTCCTTGACCACGTTGACCATGCTGCACCAAGAGCACTAGGGCGGTGGATGACGACGAGGCCTAGGAAGGGGACGACAGGGAGCCGAGGAAGACGCGACAGTGGAAGCCCGCGCGGAGAGGTGTATGAGGGTTCACTGGTTCGGCTGCGGTGTGAGGCTACCGTCGCCGCAGGGCCTGGCCAGCGATGGGAATAGTAGGGGGCGGTGAGGCCTCCGCAGCAGCACAGCCGGCCACGGGAGGCAGGAGCATACGGCACGACCGGCGCTGCTTTGGGCGGCTGGAGCAAGTAGACCAGAGGTTGAAGAAGCACTACGACCGTTGGATGGACATCGTACGGTCACTAGAGCTAGAATCATTCATATTGACTAAAGTTGACAAAGGCCCCCGTCCCAGTCAACTTAGTAGGCCCACAAGTCAGCCTCCCACCATGGTGGGTCCCAACTAGCAGGGGGAGTATTCATTTTTTTGTGCGTAATAAGGAGGCACTTCCGGTGGGTCCGAGCTGACAGCGGGCGGAACGTTTTTTTCGCGAAATACGCTGGCCCGTCCGATGGGTCCGATCAGTCAGGGGGAAAATGTTTTTTCGCGAAATAAGGTAGCCCATCTGGTGGGTCCCTGCTGTAAGGTGGAGGAATACTTATTGTGCGCGTAATAAGGAGGCACTTCCTTGCGGCCGCCTAGACCCAGCTGTCAGCCTCTCCACGTACAGTACTCTTCCAATGGAAGTTGGTCATTGACCACATTGACCACGCCGCGCCGAGAGCACCAGGGCGGTGGTCTGGACAATGGCGAGGCCTAGGAAGGGGACGACGCGGAGCCGGGGAAGACGCAGCAGTGGAAGCCCGTGCGGAGAGGAGTATGAGGGTTCACTGGTTCGGCTGCGGTGGCTGCCGTCGCCGTAGAATAACAGGGGGTGTGGGTGAGTGGAGGGATGGCCTGGTCAGCGGTGGGAGTAGTATGGGGGCGGTGAGGCCTTCGTGGCAGCACAGCCGGCCACGGGAGGGAGGAGCAGGCGGCACGACCGGCGCTGCTTTGGGCGGCTGGACCAAGAAGACCAGAGGTTGAAGAAGCACTACGGCCGTTGGATGGACATCGTACGGTCACTGAAGCTAGAAATGTTTATTATTGACTAAGTTGACAAAGCCCTTGGTACGCTCCAACTTAGTAGGCCCACAGGCCAGCCTCCGAAATGGTGCGCACCAGATGTCAGGGGGAGAAATCATTTTTTGGGCAGCCGAAGCTAAGAATATCCGAGATTGAAGAAGAAGCACGACATCCGTTGGATAGACATCCAACAGCCACTGCTGCTAGAACCGTGTGTTGACTATAATAAGTTGGCAAAGCCTTGCATATGCGTCAACTTATTTTTTTAGGGGACGCGTCACTTAGTAGGCCCACAAGTGTGTGGCAGAGAACTTATAGCCCATTTGCGTTTTGTAAGAATGTATGGCCCATTTTGGAATTCTAATGGAATTTACAACAACCCATTTACAGTTTGTTAAAAGTACAGCCCATTTTCTAGATAGGACAATGATTAATAATTTCAACCAACCGTTGAAGACAGAATTCAATAAAATTTCCCACATTTTGATGGGCTCCGAAATATTTTTATCCCAAAATTTCTAGTCAGATTAAATATAAATTTGTATTACGTAAAAATCCAATGAAACATTGCGCGCGCAACAATGAAAATTTAAGATTTTCAAAATCCATAAATAATATTTTATAAACTAATTTCGTGTTTGGTGCATTTTTTTATAGTTACTGCCCAGTTTTTATAATTACATCCCATTTATTATTTTTTAAAGCCCATCTTCCTGTTAAGCCTAATGCATCCCTCCTAGGAAAGATTTGCAGCCCAGCGGGGCGGAGAATAACAAGTTGACCTTGCCTGGGTATTCCTCAAAAGGATGTATAGCTGGGCTAGCCATTTTCATCTTGAAAAAATTAGTATCTGGGCTGGATATCTGGCCTGGGCTAGACGGGCCACAGCCCGCCCAGTTAATACCCTGCTCTCCTCTGAACAACAACGAAATCATCGCCAAGAAAAACTCTGCAGTGCTCATGCCTCAAAAACACAAATACTGCTCGAGCTGCTTGGTCCCAGCTGTCGGCCGCACCTTGTGCAATTCTCTCGTTTATATTGACTACATAGGTTGACAATGGTGTGGGACCATGATGTCATGAAACCAGGAGAAAGCAAAAAAATAGTTGTACATAATAAGGAGGCACCTGCTACGTACGGCTATGGCCCTAGTGGATCCCTAGTGTCATCCAGTCAAAATAAAGTCATCTCCTGAATCCTCATGTTCGTTGACGATGTTAACAATGCTCGGCGCCACGGCGAGCGCAACAACTCAAAGGACAACGGAGAGGGCCTCCCGGGCCCTATGGATGGTCTGATACAGCGCCCGCTACTCATTCAGGAAGCCAGGATCATCGGACACCTATGAGCACCTTCGAGAAACTGAGACAGCATGAAACGGTAAGGCCGCGCTTGGGAGCTCTAGTTTATTTCAAACCTGTATTAACATACAAGTGTAATTTACTCGTCATCGAAAGCAATGCGTAAAATACAGGCGTAATGAAACCGAGGGCCCGAGGTCTGTAAGTAAAACCGGCGGGTTACGCGTGTAATTTGAGAGACCAGTGTATATTTTACTAGCACTGCTATATGGACGACATTACCAAACGATACATGCACGACGTGCGTATCATGACATCCATGGGCAAGGCTAAAACAGTAGCTAACGGCTGGATTAGCAATCGTCCGAGTGTCGTTCAGTGTTTTTATCGTGTGTCAAGTACTTCCGATATTTTACTAGTCGAAATCGACCAACCAAGCGCCTTCGCCCGAGACCATCTGCTTTAATTTACAAGCGTCAGTTTTACAAGCGGTTTTGGTTGGAAAACGACGATCCAATCACGGCCTAATATCATGAGTTGGTCAGAAGATCATATGGTTTCACGTATAACCTACCCAACTTGTCGTATAGGCTATGAATGAAACATCAGACGATGAACTTCTTAAGCACGGAAACAACAGAAGAAGATGATCTTCTTAACAAGCAAATACCTAGCATTAGATCGACATGCAAAACAATACGAAGCATTATTCTCAAGAGGCACAGTGAACAGCTCGTGATGCCGCATGCCACAACATTCCAAGCTCAACTTTGCAATCAAACACAAGGCCTGGCATTACATAGACAATATTCAGAACAAACTCTTAACACAGGAATATCTCAGCAGAGTAACTATTTACTTCTAAACTGAACACGGGAGTAGGAAAAAACACTCGACGCTGCTCACAGCAAGGGCGTCCCACTCAAAAATATCAAATACATGTCTTCTGGCTAATAGCAATGAGCAAATTTTGACAAGGTTTTCCAATTCCAATATATTAAACTAACGTCTTCTTGCTAACATCAATGATTAAACTTTGACAAGCTTTTCCCATTCAAAATATGTAATGCCTATGATCGTGGAGTCCTGTCGTAGCTTTTATACTTGTTTGGGCACTTTTTGCCCAGGGCACTCCACGTATTGTTAAATTGCCAATGGTCTCTGCAGACTAGTCATGTCACCGGTGTCTAATAATACTCTATAAAGCCTCTCAGTCATTCCTTCTGTAATGTAGCGCAACAGTGACTGCTTCTTTCTGCAAAGTGGAACAACCAACTAGACCCAGTAATGCAGCAGTTTGCCTTACACATTGGCTCCTTTTGTGCAGTTCAACTAAAATCGAAGTCGGAATAAAACCGAGCTTTAATTTTGATATCCCTGTAAGCAACAATAGGTATAAGGGAAACAATTACTAAGAAATAACGCTTGATGACTTGTACTCCCAGAAGAAAAGCATCTACTGATCTACTTTATCTTAATGGGAAACAAAGCAGGAGAGTAGCAATTCTCCATCAGTGTGATTCATTCATATTGACTGAGACATTATCTTAACAATGCCTTGTTTCAACATGTATAAAGAACGACAAATCTTATAAAGGGGGTGATGCTGAATTTGTTGTAACAAAGCAACAAGCATCATGCCTGGGTTGGTCCCATTTTTGTTCACTACTTAATGGGAAAAGACAGCAATACAATAGCTTCAATTCATCATTTATTTAAAACAGTACCAATACAAGTAGCACGGCATCTCAAAACACACTGCATGATCATGTGGATGAAGGCAAGTACCAACCTGTCATGACTCACACAAGATCACGTACGAATCTGCCAACATGAATAGGAAATCCGATCTCGTTTTGTGCAGTTACACTGAAATCGAGCAAAGTGTTTCACGTAGCGAAGCAAAATGTCACAATAGCAACAAGTTGAATAGATATCCCTGTATAAACAGAGGCAAAAAAGGAATCAATTACTGGCTAATAAAGGAGGATGAAACATGCGGCCACAAAAATGGTAATCCCGCCAATCCCTAACTAGTGTTGCAGTTTTGAAATAAGTTTCAGTAGTTAATTCTAAGAGTGGCATCAATTACTGGCTTATAAAGGGGGTGATGCTGAATTTGTTGTAAGAAAGCAACAAGCATCATGTCTGGGTTGGTCCCATTTTTGTTCACTACTTAATGGGAAAAGACAGCAATACAATAGCTTCAATTCATCATTTATTTAAAACAATACCAATACAAGTAGCACAGCATCTCAAAGCACACTGCACAATCACGTGGATGAAGGCCTGTACTGACCTTTCATGAGACGACCAACATAAAATACGAATCTACCAACATGAATAGGAAATCCAATCAAGTTTTGTGCAGTTGCACTGAAATCAAGCAAAGTTGCCGGTGTGACATTTAAGTTTTCTATAGCAACAAGTTGAATAGATATCCCTGTTTTAAGAGGCAAAAAAGAAAACAATTACTGGCCAATAAAGGAGGATGAAACATGCGGCCACAAAAAGAAGCATCTACCTTATCTTGATGGAAAACAAAGTATAGGACAGTGGCATTTCTAAAACGGTTGCATTGATTCATATTAACAGAGAAATTCTTTTAAAACAGGTCAGTAGTTAATTCTGAGATTAACAACAGCAAAATAGCTGCATGGGACATGCCAGCACCATGTGCGTCCACACGTATAAATGGGTGATGCAGAGTATGTAGCCAAGCAGCATATATGCGTTGGTCCCATATTTGTTCTCTTTAAACCTTCTTCCTATGTGAGAGCAGCAAATCTAGTAGTGCACAAACTACCTGACCCCCCAGTTTCTTTCCCTTTTCAACAAAGAGATCGGTTCCTTATAGATGTGTGTATTGGGTTACCCCCTTTTTCCCTTTTTGACCTACAAAGCGGCTGGATAGCCAGTCTATACTACTTTCTGCCCCTCCTTTCCTCATTGAACCACGTCCTAGATTCTTGCTCCAGCTCACCGCACCCTTCATTCCTCTTTGAACCAAGACCTAGATTCGACTACAGATCGAAAAAGATCCACATGCAGCTAGAGCAACGACGGTTTCAAAGAAACTTATACCTTAGGGTCGTCGGGATGTGGCAAGGCGTGCGGCGGGAGGCTGGATCTGCCCACACTAAGTACGGCAGCGAGGAAGAAGGGGTCGGTGGCCCTCCCGCACAGGCGCTGGGTGAAAGAGAACAGCGCAGCCAACAGTGGATTGCCTCCCTCGCCGAAGGCGATAGAGTGAACATTGCACCTCCTTCCCTTCCCGGTGCGACGGGATACGGACGCCTCCTTCACCAGCTGTGAGGGGGGAGAGAGAGACAAGAGGCCAACACAGTCTTGTTTAGATCTGGTGAAGAGAGGGTAAGAGACTGTGAATGTAGCAAACCCTAGCAAATGTATTTGGACTCATTTTAGTGCTAGATACCTCTGTATCTAGACAAATCTAAGACAAGTAATTCGGAACGGAGGGAGTAACATATATGTAGTGCGGCGAGCATGTGGAGAGTGCAAACCCTAGCGAACAAGCGCTGAGGCTCCCGCTTATATATATACTACTGTAGTACGGACTAAGCTCCGGTGCCTTCACTACACCTGCTTTTGGCTGTATGACAGGTGAGCCAGCCACATTTTGGGCCCACCTGTCGTAAAACCCTAGCGAAAATTGCACCAACGTGAAAGACGACTGCGTCTCCAACGCAACCAAGGTGAACTGACGAAGGATATCATCTTTGTGCGTAACAAGCAAAGATCACTGATGGAAGACAACTTGTTTTTTGTCAAAAATCGATCAGCTTCACCAACCGACGCAACCATGAGGCGCAACCATGAGCATCGATAGGTCATCGTGGTGATGCATCATCCATTTGGCATCAAGTTTGGGTGAGGCACCTAAGAAGTTTGACAAATCCTCATTGTGGTCTATTTCTTCTTAGTAATCAAGCTAGAGGAAGGAAGAACCACGTGCCAGAGGATAGTGAGGCGGAACAACAATGGCCATCCAATTTTGTGCAGTTCCACTAAAATTGAGGAAGACATGCCCGGGTATGAAGACACGCATCGTTGTTTCCAAAAATATAAAAAAGGGTTAGCAACGACATCTCAATTGTCAATAAGAATTAATGAAAAGTACACCAACAAACAGAAGCATCATAATTATCTTGATGGGAACTAAACCAGTATACCCGAGAAAAAAAAGCATTTCTTCATTTAACCAGTGATAGTACTACCACCATATGGACAATGACCGCACAACCACCATGTACTTTTTGTCGAAACAACATGTATACCTCCACCGAGGCATAAATCAGGACAACTTTTTGAGTGGCATTTCCTCTATAATAGTACTAGTAGGTGATGTTGGACCAGCCGATGAACCCTAGCTACTATGCATGGGGAGCTGGGGAGTAGTCGCATAGAAGAAAACCCGCACGCAGCGACCTGGGGAGCTGGACCAGTACAAGAAGTTATACTCCCTCCTTCCATCTATATAGGGCCTAATGCGTTTTTCGATGCTAACGTTGACCAAATATTAGAGCAATGATATATGACATGCAACTTACACAAAGCACACCGTTAAATTCGTCTGTGAAAGGTTCTTTCAATGATATAATTTTCACATTGTGCATGTCATGTACTATTAATCTTGTCAATAGTCAAAGGCGGTCTTAAAAATCTCATTACGCCCTATATAGATGGAAGGAGGGAGTACCTCAGGTGGGCGAGATGTCGTTTAGGCGGGCGGGCGGGATCTGCCCACACGACGGCAGCGAACAAGGGCGCGGAGGATCTTCGTCCGTGCCAGCGCCGACTCCGAGAGGACGGTGCGCATCGGCTTCCTCCGTCACCGACGACGACAACATCAACACTGCACCTCCTCACCTCCCGCAGTGGACGGGATTTGGCCGGATCTGTGACCACCGATGAGAAGAGAGATAGAGTGGACACTGTCATCTTTTTTTGATATGGAGAGGGTGAGAGAGCGAGACATGAGAAACTCTATCAAACAAGAGGCTATAATGGAGTAAAAAATCTCTCCATAGCAGTGGTTTTAAATATAATATGCGCGTTCCCGGAAAAAAGAAACGAAAACTGCCGGACAATTTTTGAAGGGTCTGTCTAGGACACATCTAGATGTGACATAGTTATGTCACATATAAGTTGATGTCCACTCTGTTTGTGGTCTTTTCCTAGTTTTTTTTTCTTGTTGCTACATTATATACTTGTGGGAGCTTAGATGTGATATCCTTAAATAACATCTAGATGTGAATTAGAGAAACTGATTTTCTAACGTACCAAGAAAGAAAACTTGATCAAAAACACGCCCCCGCTTCCAGGTCGCGAGAGTCGTTGCGCACACACACATAGACATAGACATACATATCTCTGTTTACGTAAAATTCCATTTCCATCTCCATCTCCAATCATATTTGTCCAACTGGCACATTATTTAGGTTGTTAATTATATACGCAGCAATATTAATGTACATCATCTCTTGTTTGCGCACGTCCGGACCGCTGCCACGGCCGGTCCTGACCAACCCAAACCCTCTTCATCACCCGTGCGTGCTTCCCGCCCGAAACGGTCAGTGCCGCATTCATGCCCGGCCAGAGCGGACGCGACCTTTCACTGGCGCCGACATTGATTGCGGCGCGCCGGCCGAGAGGGCGTCGCTCGTGCCGCTTCCGGGTGCACACGGCTGCTCCGCGTTCAAAGGTCGCAATAGCCGGCTACAACATGTGCGATCTCTTCCAGTAGTAAGTTCTTGGGAGTTCGTGCTACAGCTAGCTGTCCTCCCCCGACTCATCAATCTCTTCTAGTAGTGCTAGTACTCCATGGCGCGATCCATCGACAAGCAGGCAAGAAAGTTCTGGTATACTACTCGGTTTGTGGTGAGTGGCATGCCGAGCGACCATGTGGGGTCGAGCCGTGGAGGAGGGTGAGACATGAACACGACAGACGTGATTTAAACGCTGGTTTTGCTCAATGGCGCGATCCAACAAAATGAAACGTTAGTTTCTCTCCATTTCATTTTTTTCTCCAGAAAAACGAAAACTTTTCCACTCCATTTTCATTCCTATTCCAAGGTTGCCCCGTTACAACATTCCAACAAACACAAAGGAAAACTAACATGCATGCTGATGCATCTCAATGATTCACAGATCATAGCCAATATTTACTTCACAACTAAAGAAAAAAAGTTGTGAGAGCGTGTACGATAGAAAAACTACTGATGGGGTCACTACGACTTAAAACCTAAACATGATTTAATTTCTTGGCCAGGTAGAACCTGTCAAAGGAAAGACGGCTGGCACCCTCGGATCATACGATGCTTTTGTGCAGTTCCACTAAAATCGACCTGAGCATCCCTGATGGCAAAGATATTGAAGAAGTGTGATTAGAATAATAGTACTGGCACTAGTTCATGAGACATAAACTCATCAGAAGTAGAAGCCGGTAGAAGTAGAGAAAGATTGACATGGAGATGGAGCTACGGCAGTGGAGCAAGCCGGCTCCAAAAGGAAGATGGACTACCTGGGACATCGGGCTGTAGCTAGATGGGCGGTTGGGACGCGGCATCGGCCCATACCGCGGTGACCCCCGATTGGGACGCACCGACTGTGGGTTTTCTCCCTCGCCGATGTCGACCGCGTCTATGCAGAACATTGTTCCCTTCCCCCAACTACGGGATCAGGCCCGTCGTTCTATGCTCGTGAAGAGAGCAACCTAAGCAAGCAGGCTTGTAGCTTAGGCTCCTACTAGTGTATATATAGTGGTTTTCTTTTTCTCTCCATATCAACCATTTTATATTGCGTACATGTCATTCAAGAGTGAAATGATGGTTGCTTCTTCCGACTAACTTACTGTGTGATTTGACTGCTCCTTAGTGGCCCCTACACGTACTCCCCCTACGTGTATGCAACAGTCACACGTACACATGGACGCAAAAATGCGCGTGACGCCCTAATGCATGCATGTCCGAGCACACGACGGAACACACACGCAAGTGTTTAACCTACACGTGCATGCACACACATACTCAGTCAGGGTGAGCTAGTGACCATATGAACACCGAAAAGTATATATATTGAGCGCAATGAGCGTATTATGAAGTCCACTGACCGTATTTTTACAAATATACAGTGACAGACAGTGTATTTATCTCGTTTGAAATTAAGCCATATTAACCGGAGAGGAGGCAGCATGGACTAGCATTACTTTGCTGTGTCCCGTCAACTTGCCGAACGAGGAGAAGGTTGCAGGGCGGGAGAAGCTTGCGCGCGGTGGCTCACAGGACAAGGAGAAACTTTTGACTAATGCAAGCTCTCCCTCGCTCAGGCGGTGGACGTGCAACAGTTAATTTGGTGTCAGATTGCCAGAAGCATACACTATACTACTAGTGCTATTATTGTTCGACTTCCCGAACAGCCAAGCGCAAATTTTACTAGTACTACTACTATAGTCCATAAAGGTATGTACTATACTAGTACTAGGAACCAGATGGAGGAGTGTCTGCACTCTTATTATAATTTTAAAATGTGATAAAGCAATCTTCAACACATTTGATTCTCTTCGAGGGTTCTCGCCTATGATAATGGAAGTTGATTGCATGGAACACTCGCCACAATTCTCGCTTAATTCTGGCTCATATCCTGTTACAAATAGTAGCGCTCGGTAATATTTCCTCTTTTTTTGTTATTCAGCATGTAAACAGGTCAGCAAACCTTGTGGCGCATCTTCATGCGAACCGTGCTTGCTGCACTTTGAATGTGGCCGAGAGCTGTCTTGATGAAACACCTCGCTTCCTACTTCTTTTTTTTGCGGGGTACCTCGCTTCCTAGTGAGCAGTGTCTTGGTTGATCGTCCTAAGAATGCTTATATACAAATAAAGCTCTCTCATTTACCCGCAAAAAAGATTAAGCCATATTAACCGGAAAGGAGGGAGTATGGACTAGCACTACTTTTTGGTGTGTCCCGTCAACTCGTAGAACGAGGAGAAGCTTGTAGGACAAGATGAAGCTCGCTTACGCCTTTTGACTAATGCAACCTACCCTCGGTGGACATGCATCAGTCCATTCGGTGTCAGATTGTCAGAGGCATACACTGTAGTACCCAACATGCGGAGTACCATCATTGTTCGACTTCACGAAGGGGCGAAGAGCCAAGTGCAATAGTACGCATACTTGGTTTTGCACCTTCATACTACTCCACCCTCCGTCACAGTTTACAGGGTGCGCTTCATTATGATGCATTTCTCTCAATGCATTTCCACCACCAGAGAGACTTTAGACGCGTTTGGTATAATGCTCAATTAATTAGGGCGTGGTAACCGCAATCAAGTCCACAATTTTTTCTCCATGTACTGTACTACTACGGAGTGCATGCATGTGTGTACCCGGGGTGGAAGCACTACATGCATGTGTGTACGCATTATTCCCTCTAGTAATAGACGCCGTGCTATAACTACCAATGCTATTTTTCAGGTTGATCGCTAGTCGCCTTGGTCCCACAGATTTTTTTCTTTTTTCTAAAGCGCGTTGTATAAACAGTGACGGATAGAGTAGTATGAGCGAATTCAAAGAAGAGCGTATTGATGGTTGCTTCTTCAGAGCAACTTACAGTGGGAAAGGTGGGGCTTATGATTTGACTGCTCATTACTCACTATTAATGCGGCGCAACGACCGGGCTGAGTCTCCCATGCGGTTGTGCACTACCCCCTCGGTTCTTAAATATACTCCGGAGTATTTGTCTTTCTAGAGATTTCAACGAGTGACTACTCTCTCTCTCAAATATTTGTCTTTTTAGAGATTTCAAATGGACTGGCACATACGGATGTATATAGACATATTTTAGAGTGTAGATTCACTCATTTTGCTTCGTATGTAGTCACTTGTTGAAATCTCTGTTAAGATGAATAGAATATTTAGGAACGGAGGGAGTACACATACGAAGCAAAATGAGTGAATCTACACTCTAAAATATGTCCGTTTGAAATTTGTAAAAAGACAAAAATTTAGGAACGAAGGAGTATAATTTTGTGCATGGCACATGGACCCGGATGATGAAGAGGCTTCTGGCAATGCTATCAAGCTTCCATCATTTGTTTACATAATTGACATACTATACAAATAATTTTCCAGCGACATGAAATTGTACAATGGTGTGAGCTTTCAGCTTTTGTTTCGTGTGTCTTGCCATCGATGCTCTTTCGGAAACAATAAAAAACTAACTTCCTTGCTAATGCATGTCAATTATTAGTAGATCAGAGCTAATAATTACATCACAACTGAAGACAAAGTTGTGAGAAGGTGTTAAATTAAAATTGATCCATGCTTTCATTGGCGGCAACGTCCCCCCAGCTCTATCTAAATCAACAAGGCATGTTGGGAAAAAAAGTAGCTGTCTGGAGCATGCAACATTCTGATCATTTTGTGCAGTTCCACTAAAATAGAGCTGAGCGTCTCTGTTCCAAAGATATCAAGTGTGATTACGATAATAGAGGACTGCTGATGAAACAATAAACACACAAATAGAAGCCGGTCACCTTTGCAGTCTCTCTTAAGACTAACTAGTTGGAGAAGATTAGGCTCGGAGTTGGATGAGGAGGATAGAGCAAAACCAATCTCCCTTTGTGCAGTCGCACTGAAATGTAGAGACATTGCCCGTGTGACATTTTAGTACAACTGCACAAAACACTCTTAAGAAAAACGTGATTTGTGCAGTTCAACAAAAGGTCGCAATAGCAACGACGTGAAATGGATAGCCCTGTTTGCAAAAAAAGAGGTAGAAAGGAAACAATTACTGGCCAATAACAGTTGATGACACATGCGACGACAAAAAAGAAGCATATTCCTTGTCCTAAGGGAAGATAACAACACGGTTGTGTTTGTCTAAAATGGTGTGAGGACAATAATGCAATATGGAAAGTACGCCGGACGAGCGACGTTTTGGGCAAAGAACTATGGAAGATCCACATGCAGCGATGTGGGAAAACAGGCAGTGGAGCAAGGCCGGAGGGGATACCTGGAGGTCGTCGGGATGTAACTAGGTGAGCGGCGGCGGGCGGAATCTGCGAGCAGGTGGTGTAGGCCCTACCGCGCCGGAGCTTGGTCAGAGAGAACGGCGTGTACCGCAGATCGGGACGTGCTGCCTCGGCGCCGTCGAACAGAGAAACGATGCACTTCCTCCCTTTCCCCCGGTGGACGGGATGTGGCCGGATCAGTGACCAACGGTGTGAGAGAGAGAGAGGCCACCGCACTCCCTTTCCCCCGGCGGACGGGATGCGGTCGGATCAGTGACCAATGGTGAGAGAGAGAGAGGCCACCGCACTCCCTTTCCCCCGACGGACGGGATGCGGCCGGATCACTGACCAACGGTGAGAGAGAGAGAGGCCACTGGAGCCTTGTGTGAGATACTCTGAAGAGCGGACTACCTTTTCCTCCATAAAAATCGTTTTATATTCTGCGCACGTGCCATTGAGCACTATAACTTTATTTAAAAATAACGCGGCAACGCGTCAAGTCGAACTTTGTTTCGTGCACGCATGGTACACGACCTCCCTAGGTAAACAACCGCTACAGGCGTTCAAATTAGCACGTGGGCTGCCATTTCGTAAAGAAATGAGCTCCACCGTGTACCCGCGCGGGTGTGGCTAGGCACGAAGCGTGAGTACGTGCACGGTGCACCTATTCTCTTCTTGTATACGTACACCACCTGCGTGGGGTTGTGTGAGAGAGATACAAACCTAGAGAGATATAGTGTGTGGGTTCTTGAGAGTTTTTTTTGGGGGGGGGTCAATCAAAAAATTTAACATATGCAATGTGTGTGAAATAGAGTCCTGAATATAACATATATATAGAGGGGGCAATCCACGAGAGAGAGTGGGGGTATCATCGGCTTGAGGTGTCCATAGAATCGAAGAGAGGGATGATGTGTGTGTGTGTGTGCGCGCGTGATCGATAAAGAGTGCCATCGAATTTGTGTGTGCCCATGTCAAAGATATAGAGTGGTTGGCCTACTGGAACGTGAGATGGGACATGTGCAGTTTGTCTCTATGGCATGGATACCTACCTGCAGCGCTCGACTATCGGTGTGTGGTGGGGGAAGAGGGAGGCCCAATTAACTATAGAGGTATAATGGCTGGTATATGTGTGGAGGAGGAGAGAGGCCTACCTCATGTATTAAGGAGATCGATCTGCCTCATGTATTAAGGGAGATCGATCGACATCCATGCATATGTGCAGGAGATGAATAAGGTTGGGAGAGAGACAGAGCTAGAGTGTTGGAGGGGGTGGTAGTGGATTTGCTTCTAACAAATGGTGGGATAGGCTTGCTAGACAAACGGAGGGAACGCCCGCAATATCAATAAGAGAGGAGATGGCTGCTTGTTGTCTGTGCACGTGCGTGTGAGAGACGGGCCAGGAGGCATGCACGAATGATGAGGGGGGACGATGTGGCTGTGGTAAGCAGACATAACTACATAGGAAGATCAATCGCCCTTTGTAAGAGAAAGGAGAGACATAACTTGTGAGGTACGTCGATCGATGGGGGGGGTAGTTAAAGTCGATCTAGGTATATGTTGGGAGATCGATCGGTATACATGCATGTGTGTGTTAGAAGCAAATGAGGCACGAGGAGAAGGATAGAGAGAGAGGGATGCATGTAGGAGGTGGTACGAGAGGCATACTATATCGAGGGGGAGGAGTGTGCGAGTACGAGAACAATGAAAAGAGTGGTGGGAGTGAGGCATGGACGGTGACAAGAGAAGAGGGGAAGCTTGTGTTTGTGCTAGTGAAAGTGCAACTATCCCTAGGTGGTTTTGGTAATTCATAACAACATATAGCTCATTGAGCTAATGCTATTCCAAGATGACTATTTCAGGAAAGCTCAATGATTGGCATGGCATGGATGTGAAAGTGGAACCCTCAAAATGCTAAGGACAAAGGATTGGCTCAAGCTCAAAAGCTCAAGACTCTTCATTTTATATTTTAGTGATCCAAGATCACATTGAGTCTTTAGGAAAAGCCAATACTATCAAGGAGGGATGAGGTGTTTCTTAATGAGCCTCTTGCTTCATGTGCTTAGTGATATGCTCCAAAACCCTCAACTACTTTCCCATATCCACATATGACCTAAACCCTAAGCCAAACTCGGTCATACCGATTCTTTCTATCCGGCGCCACCGAGTTTCACTTGTCATAAGCCACTGCCAAACCCTAGCAATTCGGTTCTACCGATAGGGGTCTCGGTCTCACCGAGATGGGATTGCAAACTCTTTGTTTCCCTTTCGTAACTTTTCGGTCTCACCGAAAGAGCGAATCGGTCCCATTGAGATTGCAGTGTAAACTCTTTGTTTCCTTTTTGTAACTTTTCGGTCTCACCGAAAGAGCAAATCGGTCCCACCGAGTTTACCTAACCAACTCTCTGGTTAGCTTATTACCAAACTCGGTCTCACCGAGTTTGTGTAATCAGTCTCACCGAGATTACGTTATGCCCAAACCCTAACCATATCGGTCCTACCGAGTTGCATGTCAGTCCCACCGAAAATCTCTAACGGTCACTAGGTTTACCTTTTCGGTCCGATCGAGTTTGTTGATTCGGTCCCACCGAGATTGGAAAACTGTGTGTAATGGTTGGATTTTGTGTGGAGGCTATATATACCCCTCCACCTCCTCTTCATTCGTGGAGAGAGCCATCAGAACACATACACAATTCCAACTCATATGTTCTGAGAGAGAACCACCTACTCATGTGTTGAGACCAAGATATTCCATTCCTACCATATGAATCTTGATCTCTAGCCTTCCCCAAGTTGCTTTCCACTCAAATCTTCTTTCCACAAAATCCAAATCCTATGAGAGAGAGTTGAGTGTTGGGGAGACTATCATTTGAAGCACAAGAGCAAGGAGTTCATCATCAACACACCATTTGTTACTTCTTGGAGAGTGTGTCTCCTAGATTGGCTAGGTGTTACTTGGGAGCCTCCGACAAGATTGTGGAGTTGAACCAAGGAGTTTGTAAGGGCAAGGAGATCGCCTACTTCGTGAAGATCTACCGCTAGTGAGGCAAGTCCTTCGTGGGCGATGGCCATGGTGGGATAGACAAGGTTGCTTCTTTGTGGACCCTTCGTGGGTGGTTGCTTCTTCGTGGACCCTTCGTGGGTGGAGCCCTCCGTGGACTCGCGCAACCATTACCCTTCGTGGGTGGAGCCCTCCGTGGACTCGCGCAGCCGTTACCCTTCATGGGTTGAAGTCTCCATCAACGTGGATGTAGGATAGCACCACCTATCCAAACCACTAAACACATCCGTGTCTCCAATTGCGTTTGAATTCTCCAAAGCCTTCCCTTTACATTCTTGCAAGTTGCATGCTTTACTTTCCGCTGCCAATATACTCTTTGCATGCTTGCTTGAATTGTGTGATGATTGCTTGACTTGTCCTACAATAGCTAAAATCTGCCAAGAACTAAACTTGGGAAAAGGTTAAGTTTTTATTTGGTCAAGTAGTCTAATAACCCCCCTCTAGACATACTTTCGATCCTACAAGTGGTATCAGAGCCTTGGTCTCCATTTGCTTTGATCTCCATAGCTTTTGGTGGTCATAGCCTTGGTTTCACAACCTAGGAGAGTATGGCGGCTAGCGAGGGAAATTATCACCATAGAGGTCCTTACTTTGATGGTACTAATTTTGCTAGTTGGAAGCATAAAATGAAAATGCATATTCTTGGACATAACCCCGCCGTTTGGGCTATTGTGTGTGTTGGTTTGCAAGGTGACTTCTTTGATGGGAAAGAACCAAACCGTGAAGCTACCGCGGATGAGTTGAAGATGTTGCAATACAATGCTCAGGCTTGTGAT
Source organism: Triticum dicoccoides (assembly GCF_002162155.2). Classification (NCBI taxonomy): domain Eukaryota; kingdom Viridiplantae; phylum Streptophyta; class Magnoliopsida; order Poales; family Poaceae; genus Triticum; species Triticum dicoccoides. The sequence goes on along the minus strand of NC_041380.1, from coordinate 129,282,292 downwards.
ATTCTCTTCAATGGATTGTGCCCCGAAGAATTCAACAAAATCAGCCGTCTTGAGAATGCAAAGGAAATTTGGGACACTTTGATTGATATGCACGAAGGTACCGACTCCGTCAAGGAATCCAAGTTGGATGTGCTTCAAAGTCAACTTGACAAGTTCAAAATGAAGGATGGTGAAGGTGTCGCTGAAATGTACTCTAGGCTTGCTCTCATCACAAATGAGATTGCCGGCTTAGGAAGTGAAGAGATGACCGATAGATTCATCATCAAGAAGATTCTAAGAGCCTTGGATGGAAAATATGATACCATGTGCACATTGATCCAAATGATGCCCAATTACAAAGATCTCAAGCCAACGGAGGTGATTGGAAGAATAGTTGCTCATACTTAAGGATAAAGAGGAACTTCACAACAAATCAAGTGGTGCCTACAAAGCCTCATGTGAAGCCCCTACATCATCAAGTGAGAAACAAAACTTCAATGAAGAATTGAGATTAATGATGAAGAACTTCAACAAGTTCTACAAGAGTAGAAGCAAAAATAGAAGCTTCAAGTCAAGGTCCTACAACTACAAAAGATCTTCTAGTCGAGAGCGAAACTGCTACAGTTGTGGAAGACCCGGACACTATTCCAATGAGTGTACGTCTCCCTACAAGAGAAGAGAAGATTCTCCAAAAAGAAGAAGCAAAGAATCACCACCAAGAGAGAGAAGGAGTAGAGATGATCGTTATGAACGAAGATACTCACGGAGAAGCAAGGATTCGGAAAGGAAGGAAAAATCATCAAGGAGCTACACAAAACGAAGACATCAAGCTCATGTTGGTGAATGGGTATCCGGCTCCGACTCCGACAGCCACTCCGAGAGAAGTTATCACTCCGACTCCGAAGATACTCAAGATGAAGGTGTTGCCGGTCTAGCACTTGTGTCAACCAACTCCTACGACATATTTGACTCACCAAATGAAGGAATTGGAAGATGCTTCATGGCCAAAGGTCCTAAGGTAACACACCCCGAGTATGTTGATTTCAATAGTGATGAAGATGACTTGTTAGGTGATGGTTTGCTTATTGACAACTCTAGTGATGAATACTATGATGAAACGTCAATTAATCATGCTAAGCAAGATAAAACGAATGACAATAATAAGGAGAAGATTGAGGCTCTAACTAAAGAACTAAACACTCTTAAGTTAGCTCATGAAACTATCTTCGAAGATCATCGAGAACTTTTAAGAGCTCATGAGAAATTACGCTTTGAAAAGCTCAATCTTGAGCAAGAGCATGAGTTCTTAAAAGCAATCAATGATGATCTCCGCAAGAAAAGTTCTTCTTACATTGCCAAGCGTTTACTCTTATCCACTTACATGCCTCAAGTCAAGTCTAGTAACAAGAACAAGAAAGATTCTTCCTCTAGCAGTAACAATGATCATGCTAAATCCAATATTGTTGCTTCTAGTAGTTCTCTTGATTCCACTAATGATTCTCTTAGCCAAGTTACACTTGAGCAAGAAAATAGCTTATTGAAGGGAATTATAGAGAAAGGAGTGTACAAAAGCCTTGCTGGGAGTAAGCAATTCGAGGAAATTGTGCGCAAGCAAGGAACGCACCGGAAGAATCAAGGTGTTGGTTTTGAATGAAAAATAAATGCCAATGGAGTTGAGTGGGAAGAAGATCAATACCCCAAGACAAAGTTCGTTCCTCAACAAGAGAAGTATGATACTTCTTTCAAGGGGACACAAGCTCAAGATGATCTTCCACCACAAGACTACAAGCAAAAAGGCAAGGACAAGCTTCAAGGAAATTGATGCATTTGAAGATGCTCCTAAGACCTTAGTCAAGTGGATTCCCAAGACTACTTCAAGTTCCACTTCATCAAGTACGACTACAACTCCAAGGATTCCCATCAAGATGGTGTGGATCCAAAAGGTAACCTAAAAGTTTTCATGGACATCATCTTGTGTGTGCATCACTCTATGTCTATGGATATCCTTGTTTGTTCCTTGTGGGACTAACCCATGTAGGTATTGAAAGTGCAATTCACTCAAATGGATAGCTCCAAGTGATCTACATCAACATTGAGCATCCACATCTTCAACATCTACATGAAGTCATCATCGACAAAACCCGAGGTTAGTTCATCCCTCTAAGAGGGGATATCACATCTAGGGGGAGCTTTACTCTAAGACTTGAGCTAAAGCAACTCTAAAGATGTGAACACAACAATGCTTTATGTAAAAGTGGTAACCCCACTTGAGCTTAAACAATGAGTATGACCTATGATCAAGTGTTCTCACTTGACTCCTAAGTCAATATACTCATATATAGATGACCTTGTCATCACAAATTGCTTGATAGATGCTAGGATTGGTTGTGCATGCCTTGTCACATGTTTCATTTGCCATCTTATTGTGTGAGCATGCTGGTTGCATATTTTACTCATTCGAGGACATCCACTTGTTGTTTTGATTGTTTGGTTTCATTTCCTTTTGCCAAGTGGATGGACAAGAATGCCTAAGAACCTCCTCTAGCTATCTATGCTTTTCTCATCTCAAACTCTATTCATGCTACATCACAAAATTTGATCAAGTCAGATTCGAACCACTCTGTGTGAGGAGCGCTCGGAGTCCCCGATTCGTCATAGACTTAAACTTCCAAAACCTCTTTATGATTCTCGGTCCGACCGATACCCCACTTTCGGTCCTACCGAGATCATTAAGTTGATCTAGGTTTTCGATCTCGGTGGATTTGAACCATTCGGTCACACCGAGTTGCAACAACTGTATACAGTTTAGCATCTCGGTGCCACCGAGTTGTTCCACTCGGTCACACCGACAGGGTCGGGCTATATATAATCACGGGCAAAAATTTGGAAATTTCTCCGAACCCCTTCGCCCGCGCGATAGCCTGCTCTGCCAACTTGGTCTCTGGATCGTCTCCTCGCCGCCAGCCGCCTCCAGTCGCTGGTCTCCGTCACCGTCAATGGAAATTCAACCCCGCCGTTGCCGCCGTAGCGAGTCTCCGCCGAACTAGGGTATGGACTCGATCTTTGTGCTATTCCCCAATCCGATTCTTAGCACATTGTGATCAACATGATTCTTGCCACGTTTGTTAAACTTCTATCCAGTCAATGAACTCGTAGATTAGGTTTAATTCGAAAATTTTAGGATTAGGTTTCCGCCGAAACCATCTCGGACCCACCAAGTTGAAAAATTCGGTCCCACCGATTTGGCTTATGCCATTGCACAAGTGAGACTCGGTATGACCGAGAATTACTTATCGGTGAGACCGATTTTGGAACTCTATGAAACCCTAGCAGTATCGGTGCCACCGAACTGTGACTCGGTTTGACCGACTTCACTAGTTTAGGTGCCAAAACTACTTCGGTATCATCGAGTTTAGAAATTGGTAGATCCGAGATGCTTTCAGTGGGAAACTAAAACTAAGTTTTTGAATTATTCTTTTGCAAAAATCTCTGCATTTTTTGATGCTTATCCACTCTATCTCATCTATAACCTATTCACAGGGTCAGCAGTCAGAGTTTGCATCATGTCAGACCAAAGTGATAGCCAGAACTTGTCGAAGCAGCAAGTGCAGATGAGTGAGGGCACTAGTCCCTCAAGTTCCTCAGATGATGGCAGCAGGAGCACCCCTAGCAATCTGCCTAAAGCTGCCACAAGACGGAGAAAGAAGAGAACCTCAGACTCAGAAGATGAGGATTATGTGGCAGAAGAGAAAGCAACTTCCAAGAGAGTTGAGCCAGCATAGGGCATAAAACCAGGGATGAAGATCAAAAGGCCAGCAGGCAGGCAGCCTATGTCAAAGGCCAGAGCTTCAACTGAGAAGCCCACTCCCATTGAGCCAGTTGCTGCTGAAGGCAAGAAGAGGAAAGAAAGGGTGAAGAAAACTGTAGCCAGAGTGCTTGGCAAGGCTTCCATCATGGAAGATGAGGAGGAAGAAGAAGAGGTAGCTGCACCAGCACCTAAGGCACCCAAGCTGATGGGTGATGCCATAAGAACAGGGGCAACTGCTTCCAAGGCCAAGCCAGCTCCAAAGCCAAAGCCAAAGAGGAACACAAGAAGCATCCCAGCTACTGAGAAGAACAAGGCCCCAGTGCCTGAAGCTGCTACCATTGCGTTTAGTTTCGACAGTAGCATTCAGATTCCATAGTAAATTTCAGTTTCAACAGTTAAGTTCAGAGTCAACAGTTTTTACCTCATCTGTTGTAGTCAGGTGGTTTTTGGTGATGTTAATTTTACATCCATTTTACATCATATATTGGATATGCTATTAGAATCCCACTTGAGATTGATGATGTCTGTCTTGTGCTGCTTTAGCCTTGACGTCTTACGGCTCACCGGAGCTGCTCCAATGATAGAACGATCCGTCACAACAGAGCAGTGCCCTGGGCGCTGTCTACAGATTCCTCAGATCTTCCTCCAAACCTCCGACAGCCACCTCTGCCTCAACTGCTTCAGCGGCCAACCCAATGATGCTGAGGTCGACACGGCTACGACAGAGAGGTTGTACACTTGTTGCATCACTTATTACTATACATTCACGTCGATCCATTAGGGCTATTTTGGTTCAACGGAAAAACATTGATCCACTTGTTGTTACCATCACTCTAAATTTCTGCATTCTCTCCTTACATAATCTCACCATATTTTTTTCTTATGCATGTCAGATATTGTACATAGTCATGCTGAACATGTAGAGAAAAAGAGAAGAGTTTTGCGCGGCAATACAATGTCATGTAGACATCGCTCCATGGTGGGTTCAATGGCAAACCCTCCCCACCCCTCTCCAGATTGTAATCCAGAGGAAGATATCTGTTCTGAGGCGGATTCGGACGCCGCTGACCACTCCTATTTACCCCCCAAGGTGTTTGCTCTACCTTGGCATGATGATGTTAGTCATATCATGCATATGTTGCCTTGCAGTGCCTACTTTTAACATCATATATGTCATCTGCTTAGTTTAGACATGTTCTGTAATGCCACATGTTTAGTTTCTATATCATATATGGGAATTATGCAGTCTCATGTCTTTTAGCCAGCCATAATATATGTGAAATGTGCAATGTCATCCTGTTTAACCAGGCATCATATATTTGAATGATATCTTGCCCATCCTTTTCTTCATTACATTTCCATTTGTCGACAATGTTTGTACATTAAACTACTCTTCCTGTGAATCAGCCATTTGGGTGGGAGATGGAAAAAACTGGAGTGAAAACAAGGCCTTCAGAGCATACAGTGCTACCTGTCGAAGCAGATCTCTTGCTGGGTCCCGATAGCTCCTCGGAGATGGATTCAGAGATAGATGACCAGTCCTATTCCCCCACTGAGGTGTATGCTCTAACTTGGCACGGTTATACTGCTCATATCATGCATACGGTGTCTTGCATTGCATAGTTTAGACATCATATACACAATATTCAACACCATGTTCTTAGTTCAGACATCATATCGAATGCCCTATGTTTAGCATATAAATCACATATGTGAATTAAATGATGCGATCCTGATTACTTAGATAACATGTATGTCGGTGTAGTGAAAACCAGGGCTACACTAACCACCGGGCATGGACCACGACTGTATGCAATTACGCTAAAGAGGATCCATCCTCGCCGACAAGCGCTACATTGGCAAGCAAGACTCAAGCTACCTTCCCGGCAAGGAGCATCCTGCCCTGCTAGGGAGGACAGATACAAGACCCCGGCAAGAGGAGCTTGCCGGGAAGGCCCACCAAGGCACTCCAAAGGAACTTGCCGCGACGCGCCACGTGCTCCGGCAAGGCAACAAGGCCCCGGCAAGAGGAGCTTGCCGGGAAGACCAACCAAGGTACCTCGAGGCCCGGTGAGCGACAAGCTTCTGGACTCGACAAGACGACGACCCCGATAAGGTACTCGCCGGGGGCCAGCTGCCACCCCATACCCGCGCTCCAGCTCACCCGCCCGCGTGTCGCCATGAGGCTTCCTCAGGGGCGCGTGGCGGGAGCCTGTGCAGCCAGGGGTACGCGGTGGCAAGCGGAGATGAAGAGAAGGCCATCGTGGCAAACGATGGCGCTCCTAACGGTCACTTTTTGCACTGCTTAGGCAACTCAGACAGGCATTCAATGCTCTTGTCCCCTGCCGTCAGAGTTAGGTAGGGTGCACTGTGTCTACAATAGCGGTAGGTGCACCTACCGCATCTCTTTCCATTTCTACCCATCTCGTCTACGTTGCCATCTGTCGGTGACCCCTTGAGAATATAAAAGGAGGCCCAGGCGCAACGTAGAAGGGGGTTGGTTCGGCTCATTCGAAACACCAGAAACACTCCCACGCTCAGTCTGATAGCGTCCATCACTCCTGAGCAAGAAGTCAATACACACAAACAAGCAGCAGTAGGGTTTTACGCATCCGTGCGGCCCGAAGCTGGGTAAAACTGCTTGCGTGTACCGCCTCGATCCGCTCTTCGTTCAACCTCCGCCCTCACCGAATTGAAAGGGGCTCGGTCCACCGATCCCCATAGGTGTTCGTGGATCAGTTTCCCCGACATCTTTGGCGCGCCAGGTAGGGGGCTTCGGCGGCAGCTGTTCCGTCCACGTCAAGGCTCAGCTGTTCTTCATCGTCATGGCTCCTAAGAAGAGGGCGAGGAAAAGAACGACGCCAGTGCGACAACAGAAAAGCTAAGTCATGCGAAACTTTAGATATTTCCTTTCTATATAAAGTTATCCGCCTCGGAGATCTTGTTCTTTGTATGGAAAACCTGTGCGCGGAGGAATCAACTCGTAGCTAGTTGCGCCCTTACTTTGCTTCGAGTCCGCTCAGCAACTTAAGCGAGCTGCTAGCGCCCTTACTTTGCTTTGAGTCCGCTCAGCAACTTAAGTGAGCTGCTAGCGCCCTTACTTTGCTTCGAGTCCGCTCAGCAACTTAAGTGAGCCGCTAGCGCCCTTACTTTGTTTCGAGTCCGCTCAACAACTTAAGTGAGCTGCAACTAGCTGCGACAAGGTTTCTTGTCGGTAGCGGCACTGCCAGCAGGCTGCTGATGTCCCGCACTCAGCGCTCGCGGATAAAGGTGCATGTGCCGACAAGTTCCCTAAAAGCGTAGGGTGAACGTACAAAGAGAGGTTGAACAGGAAGATAGCATGCACTATTTATTTGAGATTTCTGCATAGACCTGTATGCCAAGGAGCCTTCTCGGGGCTAGTTGCGCTCCATGTTGCCTCGAGTCCGCTCGGCAACTTGTGCGGTTGCGCTAGAACCAAGAAGGTAAACCTTTTCGGGAGGCGACGTTCCCGAATAGCCGCTAAGGGCCCGTTCCCTCAAGCGCTGCTGGCTGGATCGTACGCACCAGAAAGCATTCCAGCAGGCATAGGGAATATGTAGTAGAAGTCAAAATTTGCAAGTGAGTTAAGTGCACTTCAGATGCTAATCACTTGTCATGTTTAAACGCAGTTATGGCCCGGGGGCTGGCAACGCCCTTAGGACCAATCTTCTTGGTGTCAAGAACGACGAAGTTCTTCGCCATAAGCCTTTCCGGCAACGATCTTGCCGGGAGTCGGTGTCAAGAACGACGAAGTTCTTCGCCATAAGCCTTTCCGACAACGATATTGCCGGGAGCCGGTGTCAAGAACGACGAAGTTCTTCGCCATAAGCCTTTTCGGCAATGATCTTGTCGGGAGCCGGTGTCGAGAACGACGAAGTTCTTCGCCATAAGCCTTCCTGGCAACAAGCTTGCCGGAAGCCGGCATCGAGAACGTCAAAGTTCTCTGCTGAAGATAAAAGCCTTCTCGGCAACAAGCTTGCCGAAAGCCGGCATCGAGAACGTCAAAGTTCTCTGCTGAAGATAAAAGCCTTCCTAGCAACAAGCTTGCCGGAAGCCGGCATCGAGAACGTCAAAGTTCTCTGCTGAAGATAAAAGCCTTCCCGGCAACAAGCTTTCCGGAAGCCGGCATCGAGAACGTCAAAGTTCTCTGCTGAAGATAAAAGCCTTCCTGGCAACAAGCTTGCCGGAAGCCGGCATCGAGAACGTCGAAGTTCTCTGCTGAAGATAAAAGCCTTCCTGGCAACAAGCTTGCCGGAAGCCGGCATCGAGAACGTCAAAGTTCTTTGCTAGAGATAAAAGCCTTCCTGGCGACGAGCTTGCCGGAAGCCGGCATCGAGAACGTTAGATTTCTCTGCCAGAAAATTTCCATGGAAGTAGGCTCGAGGGTTTGTAGCTCCTTTGAGTGCAACAACAACCATGGCCCATGCCAAGTTTGGTCCCGTCTCCAGCGTCGAATTCATGAAGTTCTCCGCTGCAGCTGGGCCCGAGGGCTACTGTCGGTGTAGTGAAAACCAGGGCTACACTAACCACCGGGCATGGACCACGACTGTATGCAATTATGCTAAAGAGGATCCATCCTCGCCGACAAGCGCTACATTGGCAAGCAAGACTCAAGCTACCTTCCTGGCAAGGAGCATCCTGCCCTGCTAGGGAGGACAGATACAAGACCCCGGCAAGAGGAGCTTGCCGGGAAGGCCCACCAAGGCACTCCAAAGGAACTTGCCGCGATGCGCCACGCGCTCCGGCAAGGCAACAAGGCCCCGGCAAGAGGAGCTTGCCGGGAAGACCAACCAAGGTACCTCGAGGCCCGGTGAGCGACAAGCTTCTGGACTCGACAAGACGACGACCCCGACAAGGTACTCGCCGGGGGCCAGCTGCCACCCCATACCCGCGCTCCAGCTCACCCGCCCGCGTGTCGCCATGAGGCTTCCTCAGGGGCGCGTGGCGGGAGCCTGTGCAACCAGGGGTACGCGGTGGCAAGCGGAGATGAAGAGAAGGCCATCGTGGCAAACGATGGCGCTCCTAACGGTCAGTTTTTGCACTGTTTAGGCAACTCAGACAGGCATTCAATGCTCTTGTCCCCTGCCGTCAGAGTTAGGTAGGGTGCACTGTGTCTACAATAGCGGTAGGTGCACCTACCGCATCTCTTTCCATTTCTACCCATCTCGTCTACGTTGCCACCTGTCGGTGACCCCTTGAGAATATAAAAGGAGGCCCAGGCGCAACGTAGAAGGGGGTTGGTTCGGCTCATTCGAAACACCAGAAACACTCCCACGCTCAGTCTGATAGCGTCCATCGCTCCTGAGCAAGAATTCAATACACACAAACAAGCAGCAGTAGGGTTTTACGCATCCGTGCGGCCCGAAGCTGGGTAAAACTGCTCGCATGTACCGCCTCGATCCGCTCTTCGTTCAACCTCCGCCCTCACCGAATCGAAAGGGGCTCGGTCCGCCGATCCCCATAGGTGTTCGTGGATCAGTTTCCCCGACAATGTAGGTGAATTATGTCATGCGATCCTGTTTAGTTATTCATCATATCTTTGAATTATGTTATGCTATGCTATCCAGTTTAGATAGACATCCTATATGTGAAATTATGTCATGCTATCCGTTTTAGTTAAACAATATACATGTCAACTATTTCATGCCCTCCTTTTCCACACTAGCTATTGCATCTGTCTCTCATACAATGTCTATACATTCAACTATGTTTCCTGTTTATCAGCCATTTGAATTGGAGCGGGTGATGCCAGTATCTAGCGGACTAAAAACACGGTCTTCAAATAAAACAGTGCTACCTCTTGGTGGAGATAGCACCCCGGTTCTACATGCACAAGAACCAGCCCTACCACACATAACCCAAACTCTCGCAGATTGTACCCCTACTATGATGGACAGAGAACCCGCTTCACCAAATCTAACCCCAACCCCAACCGATAGTAACCCAGTTCCTGTTGACACAGCACCATCTCCACCACAGAGCTCCCAAACAAGAGCAGTTAGTAAGGCAGGTCCAGTGCCCATAGGGCCAGTACTATCACGGCGAACCCCAACTCCACCAGTTAGTACGCCTATTCATGTGGAGGAAGCACAACCAGCTAGTCGTAGTTTAGCATCGTATGTGCGTATCTTCCCATCTTGGAAATATTATACTGAAGATGAAGGAAAATGCCAGTTGCAGGTGTTTGTCTAGGAGTTATGTGTAAGTAATGTTATTCATGGCAATTACTTTGCTTCGTCCCATACATCCTACCTCCATGATGGTTATAATACAACAAATTTTCCCATTTTTATCTATAGAGAAGGGCCGATTTGGAAACTCAGGATGAGGTAACCTGTGCTAATACCTCTGCTATCTTCAAGAATGCTTGGTGGCAGTATCGGAATTACCTGAAGAAAACGTACTTCACCGGCAAAGAAACTCATCAAATTCCCTTACGTTCTCCTGAGACACATTTACTGGACGATGACTGGGAACGCCTTGTTCTGTACTGGTCCCGAACCAAGAATGTGGTAAGGGCTATGAGCTCATTTTCTATTTTTAAGTATTATATTCTTGCGTCTTATTGTACTCTGTTCATGTAGAACAAGTGCCTAAACCTGAAGAACAACTGTTCTAATTTAAGATTCCATTGCTACCATAGGACATAGATATATGTTTGTTTGATGCTTTTATTATGTACTAGTACTTGGCAATAGAAGACTTGGTAGTTTAATCCTGTCCACCTTACTAATGAACTGGTTCACCGAAATGAGTTTCAAATACTAGTACATGCTAAACTTGTTATGTGTCTGCTTGTTTCTTCTTTTAGAATGCTGACAGAATATTGGGGAAGAGTGCCTTATTAAGCAACGGTAAAGGAAGTAATGCAGATAAGGTTCAGGATAGTGACACATCCTGTCTTGGTTTAGTGTTGGAGTTACTAGCCACTACTCACTGTGTGAATCAGTTCGGTTTCTTGAGTCTCAACTACAAGCTGAAAGACATCGATCAGCTGTGCTGCGACAAGAAGCAGAAGGACTGCGGAAGTCCCTGGAGCATTCAGATGCATACTTTCTGGTGGAACAGCAAGCGTTGGAGGATTTTAGCGCCAAATAGGACAAAGCTAATCAGCTTGCTAAGCTTATTGCCAGCATGGTGGATACCCAGGATAACGTTTCTTGAGATCTTCTGAAGTTGTTTAAGTTATGCTCTTGTTTTGCTGGCGCGTTTATTTGCACTGGTGGCCAATTTTGACGGCCAGTGTATATGATATGCTGCTTTGTTCCCTATATTTGCACTGGTGGCGAACTTTGATGCCAAGTGGATGTAATATCTGTAATAGCCGTGATAGCCTAGTGTTAGTTGCTTGCTTATTTATTTCCTTGTTGTCTTATTTATTTGTTTGCTTGTAGTCATTGCGGTTCTTTTTCCGCAGTTAACTAGTGGCTACAATAACCTATTTTTTAAAACTAGGCCACAATAACCATGGGCTAATATTTACTGTAGTGACACTGGGCCTCCTACGGGCCGTAGAAACAGTGGGCCTTCTACGGGCCATAGAAACAGTAGGCCTTCTATGGGCCGTAGAAACAAGGGCCTTCTACGGGCCGTATCATCAATGGGCCTTATACGGGCCGTATGATCGATTGGCCAAACATGGGCCAATAACAGGCCGCATTATGGCCGTAAACGGGCTAGAGTTGGAATCGTCCGTTCATGGGCCGACCGTAACGGGCCATCGTTAATAGGCCGTATTTGATGACGCTATGAAAACGGGCCGACTGTAACCACGGGCTGAATTTGGCCCACAAGAAAAAAATGACAGTAACGGGCCGTAAGTAAACGAATGCTGGAAATGAGCCCAAGAATAAATGGGCTCTGAGAAGGTCGAAAGATAACATGGGCTAGAAACGGCCCACGAAATAACGGGCCGTTAATGGGTATAAAGTGATACACTGTTCATTACGGGCCAGTTTCACCACGGGCCGTTAATGGGTGTAAAGTGATACACTGTTCATTACGGGCCAGTTTCACCACGGGCCGTTAATAGGCCAAGAGTTACATAGGGCCTCATATGGGCCGAAAGACGTCATGGGCCATACATGGGCCAGAAGTGAAAACAGGCTGGAATCGTATTGGATGGCCCAGATGACGCTACTGGGCCTAATTCGGATAGGGCATAATGGGCCTTGGGTTAGCGGATTGTAAATGGGCTATATGCGAACAGGCCGTTAACAGGCTTTCCATGGGCCAGCCCGCCACCTTTTGACCAAGTCAAACAGGCCGGCCTTTTCACAGGAATGGGCCTCTGTTGGGCCGTTCCACGTGTCGACGTATCATAGGCGCCTTCCGTCCAATGAGTGGTTGACATTTGTCCCAACGATGAGCCGACACGTGTTTCCTCCAGCCAATGATGATTTTACACGTGGAAAATCCCCATTGGTCGGGGCTGTTAACGGGTTATCGGATCCAAAACCCGACCCGATAGATTAACGGCGTTCTGTTACGGTGGATGCCACGTGTCGGTCACCCTTGACGAAAGCACTTCTGTGACGCGCGATTTATCGTCATGGAAGTGGACACTTCCGTGATGATAATTTTGGTAATGTCATGGAACACTTGTACGACAGCACAAGTATGACTATCTTGATTATGTCATAAATTTGTCATGGATGTACATGCATGACAAAAAAAGCAACCTACTGTGACAAACACGTATCATCACAGAAGTGTATTTTTTTTGTAGTGCTAGCTTGACGATATTCCCATGGGTCCTTGGGAGTGCTTTACATCATATAAGAGTTTGTCCAGGCATGTCCTTTGCTACAAAAGGATTGGGCCACCTTGCTGCACTTTATTTACTTTTGTTATTTGTTGCTCGTTACAAATTATCCTATCACAAAACTATTTGTTACCACTTATTTCAGTACTTGCAGAGAATACCTTGCTGGAAACCGCTTATCATTTCCTTCTGCTCCTCGTTGGGTTCGACACTCTTACTTATTGAAAGGACTACGATAGATCCCCTATACTTGTGGGTCATCAAGACTCTTCTCTGGCGCCGTTGCCGAGGAGTGAAGCGCCTTTGGTAGGTGGAATTTGGTAAGGAAAAATTTATATAGTGTGCTGAAATTTACTGTCACTTGTTACTATGGAAAGTAATCCTCTGAGGGGCTTGTTCGGGGTATCTTCACCCCGACCAGTAGAGCAAAGAGTTGCTCCTCAACCTACTGAACCTACTAAAAATGAAAATGAAAATGAAAATACTTGCTTTGACGTTCCTGCGGGTATGATAGAAAAACTGCTAGCTAATCCTTTTTTAGGAGATGGAACAAAACATCCTGATGAACATCTGATATATGTGGATGAAGTTTGTGGATTATTTAAGCTTGCAGGTGTACCCGGAGATGTTGTTAAGAAGAAGGTCTTCCCTTTATCTTCGAGGGGAGATGCATCGACATGGTATAGGCTATGTGATGATATGAGGTCTTGGAATTACAAACGATTGAAATTGGAATTTCATCAGAAGTTTTATCCTATGCATCTTGTTCATCGTGATCGCAATTACATATATAATTTTTGGCCTCGCGAAGGAGAAATAATCTCTCAAGCTAGGGGAGGCTTAAATCAATGTTATATTCATGCCCCAATCATGAGCTCTCAAGAGAAAGATTATTCAAAAAAAATTATGCTCGGCTTTCTGGTAACAATCGCACCATGCTTGATACTTCTTGTGCTGGCTCTTTTATGATGAAGACTATTGAATTCAAATGGAATTTATTGGAAAGAATTAAACGCAACTCTAAAGATTGGGACCTCGACAGTGGTAAGGAGTCAGGTATGACACCTAGTTTTGATTGTGTTAAATCTTTTATGGATACCGATATTTTCGTAAATTTAGCACTAAATATGGACTTGACTCTGAGATAGTAGCTTCTTTCTGTGAATCTTTTGCTGCCTATGTTGATCTCCCCAAGGAGAAGTGGTTTAAATATTATCCTCCCATAGAAGTAAAAGTAGTTGCACCTATTAAAGTTGAAGAAAAGACTATCACCTATAATGATCCTATTGTTCCTACTTCTTCGGTTGAGAAACCACCTTTCCCTGTTAGGATAAAGGATCATGCTAAAGCTTCAACTGTAGTTCATAAAAGCAATATTAAAACATGTACACCTCCTGGGCAATTAAAAGTTGAACCTAATATTGCTATTGTTAAAGATCTCTTGTCTGATAATATAGATAGGCATGTTATTTATTTCTGTAATGAAACTCCTAGGATTGCTAAACCCCATGATAAAGATAAACCTAGACCTGTGGTAGGCATGCATGTTATTTCTGTTAAAATAGGAGATCATTGTTATCATGGCTTATGTGATATGGGTGCTAGTGCTAGTGCAATACCTTATTCCTTATACAAAGAAATTATGCATGAGATTGCACCTGCTGAAATAGAAGATATTGATGTCACAATTAAACTTGCCAATAGAGATACTATTTTAGCAATGGGAATTGTTAGACATGTTGAAGTCTTGTGTGGGAAAACTAAATATCCTGCTAATTTTCTTGTTCTTGGTTCCCCACAAGATAGCTTTTGCCCCATTATATTTGGTAGACCCTTCTTAAACACTGTTAATGCTACTATAGATTGCAAAAGAGATATTGTTACTGTCGGTTTAGATGATATGACTCATGAATTTAATTTTTCTAAATTTAGTAGACAACACCGTGAAGAAGAATTACCTAGTAAGGAAGAAATTATTGGTCTTGCTTCTATTGCCATACCTCCTAGTGATCCTTTAGAACAATATTTGCTAGACCATGAAAATGATATGTTTATGAATGAAAGAAGGGAATTAGATGAAGTATTCTTTAAACAGGAACCTATTCTGGAAAATAATTTACCTGTTGAAATCCTAGGGGATCCTCCTCCACCCAAGGGTGATCCCGTGTTTGAGCTTAAACCGTTACCTGATACTCTTAAATATGCTTATCTTGATGAGAAAAAGATATATCCTATTATTATTAGTGCTAACCTTTCAGAGCATGAAGAAGAGAGATTATTGAAAACTCTGAAGAAGCACCGTGCTGCTATTGGGTATACTCTTGATGATATTAAGGTCATTAGTCCCACTCTATGTCAACATAAAATTAATTTGGAAGAAGAAGCCAAACCAGTTCGTGATCATCAACGCCGGCTGAATCCTAAAATGAAAGAAGTGGTAAGAAAGGAGATACTAAAGCTCCTTGAGGCAGGTATAATTTATCCCGTTGCTGATAGTCAGTGGGTAAGCCCTGTCCATTATGTCCCTAAGAAGGGAGGTATTACTGTTGTTCCTAATGATAAAGATGAATTGATTCCTCAAAGAATTATTACAGGTTATAGGATGGTAATTGATTTCCGCAAATTAAATAAGGTTAATAAAAAGATCATTACCCCTTACCTTTTATCGATCAAATGCTAGAAAGATTGTCCAAACATACACATTTTTGCTTTCTAGATGGTTATTCTGGTTTCTCTCAAATACCTGTGTCAGCCAAAGATCAATCAAAGACTACTTCTACATGCCCTTTTGGTACTTTTGCTTATAGACGTATGCCTTTTGGTTTATGTAATGCACCTTCTACCTTTCAAAGATGCATGATGGCTATATTCTCTGACTTTTGTGAAAAGATTTGTGAGGTTTTCATGGACGAATTTTCCGTCTATGGATCTTATTTTGATGATTGCTTGAGCAACCTTGATCGAGTTTTGCAGAGATGTGAAGAAACTAATCTTGTATTGAATTGGGAAAAGTGCAACTTTATGGTTAATGAAGGTATTGTCTTGGGGCATAAAGTTTCTAAAAGAGGTATTGAAGTTGATAAAGCCAAGGTTGATGCTATTGAAAAGATGCCATGTCCCAAGGACATCAAAGGTATAAGAAGTTTCCTTGGTCATGCCGGTTTTTATAGGAGGTTCATTAAGGATCTCCAAAATCTCCCGGCCTCTGACTAATTTCTTACAAAAAGATATACCATTTGTTTTTGATGATGATTGCGTAGAAGCATTTGAAATACTTCAGAAAGCATTGATTTCTGCACCTATTGTCCAGCCACCTGATTGGAATTTACCCTTTGAAATTATGTGTGATGCTAGTGATTATGCTATAGGTGATGTTCTAGGACAAAGAGTTGATAAGAAACTAAATGTTATTAGATATGCTAGTAAAACTCTAGACAATGCTCAAAGAAATTATGCTACTACTAAAAAAGAATTCTTAGCAGTTGTATTTTCTTGTGATAAGTTCAGACCTTATATTGTTGATTCTAAAGTAATTACTCACACTAATCACGCTGCTATTAAATATCTTATGGAAAAGAAAGATGCTAAACCTAGACTTATTATAGGGGTTCTCTTGCTACAAGAATTTGATTTACATATCGTTGATAGAAAAGGAGCTGAGAACCCCGTTGCAGACAACTTGTCTAGGTTAGAAAATGTGCTTGATGACCCACTACCTACTGATGATAGCTTTCCTGATGAGCAATTAAATGTCATAAATGCTTCTCATACTGCTCCATGGTATGTTGGTTATGCTAATTACACTGTTGCTAAGTTTATACCACCTAGTTTCACATACCAGCAAAAGAAAAAGTTCTTCTATGATTTGAGGCATTACTTTTGGGATGACCCACATCTTTAAAAAGAAGGAGTGGATGGTGTTATTAGACGTTGTGTACCTGAGCATGAACAGGAACAGATCCTACACAAGTGTCACTCCGAACCTTATGGAGGACACCATGCTGGAGATAGAACTGCACATAAGGTATTGCAATATGGTTTTTATTGGCCTACTCTCTTCAAGGATGCCCGTAAGTTTGTATTATCTTGTGATGAATGTCAAAGAATTGGTAATATTAGTAGACGTCAAGAAATGCCTATGAATTATTCACTTGTTATTGAACCATTTGATGTTTGGGGCTTTGACTATATGGGACCTTTTCCTTCCTCTAATGGATATACACATATTTTAGTTGTTGTTGATTACGTTACTAAGTGGGTAGAAGCTATTCCAACTAGTAGTGCTGATCATAACACTTCTATTAAAATGCTTAAAGAAGTTATTTTTCCAAGATTTGGAATCCCTAGATATTTAATGACAGATGGTGGTTCACATTTTATTCATGGTGCTTTCCGTAAAATGCTTGCTAAATATGATGTTAATCACAGAATTGCATCTCCTTATCACCCTCAGTCTAGTGGTCAAGTAGAATTGAGTAATAGAGAACTCAAATTAATTTTGCAAAAGACTATTAATAGGTCTAGAAAGAATTGGTCCAAGAAATTATATGATGCTTTATGGGCCTATAGAACTGCATATAAGAATCCTATGGGTATGTCTCCGTATAAAATGGTTTATGGAAAAGCATGTCGCTTACCTCTCGAACTGGAACACAAGGCTTATTGGGCTATTAAAGAACTTAATTATGATTTTAAACTTGCCGGTGAGAAGAGGTTATTTGATATTAGCTCACTTGATGAATGGAGAACTCAAGCCTACGAAAATGCCAAGTTGTTTAAAGAAAAAGTTAAAAGATGGCATGAAAAAAGATACAAAAGCGTGAGTTTAACGTAGGTGATTATGTATTGCTATACAACTCTCGTTTAAGATTTTTTGCAGGAAAACTTCTCTCTAAATGGGAATGTCCTTACGTTATCGAGGAGGTCTACTGTTCCGGTGCCATAAAAATCAACAACTTTGAAGGCACAAATCCGAAGGTGGTGAACGGTCAAAGAATCAAACATTATATCTCAGGTAATCCCATAAATGTTGAAACCAATGTTATTGAAACCGTAACCCCGGAGGAATACATAAGGGACACTTTCCGGAACGTTTTAGACTCCGAAAAGGAATAGGTATGTGGTACGGTAAGTAAACCGACTGCAAAACAGTTTTTAAGGCAATATTTCTCCATGTTGGAATATTTAGAAAAATAGAAAAATAAGTAGCAGTCCGGGAAGGACATGATGGCTCCACAAGGGTGGAGGGCGCGCCCTACCCTCCTGGGCGCGCCCCCTACCTCGTGGGCACCTCGTGTTCTCTCCGGACTCTGTTTTTGTACACGTTACGTATTTTGGTCGGAAAATTCATTATATAATCTCCCGGGGGTTTTGACTCCCGTATCACGCAAAAATCTCCTTTCTTTGTTTCGAGCTGTCCTGCTGCAGATTTGACCAACATGTCGTCCCAGGATTCGGAAGGAGAGAGCTATGTGCCTGATTACCTTGCAGACCCTAAAGTCTATGGGGATGTGGAGCATTGTGGTTGGACTACGAAAGAAGAAGAGGACTATGAACCTAAGGGAAAGGAGGAGACGAGCTCAGATGAAGATGAAGTCCCACTACCTCAACCTGGGGACATGCATGTGGAGTTCAAAAAGTCAAGCCTACCTGATAGAGTGAAGAAACCTAAGATCGAGTTTATCCCTTTTCGCCTCGTGCAGGAAAACAAACAGGAACTATGCAAAAAGATATTGAGCTTGGAGCAAGAGATAGAGGACCTAAGGGACCAAAATTATGTCCTCAAGCGTAAATTAAGGAAGAAACCTACGCCATCAACAAAATCACCACCGTCTCCACCAAGAAAGAAGAATTGAGTATCTGGTATGGGCACTCCACTTGGCAACTGCCAAGCTTGGGGGAGTGCCCCGGTATCGTATCACCATCACTTTATCTTTACCTTTTTCTTAGTTCGATCCTTTTGGTAATATCTTGATCTAGTAGAATAAAAGTTCTTGGTATGATCTAGTCGTGAGTTTTGCTTTATTATCCTTCTATGTAATCGAGTCCGTCAGCTATATAATAAAGATTAGTGTTGAGTCAAGGGCTTGATTATTTTGCCATGATCCTAAGTGAATAAAAGAAAAGAGAAAGCAATAAAAAGAAACAAAGAGATCATGTGAATCTTATGGAGAGTAATGATCTCACATAGAAAGAGTATGATGAATAAAAGTTGTTGAGGGTTGACAAACACAGGTTTGGTCATCGTTGCAATTAATAGGGAGTAATAAAGAAAGGGAGGTCTTCACATATAAATATACTATCTTGGACATCTTTTAAGATTGTGAGCACTCATTAAAATATGACATGCTAAAGAGTTGACATTGGACAAGGAAGACAACATAATGGGTTATGTTTTCTTACATCTAAGATAAACTATATTGTCTTGGATCTTCCAACATGATGAGCTTGCCTTTCCCTCTCATGCTAGCAAAATTCATTGCACCAAGTAGAGATACTATTTGTGCTTCCAAATACCCTTAAACCAGTTTTGCCATGAGAGTCCACTATACCTACCTATGGATTGAATAAGATCCTTCAAGTAAGTTGTCATCGGTGCAAAGCAATAAAAATTTGCTCTTTAAATATGTATGATTGATTGGTGTGGAGGAAATAAGCTTTATACGATCGTGTGATATGGAAGTAATAAAAGCGACAGACAGCATAATAAAGGTCCATATCACAAGTGGCAATATAAAGTGACATTCTTTCGCATTAAGATTTTGTGCATCCAACCATAAAAGCGCATGACAACCTCTGCTTCCCTCTGCGAAGGGCCTATCTTTTACTTTTATCTCCTACAGTGCATAAGAGTCATGGTGATCTTCACCCTTCCTTTTTGCATTTTATCCTTTGGCAAGCACAATATGTTGGAAAGATCCTGGTATATATGGCTAATTGGATCTGAGTTTTCATCAACTCTTACTGTTGACATTACCCTTGAGGTAAAATGTTGGGAGGCAAAACTATAAGCCCATATCTTTCTTTGTGTCCGATTAAAACTCCATACCCATAAGTATTGCATGAGTGTCAACAATTGTGAAAGATTATATGATAGTTGAGTATGTGGACTTGCTGAAAAGCTCTTATACATTGACTCTTTCCGATGTTATGATAAATTGCAATTGCTTCAATGACTGAGATTGTAGTTTGCTAGTTTTCAATGAAGTTTACGATTCATACTTGATATTGTGATTGAATTATTACTCTAGCATAAGAGATTATATGACAAGAATTATATAATTTGTTGTTATAAGAATGATCATGATGCCCTCATGTCCGTAATTTATTTTTATCGACACCTCTATCTCTAAACATGTGGACATATTTTTCGATTTCGGCTTTTCGCTTGAGGACAAGCGAGGTCTAAGCTTGGGGGAGTTGATACGTCCATTTTGCATCATGCTTTTATATCAATATTTATTGCATTATGGGATGTTATTACACATTATGTCACAATACTTATGCCTATTTTCTCTTATTTTACAAGGTTTACATAAAGAGGGAGAATGCCGACAGCTGGGATTCTGGGCTGAAAAGGAGCAAATATTAGAGACCTATTCTACACAGCTCCAAAAGTCCTGAAACTTCACGGAAGATGTTTTCCAAATATATAAAAAATACTAAGAGCAAGAACTTCAACAGGGGGGCCACACCCTTCCCACGAGGGTGGGGGCACGCCCTACCCCCCTGGGCACGCCCCCCTACCTCGTGGGCCCCCTGGTGGCCCTCCGGTGGCCATCTTCTGCTATATGGAGTCTTTCGATGGGAAAAAAATCATAAGCCATCTTCTCGGACGAAACTCCGCCGCCACGAGGCGGAACCTTGGCAGAACCAATCTAGGGTTCTGGCGCAGCTGTTCTGCCGGGGAAACTTCCCTCCCGGAGGGGGAAACCATTGTCATCATCATCACCAACGCTCCTCTCATCGGGAGAGGGCAATATCCATCAACATCTTCATCAGAACAATCTCATCTCAAAACCCTAGTTCATCTCTTGTATCCAATTCTTGTCTCCAAGTCCGGGATTGGTGCTAGTAGGTTGCTAGTAGTGTTAATTACTCCTTGTAGTTGATGCTAGTTGGTTTAATTGGTGGAAGATCATATGTTAAGATCCTATGTGCATATTAATACCCCTCTGATTATGAACATGTTTATGCTTTGTGAGTAGTTACTTTTGTTCCTGAGGACATGGGATAAGTCTTGCTATTGGTAGTCATGTGAATTTGGTATTCGTTCGATATTTTGATGAGATATATGTTGTCTCTCCTCTAGTGGTGTTATGTGAACGTCGACTACATGACACTTCACCATTATTTGGGCCTAGAGGAAGGCATTGGGAAGTAATAAGTAGATGATGGGTTGCTAGAGTGACAGAAGCTTAAACCCTAGTTTATGCGTTGCTTTGTAAGGGGCTGATTTGGATCCATATGTTTCATGCTATGGTTAGGTTTACCTTAATACTTTTGTTGTAATTGTGGATGCTTGCAATAGAGGTTAATCATAAGTGGGATGCTTGTCCAAGTAAGGGCAGCACCCAAGCACCGGTCCACCCACATACCAAATTATCAAAGTACCGAACGCGAATCATATGAACGTGATGAAAACTAGCTTGACGATATTCCCATGTGTCCTCGGGAGCGCTTTACATCATATAAGAGTTTGTCCAGGCTTGTCCTTTGCTACAAAAGGATTGGGCCACCTTGCTACACTTTATTTACTTTTGTTATTTGTTGCTCGTTACAAATTATCCTATCACAAAACTATCTGTTACCACTTATTTCAGTACTTGCAGAGAATACCTTGCTGGAAACCGCTTATCATTTCCTTCTGCTCCTCGTTGGGTTCGACACTCTTACTTATCGAAAGGACTATGATAGATCCCCTATACTTGTGGGTCATCACGTGGGCCCCCTCACTTATCTCTTTATCCCATGTCATCACCTACCTCCAGAAAAAATTCACCATTGCTCTCTCTCCCATGCTCTTGCTCTCAAACCTGCAGATTTCGATCTCTTTGCTCGAAGCTCCATTTCCGAAACTGTTTTGGAGGATTGCTACTTGGTATGTGACTCCTCCATTGGTCCAATTAGTTTTTACTTTAGTGGTTTATATTTTGAATAATTAGCTACTCTTGGTGCTATTGTAGATGAGCTTGCATGTTGAATTCTTAGAACTCTAAGTAGTTTGAATGCTTGAAATGGCCTCGATGCATCCCTATGAGTAGTTGCTATCAATCTTGTGAAGTTTTATTGGCAAAAAATTTCTGGACTGAAAATTTCAGAATTTGATTTATAGTAATAAGATGAGTTTCTTTAGGAAGTTTGCTTCCAAGAACAACTCTAAGGGAGTCATTGGGGAATTATCGGACAGAGACCTCCATACTTGGAGAATGGCGGAAGTGCACCCGTGCGAATGGCCACACAACCCCTTCATGGATGGAGCTAGAATCCATCAAGAGTTCGCATAATTTGCTGCTAATGCTGGCCTCACCGACTTCATCGCACATAAGTGTGAACAATGCCATCTCCTTACAAATTCCTTTGTGCAAAGCTTCCATTTTCTGGTAGGAATAACCCTCCTGAGGTGCAGTTTAATTTATATGTTGAAACCCGTCAGATACCACTTACTGAATTTTGTGATATATGCTTGATCCCTTCTGACGGGGAAATAAGAGAGCCTAGGCCTGCAGAGTTCGAGGACTTTTATCGCACTCTGTCAGTGGGAGGTGAGAGAGGGGTGTCGAGTGTCACTGCCACTAGCTTGCAGTTTCCTTCTGTGCACTATTTTGCTCTATTTATTGTGAAGTGTTTACTTGCTAGAGAGAAGGTTGGTGCACTAGTGCTCCCAATTTCGCCGTCCTATGTCGTGCACTATACAGCAATAACACTTATAGCCTGGGAGCTATTGTTGCATGTCGCCTACACCTTAACAGGACCAAGGGTAAAATTCATGGCGGTATTTATGCCACTCGTTAAGCGAGTCGCTTTAACATTTAGATACGTGAACATGATTATCGCTTGCCCAAGGTTTACTAAGATCGCCAGGCTATGGTAGCTCATCAATTTATTGGTTGCGAGAACACTACTATCCCTATTCCTTACAATATGGTTTTCAATGAAGATGCCCGTGATATTATTCCATTGCCTGCACCTGCTTTGTTTGATTCTATTGCCAAGGGATACAGGATCATGCTAGATGACATCATTGCCTACCAGAATGCCCAGGCAGTAGCTGAGGAGGAGCCTCAGGAGTGGGATGCTCAGGTGCCTACTCCACAGCACTTCAACATGGGACCGCATGGCTACTACGAGTGGTGATTACCAAGCTAGGCCAAAAGCCTAAGCTTGGGGGGAGTATGTATTTACACCAACATTACATTCATGTTCACACATTTCATTCCATTTGTCGGTGTCCACACTTTTTCACTGTACTATCCATTTTAGATTTGTTTTTCTCGCTTTCTTCTTGTGTGTTTGAAAAACTTTGAGAAAACCCAAAAATATTTCTTGTTTCTTTTCGGTTTTTCTTTCTATTTTAATTAGCTGTAGAACTTAAAAGAAAACCCAAAAAGATTTCTCGATTCTTCTTTTGCTTGTTGGGAGTTTTCCTGTGTAAATAGTTTTTCTCATTTTTGCTTTTCTTCCTTTTGATTTGCCTTCTTCAAGAAAAACTAAAAACTCCAAAAATATTTCAGTGTGTTTCTCTGAAATTCTTTTCGTTTTATTGAGTCATACCAAGGAGAAGACCATGATGAAAATGTTGAGTGGCTCTCATATGCATTATTTTGATCTAACAAGGAGCCCAAATTATCTTGTCTTCTCCCGTTGAATAAAATGTTTGCACATTCCAGCTTAGTCCATGACTTTCTTGCACTATTACTATCTTCAAATCATTCAGTCGTGAAAATGAAAGGCAATAATGACGATATTTGGTGAACTGGTTGTGGCAGAGAGAAACGGTTATGAACTCAACATGCTCTATTTTTGTAAATATGTTTAATCTAGTATCCATGATTCAGCATATTATGATCAAACATGTTTGCGATGACAATGAGAGATTATAGTTTCTCATGCCATTCTTAAGTAGCTAGGAGTGGATAATGATTTATCTTGGATGTCAACATTGCATTAAAATGATTGTGATGTGGTATGATGATATGGTATCCTCCTCTGAATGTTTCGATTGACTTGACTTGGCACATGTTCAGGCATGTAGTTGAATCAAAACTAGCATGGCCTCTATGATATTTATGTTCATGGTGTTCATATCCTACTCATGCTAGTATCCAATGTTTGTTATGCATAATGCATGTTCATGACCGTTTTCGCTCTCTAGCTGGCCGCTTCCCAACCTATTTGCTAGCCTTCGCTTGTACTAAGTGGAAATACTGCTTGTGCATCAAAATCCTAAAACCGAGTTATTCCAGATGAGTCCACCATACCTACCTATATGCGGTATTACCCTACCGTTCTAAGTAAATTTGTATGTGCCACCTCTAAAAACTTCAAATAAATATCCATTTTTTGTGCCCGGATTGTTCATAGAGCGACAGGAGGTAGTTTGTATCTTCCATGCTAAGCGGGTTATTCTCATGATGAGTGTTTATTCACTTGTCCTTGCACGACAGGGGCGGTAATAGGGATTCCTAGTCTCGAATTCAAATTGCAAATAAGTAAACAAAACTCCCCCAGGACTAATGTTGGTATGGACGGTACCCGAGGATTTGGCTAGCCGTGGAGTGTGATTGTTCATGGAGGGGGAGTAAACCTTTACTTTTATCGCTTGGGAACCGCCACTAATGTGTTTAGCATGGAAGATATAAATAACTAATGGTCGTTAAGTAAACATGAAGGGTGAATTTCTCAAAATTTCATTTACCTCTGTTTTAAAAAATGAGCTCTAGCACCGCTGCAAATCCTTGCTTCCCTCTGCGAAGGGACTGTCTATTTAATTTTATGTTGAGTCGTCACCTTCTCAAATAAGCGCCAGATTCTGAGTGCACTATTTTCATCCTCATGCATTGTGCATAGTTAAGGTTGGATGCATGATGACTGGATCTTTTCTACCATGAATTACAATGTTTAGTCGCTGCTTGAACTTTGGAGGTGCTCTGCATTTATGTTTTGCGGACTCAGAAAGGGCTAGCGAGATACCACTGTTGTCATATTATATCATGATTGTTTTGACAAGGTGTTGTCACTTGAGATATTTCATTATTGCCCGCTAGTTTATTATGTCATTGATATGAGTTAATATAATTTTTAATAGTTATTGTTGACATGGTTAGTTATAATCTTTGCTGAAAACATGGGTGCTACTTAAGCTTATTTATGTAAACAAGAGCAAAAGAGTTCATCAAAGTTTTTGTTTTCCACTTTCAGTTTATCAACTGAATTGCTTGAGGACAAGCAAAGGTTTAAGCTTGGGGGAGTTGATACGTCTCCGTCGTATCTACTTTTCCTAACGCTTTTCCTCTTGTTTTGGACTCTAATTTGCATGATTTGAATGAAACTAACCCGGACTGACGTTGTTTTCAGCAGAACTGTCATGGTGTTATTTTTGTGCAGAAATATAACTCCTTGGATTGGAATGAAACTTTGTGGAGATTTTTTATACAATAAATGGAAAATACTGGAGCCAAGAACCACCGGAGGGGGCCCTGGGTGAGCACAACCCACCAGGGCGCCCCCCCCCCCTCAAGCACTCCCAAGTGGGTTATGCCCACCTGGTGGCCCCGCAGACCCTGAGTCCAAGTCCATAAATACCTATTTTTCTAGAAAAAATGAGGGAGGAAGATGAAGGAAATATGCCCTAGAGGCAATAATAAAGTTATTATTTATTTCCTTATATCATGATAAATGTTTATTATTCATGCTAGAATTGTATTAACCGGAAACATAATACATGTGTGAATACATAGACAAACAGTATGTCACTAGTATGCCTCTACTTGACTAGCTCGTTGATCAAAGATGGTTATGTTTCCTAACCATAGACATGAGTTGTTATTTGATTAACGGGATCACATCATTAGGAGAATGATGTCATTGACTTGACCCATTCCGTTAGCTTAGCACTCGTTCATTTAGTATGTTGCTATTGCTTTCTTCATGACTTATACATGTTCCTATGACTATGAGATTATGCAACTCCCGTTTACCGGAGGAACACTTTATGTGCTACCAAACGTCACAACGTAACTGGGTGATTATAAAGGAGCTCTACAGGTGTCTCCAAAGGTACATGTTGGGTTGGCGTATTTCGAGATTAGGATTTGTCACTCCGATTGTCGGAGAGGTATCTCTGGGCCCTCTCGGTAATGCATATCACATAAGCCTTGCAAGCATTGCAACTAATGAGTTAGTTGTGAGATGATGTATTATGGAACGAGTAAAGATACTTACCGGTAACGAGATTGAACTAGGTATTAAGATACCAACGATCGAATCTCGGGCAAGTAACATACCGATGACAAAGGGAACACCGTATGTTGTTATGCGGTCTGACCGATAAAGATCTTCATAGAATATGTGGGAGCCAATATGAGCATCCAGGTTCCGCTATTGGTTATTGACCGGAGACATGTCTCGGTCATGTCTACATTGTTCTCGAACCCGTAGGGTCCGCACGCTTAAGGTTTCGATGATAGTTATATTATGAGTTTATAAGTTTTGATGTACCGAAGGAGTTCGGAGTCCCGGATGAGATCGGGGACATGATGAGGAGTCTCGAAATGGTCGAGACGTAAAGATCGATATATTGGACGACTATATTCGGACATCGGAAAGGTTCCGAGTGGTTCGGGTATTTTTCGGAGTACTGGAGAGTTACGGGAATACGGGGGAAGAAGTATATGGGCCTTATTGGGCTTTAGGGGAGAGGGAGAGGCAGGCCGCGCGCCCCCCATTGACTAGTCGGAATTGGACTAGGGGAGGAGCGGCGCCCCCTCCTTCCTTCTCTTCCCTCTTCCCCTTCCTTGTCTCCTACTCCTACTACATGGAAGGACTCCTAGTTGGACTAGGAAAGGGGGAATCCTACTCCCGGTGGGAGTAGGACTCCCCTAGGGCGCGCCATAGAGAGGGCCGGCCCTCCCCTCCTCGACTCCTTTATATACGGGGGCAGGGGGCACCCCTAGACACACAAGTTGATCTCTAAGATCGTTCTCTTAACCGTGTGTGGTGCCCCCTTCCACCATAGTCCTCGATAATATTGTAGTGGTGCTTAGGCGAAGCCCTGCGACAGTTGAACATCAAGATCATCACCACACCGTCGTGCTGACGGAACTTTTCCCCGACACTTTGCTGGATCGGAGTCCGGGGATCGTCATCGAGCTGAACGTGTCCTAAAACTCGGAGGTGCCGTAGTTTCGGTGCTTGATCGGTCGGGCCGTGAAGACGTACGACTACATCAACCGCGTTGTCATAACGCTTTCGCTGTTGGTCTACAAGGGTACGTAGATCACACTCTCCCCTCTCGTTGCTATGCATCACCATGATCTTGCGTGTGCGTAGGAAATTTTTGAAATTACTACATTCCCCAACAGTGGCATCCGAGCCTAGGTTTTATGCGTTGATGTTGTGCATGAATAGAACACAAGTGAGTTATGGGCGATATAAGTCATACTGCTTACCAGCATGTCATACTTTGGTACAGCGGTATTGTTGGATGAAGCGGCCCGGACCGACATTACACGTACGCTTATGCGAGACTTGTTCTACTGACGTGCTTTGCACACAGGTGGCTAGCGGGTGTCAGTTTCTCCAACTTTAGTTGAACTGAGTGTGGCTACGCCCGGTCCTTGCGAAGGTTAAAACAGCACCAACTTGACAAACTATCGTTGTGGTTTTGATGCGTAGGTAAGAACGGTTCTTGCTAAGCCCGTAGCAGCCACGTAAAACTTGCAACAACAAAGTAGAGGACGTCTAACTTGTTTTTGCAGGGCATGTTGTGATGTGATATGGTCAAGACGTGATGAGATATAAGTTGTTGTATGAGATGATCATGTTTTGTTGAAGTTATCGGCAATTGGCAAAATCCTTATGGTTGTCTCTCTATTGCATAAGATGCAAGTGCCCAATAATTGCTTTACTTTATCGCTATGCGATAGCAATAGTTGCAAGAGAAATTGTTGGCGAGACGACCATGTGACGACACATTGATATAGATCAAGATAATGGAGATCATGGTGTCATGCCGGTGACGATAGAGATCATGACAGTACTTTGGAGATGGAGATCAAAGGCGCAAGATGATGATGGCCATATCATGTCACATATTTTGATTGCATATGATGTTTATCTTCTATACATCTTATTTTGCTTAGTTTGACGGTAGCATTTTAAGATGATCTCTCACTAATTATCAAGAGGTGTTCTCCCTGAGTATGCACCGTTGCGAAAGTTCTTCGTGCTGAGACACCACGTGATGATCGGGTGTGATAGGCTCTACGTTCAAATACAACGGGTGCAAAATAGTTGCACACGCGGAATACTCAGGTTATACTTGACGAGCCAAGCATATACAGATATGGCCTCGGAACACGGAGACCGAAAGGTCGAGCGTGAATCATATAGTAGATATGATCAACATAGTGATGTTCACCAATGAAGCTACTCCATCTCACGTGATGATCGGACATGGTTTAGTTGATTTGGATCACGTGATCACTTAGAGGCTTAGAGGGATGTCTATCTAAGTGGGAGTTCTTAAGTAATATGATTAATTAAACTTAAATTTATCATGAACTTAGTCCCGGTAGTATTTTGCAAATCATGTTGTAGATCAATAGCTCGCGTTGTTGCTTCCCTGTGTTTATTTTGATATGTTCCTAGAGAAAATTGTGTTGAAAGATGTTAGTAGCAATGATGCGGATTGGATGCGTGATCTGAGGTTTATCCTCATTGCTGCATAGAAGAATTATGTCCTTGATGCACTGCTAGGTGACAGACCTATTGCAGGAGCAGATGCAGACGTTATGAACGTTTGGCTAGCTCAATATGATGACTACTTGATAGTTTAGTGCACCATGCTTAACGGCTTAGAATCGGGACTTCAAAGACGTTTTGAACGTCATGGACCATATGAGATGTTCCAGGAGTTGAAGTTAATATTTCAAGCAAATACCCGAGTTGAGAGATATGAAGTTTCCAACAAGTTCTATAGCTAAAAGATGGAGGAGAATCGCTCAACTAGTGAGCATGTGCTCAGATTGTCTGAGTACTACAATCGCTTGAATCAAGTGGGAGTTAATCTTCCAGATAAGATAGTGATTGACAGAATTCTCTAGTCACCATCACCAAGTTAGTAGAACTTCGTGATGAACTATAATATGCAAGGGATAACGGAAATGATTCCCAAGCTCTTCGTGATGCTAAAATTGACAAAGGTAGAAATCAAGAAAAACATCAAGTGTTGATGGTAGACAAGACCACTAGTTTCAAGAAAAGGGCAAAAGGAAGAAGGGGAACTTCAAGAAGAACGACAAGCAAGTTGCTGATCAAGTGAAGAAGCCCATGCCTGGTCCTAAGCCTGAGACTAAGTGCTTCTACTGCAAAGGGACTGGTCACTGGAAGCGGAACTACCCCAAGTGATTGGCGGATAAGAAGGATGGCAAAGTGAACATAAGTATATTTGATATACATGTTATTGATGTGTGCTTTACTAGTGTTTATAGCAACCCCTCAGTATTTGATACTGGTTCAGTTGCTAAGATTAGTAACTCGAAACGGGAGATGCAGAATAAACAGAGACTCGTTAAGGGTGAAGGGACGATGTGTGTTGGAAGTGGTTCCAAGATTGATATGATCATCATCGCACACTCCCTATACTTTCGGGTTAGTGTTGAACCTAAATAAGTGTTATTTGGTGTTTGCGTTGAGCATGAATATGATTTGATCATGTTTATTGTAATACGGTTATTCATTTAAGTAAGAGAATAAATTGTTGTTCTGTTTACATGAATAAAACCTTATATGGTTACACACCCAATGAAAATAGTTCGTTGGATCTCGATCATAGTGATACACATAATCATAATATTCAAACCAAAAGATACAAAGTTAATAATTATAGTGCAACTTATTTGTGGCACTGCCGTTTAGGTCATATTGGTGTAAAGCGCATGAAGAAACTCCATGCTGATGGGTTTTTGGAATCACTTGATTATG
The DNA here is from genome assembly GCF_002162155.2 of Triticum dicoccoides. NCBI lineage: Eukaryota > Viridiplantae > Streptophyta > Magnoliopsida > Poales > Poaceae > Triticum > Triticum dicoccoides. Next base: position 129,252,515 of record NC_041380.1, on the reverse strand, counting down.
AATCACTTGATGCTTGCGAACCATGCCTCATGGGCAAGATGACTAAAACGCCGTTCTTTGGAACAATGGAGCGACCAACTGACTTATTGGAAATAATACATACTGATGTATGCGATCTGATGAGTGTTGAGGCTCGCGGTGGGTATCGTTATTTTCTGACCTTCACAGATGATTTGAGCAGATATGAGTATATCTACTTGATGAAACATAAGTCTGAAACATTTCAAAAGTTCAAGAATTTCAGAGTGAAGTGGAAAATCATCGTGACAAGAAAATAAAGTTTCTACGATCTAATCGCAGAGACGAATATTTGAGTTACGAGTTTGGTCTTCAATTAAAACAATGTGGAATAGTTTCATAAACTCATGCCACCTGGAACACCACAGCATAATGGTGTGTCTGAACGTCATAACTGTACTTTATTGGATATAGTGCAATCTATGATGTTTCTTACCGATTTACCACTATTGTTTTGGGGTTATGCATTAGAGACAGATGCATTCACGTTAAATAGGGCACCATCTAAATCTGTTGAGACGACACTATATGAACTGTGGTTTAACAAGAAACCAAAGTTGTCGTTTCTTAAAGTTTGGGGTTGTGATGCTTATGTGAAAAAGTTTCATCCTGATAAGCTCAAACCCAAATTGGAGAAATATCTCTTCATAGGATACCCAAAGGAGACTGTTGGGTACACCTTCTATCACAGATCCGAAGGCAAGTTATTCATTGCTGAGAATGGATCCTTTCTAGAGAAGGAGTTTCTCTCGAAAGAAGTGAGTGGGAGGAAAGTAGAACTTGATGAGGTAACTATACCTGCTCCCTTATTGGAAAGTAGTTCATCATAGAAATATGTTCCTGTGACTACTAGACCGATTAGTGAGGAAGCTAATGATGATGATCATGTAACTTTAGATCAAGTTACTACCGAACCTCGTAGGTAAACCAGAGTGAGATCTGCACCAGAGTGGTACGGTAATCCAGTTATGGAGGTCATGTTACTTGACCATGACGAGCCTACGAACTATGAGGAAGCGATGATGAGCCCAGATTCCGCGAAATGGCTTGAGGCCATGAAATCTGAGATGAGATCCATGTATGAGAACAAAGTATGGACTTTGATTGACTTGCCCAATGATCGGTGAGCCATTGAGATTAAATGGATCTTCAAGAGGAAGACGGACGTTGATAGTAGTGTTACTATCTACAAAGCTAGAATTGTCGCAAAAAGGTTTTCGACAAGTTCAAGGTGTTGACTACGATGAGAGTTTCTCACTCGTATATATGCTTAAGTCTGTCCGAATCATGTTAGCAATTGACGCATTTTATGAAATCCGGCAAATGGATGTCAAAACTGCATTCCTGAATGGATTTCTGTAAGAAGAGTTGTATATGATGCAGCCGAAAGGTTTTGTCAATCCTAAAAGTGTTAACAAAATATGCAAGCTCCAGCGATCCATCTGTGGACTGGTGCAAGCATCTCGGAGTTGGAATATGCGCTTTGATGAGATGATCAAAGTATATAGTTTTATACAGACTTGTGGTGAAGCCTGTATTTACAAGAAAGTGAGTGGGAGCACTACAACATTTCTGACAAGTATATGTGAATGACATATTATTGATCGGAAATAATGTAGAATTATTCTGCAAAGCATAAAGGAGTGTTTGAAAGAAGTTTTTCAAAGAAAGACCTCGGCGAAGCTGCTTACATATTAAGCATCAAGATCTATAGAGATAGATCAAGACGCTTGATAAGTTTTTTTTCAATGAGTACATACCTTGACAAGATTTTGAAGTAGTTCAAAATGGAACAGTCAAAGAAAGAGTTCTTGCCTGTGTTACAAGGTGTGAAATTGAGTAAGACTCAAAGCCCGACCACGGCAGAAGATAGTAAGAGAATGAAAGTCATTCCCTATGCCTCAGCCATAGGTTCTATAAAGTATGCCATGCTATGTACCAGATCTATTGTATACCCTACACTGATTTTGGCAAGGGAGTACAATAGTGATCTAGGAGTAGATCACTGGACATCGGTCAAAATTATCCTTAGTGGAATAAGGATATGTTTCTCGATTATGGAGGTGACAAAAGGTTCGTTGTAAAAGGATTACGTTGATACAAGTTTTTGGCACTGATCCGGATGACTCTAAGTCTTCATCTGTATACATATTGAAAGTGGGAGAAATTAGCTAGAGTAGCTCCGTGCAGAGCATTGTAGACATAGAATTCTCAAAATACTTACGGATCTGTATGTGACAGACCCATTGACTAAAATTATCTCACAAGCAAAACATGATCACACCTTAGTACTCTTTGGGTGTTAATCGCATAAACGATGTGAACTAGATTAGTGACTCTAGTAAACCCTTTGGGTATAGGTCACATGACGATGTGAACTATGGGTGTTAATCACATGGTGATGTGAACTATTAGTGTTGAATCACATGGCGATGCGAACTAGATTATTGACTCTAGTGCAAGTGGGAGACTGAAGGAAATATGCCCTAGAGGCAATAATAAAGTTATTATTTATTTCCTTATATCATGATAAATGTTTATTACTCATGCTAGAATTGTATTAACCGGAAACATAATACATGTGTGAATACATAGACAAACAGTATGTCACTAGTATGCCTCTACTTGACTAGCTCGTTGATCAAAGATGGTTATGTTTCCTAACCATAGACATGAGTTGTTATTTGATTAACGGGATCACATCATTAGGAGAATGATGTCATTGACTTGACCCATTCCGTTAGCTTAGCACTCGATTGTTTAGTATGTTGCTATTGCTTTCTTCATGACTTATACATGTTCCTATGACTATGAGATTATGCAACTCCCGTTTACCTGAGGAACACTCTGTGTGCTACCAAACGTCACAACGTAACTGGGTGATTATAAAGGAGCTCTACAGGTGTCTCCAAAGGTACATGTTGGGTTGGCGTATTTCGAGATTAGGATTTTTCACTCCGATTGTCGGAGAGGTATCACTGGGCCCTCTCGGTAATGCACATCATATAAGCCTTGCAAGCATTGCAACTAATGAGTTAGTTGTGAGATGATGTATTACGGAACGAGTGAAGAGACTTGCCGGTAACGAGATTGAACTAGGTATTAAGATACCGACGATCGAATCTCGGGCAAGTAACATACCCATGACAAAGGGAACACTGTATGTTGTTATGCGGTCTGACCGATAAAGATCTTACAAGAATATGTGGGAGCCAATATGAGCATCCAGGTTCCGCTATTGGTTATTAACCGGAGACATGTCTCGGTCATATCTACATTGTTCTCAAACCCGTAGGGTCCGCACGCTTAAGGTTTCGGTGATAGTTATATTATGAGTTTATAAGTTTTGATGTACCGAAGGAGTTCGGAGTCCCGGATGAGATTGGGGACATGACGAGGAGTCTCGAAATGGTCGAGACGTAAAGATCGATATATTGGACAACTCTATTCGAACATCAGAAAGGTTCCGAGTGGTTCGGGTATTTTTCGGAGTACCGGAGAGTTACGGGAATACGGGGGAAGAAGTATATGGGCCTTATTGGGCTTTAGGGGAGAGGGAGAGGCAGGCCGC
>NC_041380.1:129238356-129248645 GCF_002162155.2 Triticum dicoccoides | reverse complement strand
TCCCCTTCCTTGTCTCCTACTCCTATTACATGGAAGGACTCCTAGTTGGACTAGGAAAGGGGGAATCCTACTCCCGATGGGAGTAGGACTCCCCTAGGGCGCGCCATAGAGAGGGCCGGCCCTCCCCTCCTCCACTCCTTTATATACCGGGGCAGGGGCACCCCTAGACACACAAGTTGATCTCTAAGATCGTTCTCTTAACCGTGTGTGGTGCCCCCTTCCACCATAGTCCTCGATAATATTGTAGTGGTGCTTAGGCGAAGCCCTGCGACAGTTGAACATCAAGATCGTCACCATGCCATCATGCTGACGGAACTCTTCCCCGACACTTTGCTAGATCGGAGTCCAAGGATCATCATCGAGCTGAACGTGTGCTAAAACTTGGAGGTGCCGTAGTTTCGGTGCTTGATCGGTCGGGCCGTGAAGACGTACGACTACATCAACCGCGTTATCATAATGCTTCCGCTGTCGGTCTACAAGGGTGTGTATATCACACTCTCCCCTCTCGTTGCTATACATCACCATGATCTTGCGTGTGCGTAGGAAATTTTTGAAATTACTACGTTCCCCAACAGAAGAATTATGTCATTTCGCGGTACAGAGCCGCCGCCACCTCCTATTCTTCATCGGGAGGCGAGATCTGGAGTCCGTTTGGGGCTCCACAGAGGGGGGTCTTCGATCTTCGTCATCACCAACCCTTCCTCATCGCCAATTCCATGATGCTCCCCATCGGGAGTGAGTAATTCTTTCGTAGGCTCGCTGGTCGTGAAGAGTTGGATGAGATTCATCATGTAATCAAGTTAGTTTTGTTAGGGCTTGATCCCTAGTATCCACTATGTTATGAGATTGATGTTGATATGACTTTGCCATGCTTAATGCTTGTCACTTTGGGCCCGGGTGCCATGATTTCAGATCTGAACCATTTATGTTATCACCATTATATCTATGTTCTAGGTCTGATCTTGCAAGTTATATTCACCTATTATGTGTTGTGATCCGTAAAGCCCGGAGTGACAGTATTTGGGATACTTTCCGGTGATGACTGTTGTTTGAGGAGTTCATGTATTCACTATGTGCTAATGCTTTGTTCCGATTCTCTATTAAAGGAGGCCTTAATATCCCTTAGTTTCCTTATGGACCCCGCTGTCATGGGAGGGTAGGACAAAAGATGTCGTGCAAGTTCTTTCCATAAGCACGTATGACTATTTACGGAATACATGGCTACATTATATTTATGAACTGGAGCTAGTTTTATATCGCCCTAGGTTATGACCGTTATATGATGAATATCATCCAACGAATCCACCGATCCAATGCCTACGGTTTTTCCTATATATTGATCTTGCTAAGTTACTATCGTTGCTGTTAGTGTTTCACCTATTACAAAAACTTTGCTACCACTGTTACTGTCACTATTGCTATTCGAAATACTATCAAAACTATCATATTACTTTTGCTACGGATCACTTTGTTGCAGATAATTAATCTCCAGGTGTGGTTGAATTGTCAACTCAGCAGCCAATACTTGCAAATATTCTTTGGCTCCCCTTGTGTCAAATCAATAAATTTGGGTTGAATACTCTACCCTCGAAAACTGTTGCGATCCCCTATACTTGTGGGTTATCACAACCCAACACTTTCACCTACTATTTTTTTGTGTTCACATGATTAAGATACTGTAGTAATCATGTTTTATAGCTTATGTTTCAATAAAGTGCCAAGTAAAGCCTTTGGGATTATGTTTGGTGATAGTTGATTTGATCTTGTTGGAAAACAGAAACTTTTGCAGTAAACAATTTTGAAAAATCACAGAAGATGAAAGCTTCTGAATGTTTTACACAAGATTGATATACAAATTTCCTACATCGTCCTAATTTTTCAGAATTTTTGGAGTAGCAGAAGTATGGTGGTTGTCCAGATCATTACAGACTATTCTATTTTTGACAGTTCTGTTTTCAATGCATAGTTTGCTTGTTTTCTAGTTTCTATGGCTTATGTTGCTCAATATAAATTGTGGAGATTATAAGCTATAGTTGGCATTGTATGAGAACAATTAAGAATCTTGTCTTTGACAATACCAAAGTGAATGGTTTGTTCCCAAAGTTCCATTAAGTTTTGTGTGATTGAAGTTTTCAAGTTTTGGGTGAGATGTCGATATGAGAAGAATAAAGAGTGCAAAAAACCTAAGATTGGGTATTCCCAAGGCACCCCAAGGTAATATCCATGTAAGAGCCAAGCAACTAATCTTGGGGATGCCCCGGAAGGCATCCCCTCTTTCGTCTTCAACATTATCGGTAACCTCACTTGGAGCTATATTTTTATTCGTCACATGATATGTGTTTTTCTTCGAGCGCCGTTTTTTTGTACGGATTTTCTTACTGTTATTTATAATAATGTTTTGCATCTTTCATTTCAATCAAAATGTCAAGTATAGCCTTTACCATGCTTATTTTACCAGTATACATGTTGCTGTTTAAAAACATAAATTTTGTTGTCATTTTCTGAGTTCTTCTAGCAAGTCAGAACGTGATAAAATCTTGAAATTTTTACACAATATTATATGATAAATTTTCTATAGTGTGGTAACTTTTTAGAATTTTTGGAGTTAAAGAAGTATTGATATTATTGCATTCTTTACATACTGTACTGTTTTGACACATTGATGTTATGTTTGCATTGTCTGCATATGTTTGCTTGTTTAATGATTCTATTTGAGAATAGGACTACTAAATATACAAAGGCATTTAATATGCAATGTTAAATAATATTTTAGTGGTTTTCTACAGTAGAGAATGATAAGGGTTTTGCATTAATTTATATTAACTTATCTCACGAGTTCTTGTTGAGTTTTGTGTGGATGAAGTTTTAAGATTTAGGGAAACCGTGATATAAAAGAATTAAGGAGACACAAAAGCTCAATCTTGTGGATGCCCAGGGCATCCCAAGATAATATTTCAATAAGTCTCAAGCATCTAAGCTTGGGGATGCCCCGGTAGGCATCCCACCTTTCTTCATCAACAATTATCGGTTAGAATTGGTTGAGCCTAAGTTTTTGCTTCTTCACATGAGTTGTGCTATTCTTGGAATGTCATTTTATTTTGTTTTTCTTGCTGTTTTAATAAAATACTTAGATCTTAAAAAAAAATAAGAGAGAGTCCTCAAATAGCTACCCACTAGCTTGATCTTCACTTATATCTTTTTGGAGTAGTTTGTCATTTACTCTTGTGCTTCACTTATATTATTTTGAGAGTTGATACTAGTGATGAAAATTTTCACAAGCTATGTAATTGGTCCTAATATGATGAATATCCGAGAAGGATATAATAAAAAAATCATGTAGATCATTGGATATGATAAGTTTGATTCCTTGCAATAGTTTTGCGATATGGAGATAACAATATGTGAGTCATGTTGGTGAGTAATTGTGCTTTAGTAAGAATATTGGTGTTAAGGTTTGTGATTCCCTATGAAACCACGAAAGTTAATAGTTATGCAATGAAATTACATCCTACTTGTGATGCATTATTCGGTGTTAGTTATGCTCAATGCTCGTTTATGTGAATTTTCATTTCTTGGTTGGTTGCTTCTCAATCTATTTGCTAGCCTCCGTTTGTACTAAGTGGGAATACTACTTGTGCATCCAAAATCTTTAAACCAAGTTTTTCCATATGAGTCCACCATACCTACCTATATGCGGTATTTCCATGCCGTTATAAGCAAATTTGTATGTGCCATCTCTAATTTTCAAAATGAATTTCCTTTTTGTGTGCTCGTACTGCTCATGAAGCGGTAGGGGGTGGCCAATATTTTCCATGCTAGATGTATTATTCTCAAGATGAGTATTTTATTCACTTGTCATTGCACGAGAGTACGACGGTAATAGGGATGCCCAGTCCTGAAATGAAAAAGAAATTTACTTTATGTTGTCAAATAATAAATTCCTTGGAAAGTGTTGGTATGGACGGTACCCATGGATACGGCTAGCCGTGGAATGTGAAAGTATGGTGGAAAAGGAATAAATTTTATTCTATGTTTGGGAACCGCCTATGATATATATAGCATGGAAAGTGTTGGGAATTACTCGGTCGTTTTCGTTGACGGGAAAAGTATGCCTCTCAAAAAAATTATCTCTCAATTTTAGCTTTGAGCTCTCGCACCTCTACAAATCTCTGCTTCCCTCTGCGAAGGGCCTATCTATTTAATTTTATGCAAATTTTTATTTTTATTTGAGTCTCTATCTTCTCTTATAAAGCACCAACTAGGGAGCATTATGATCATACTTGAGCATTGGATGTACCTAATATGCGAGTGTGTTTCGTGAATGGATCATTGATTGAGCATGGTGGTCTAGGGATAACTTTCTTTAGTGTTGATATTTTGAAAGACATGGTTGCTTGTTGATATGCTTGAGTGTTGAAATCTTCATGTCAAAACTAGACTATTGATTTGAACCATATAAAAGTCCAAATGTCCATGCTACAAAAGAAAAGAATGTGTGATGAACATATTAGGCAGCATTCCACATCAAAAATTCTGTTTTTATCATTTACCTACTCGAGGACGAGTAGGAATTAAGCTTGGGGATGCTCATACGTCTCCAACATATCTATAATTTTTTATTGTTCCATGTTGTTATATTATCATTCTTGGATGTTTTATAATCATTTTATAGCAACTTTATACCATTTTTTGGGACTAACCTATTGACATAGTGCCTAGTGTCAGTTGTTGTTTTTTGCTTGTTTTTTCATCGCAGAAAATCAATACCAAACGGAGTCCGAACGAAGCGAAACTTTTTGGAGATTTTTTCTAGACCAGAAGACACCCGGTGGGCCAAATAAGTACTAGAGGGGAGCTCTGAGGGGAGCACAACCCACCAGGGATCAGAAGTTCCACCATCGCAAGCCTCTGTAGCCACAAAAAACCAATCTAGACCCCGCTCTGGCACCCTGCCAGAGGGGGAGATCATCACATGTGGCCGCCTTCATCATCCTAGCGGCCACCATGATGAGGAGGGAGTAGTCCACCCTCGGGGCTGAGGGTTTGTACCAGTAGTTATGTGTTTAATCTCTCTCTCTCTCTCTCATGTTCTTGAGATTGTCATGGTCTTGATGTATCGCGAGCTTTGTTAATGTAGTTGGATCATATGGTGTTTTCCCCTCTCTATCTTGTCGTGAGTTGAGTTTTCCCTTTGAGATTTCGTTCTTATTGAATTGAATAATTTTAGGGATTTGAGAACACTTTATGTATGTCTTGCTATGAATACTCATGGTGACAATGGGGTATCATATTGATCCACTTGATATATGTTTTGGCACTCAACTCACGGATTCTCGAGGTGACATTGGGGTAATCTATGCATAGGGGTTGATGCATGTTCTTGTCTTTGTTTCTCCGGTAGAAATCTTGGGGCACTCTTTGAGGTTCTTTGTGTTGGATTGAGTATTATGAATCTGGAATTTTTTGATGCATATCGTATAATCAACTCACGGATACTCGCGGTGACATTGGAGTATCTAGGTGACATTAGAGTTGGGTGATGTGTATCATATGGTGTTATTTTAGTACAAACTCTTGGTTAGATCGATCGAAAAGAATAGCTTGGTGTTATTTTAGTATGAACTCTAGGATAGATTGATCGGAAAGAATAGCTTTGAGGTGGTTCATACCCTACAAACAATTTCTTCTTATGTTCTCCGCTAGATAGGAACCTTGGAGTGATTCTTGATCGCACTTTGAGGGATGGTTATATGATCCAATTATATTAGCATTGTTGAGAGATGCACTAGCGAAAGTATGGACCCTAGGCCTCATTTTCAAGCATTGCAATACCGTTTGTGCTCCATTTTATCAATTGTTACCTTGCTGTTTTTTATTGTTCCTATTACAAAAATCAATATCTACTATCGTTACTACACTTGTATCACCATCTCTTCGCCGAACTAGTGCACCTATACAAATTACCATTGTATTTGGTGTGTTGGAGACACAAGAGACTTTTTATTATTTGGTTGCAGGGTTGTTTGAGAGATACCATCTTCATCCTACGCCTCCCATGGATTGATAAACCTTAGGTCATCCACTTGAGGGAAATTTGCTACTGTCCTACAAAACTCTGTGCTTGGAGGCCCAACATGAGTCTACAAGAACAAGTTGTGTAGTAGACATCAGCCAGATACGGACATGGTAACCTTGAGCCTGCTACGGGTCGTAGGATCAATGGGCCTCCTACGGGCCATGGGATAAATGGGCCTCCAACGGGCCTTAGGATCCATTGGCCACACATGGGTCCAACAATTCATGTGCCAAAACCAGACCACGACAAGGGCCGTAAGCGGGCGTAATAGGTATCGGGCCAGCACAATGATGGGCCATTAATAGGATAGAAGATAGCAAAGGCTTAATTCTGTCATAGGATTAATGGGTCGTTAATGGCCCCGAATACATGACAGGTTGGAAACGGCGCAATGGATTAACAGGACACAAACGGGCCGATTCTAGCCACGGGCTAAATTTGGCCCATTAGGAGAACAGGCCAGTAACGGACCGAAAGTAATCGAAGGTCGGAAAGTAGCCCAAGAATTTATGGGCCCTCAGTAGGCCATAAGCTAACACGGACTAGAAACGACCCATGTGAATCATGGGTTGTTAATGGTTATAAAGAGATTTATTGTTTATTATGGGGCAGAGTAACCAGGGGCCACTAAAGGGCCCAAAGGGATGAAAGGCCTCATATGGGCCGAAAGCCGTCATGGGTCACACATGGGTCGAAAGTGAAACGTGTTGGTATTATACTAGATGGCCCACACGGCGATGTTGGGCCGAATTCGGAAAAATGCCATAATGGGCCGTAAAATGGGATATATGCGAATAGACCATTAATAGGCTTTTCATGGGCCGGCCCGCTAGCTTTTGACCAAGTCAAACGGCCCAGCCTTTGTAAGCTAAATGGGCCACTATTGGGTCGTGCCACATGTCAACATATCATAGGCACCTATATGTCCCAATGGCGAGCTGACACATGGTTCATGCGGCCAATGAGAATTTTACACATGGAAAATCCCCACTAGTCTGGGTTGTTAATGGGTTATAGGATGCAAACGGGAACCGGATAGCTTAACGGCGACCCATTACAGTGGAAGCCACGTGTCTGTTACCCTTGACGAAAACACTTCCATGATGCGGCATTTATCATCATGGAAGTGGACACTTCCGTGATGATAAGTCATCGAACACTTCTACAACAGCATAGGTATGACTATCATGATTCTGTCATAAAATCGTCATGGATGTACATGCATGACAGAAAACGTGACCTACTGTGAAAAATATGTATCATCATGGAAGTGTATTTTTTTGTAGTGAAATCACCGGACACAGGTAACCATGTCACAGGGATGATGAAACATATCAAAGAGAAAGAAGAACAAAACCGGTAACGAGGATGACGGTATAGTGAGCATGCATGTGTATGACTCAGGAGGATACCGATGCATCTCGGATTTTGTAAAGTATCACGAAGCAGGGAACATCACATGATAACCAAAGGTTCGCTCGAATATCATTCGTGTAATCATAGGGATCGATATGGACGTCCACGGTTCCGCTATCGGTCATTGAACAAAGGAGTTTCATTCATGTCTATGATTTATCGAACCTACGGGGTCACAAACTTAAGGTAATCACGATCTATTGAGTGTTAGTAGGACAGGAGTGATGAGGAAATATTTCTGAAATAGTTTCGAGAGGAAGCGGAAGCTTTTCACGGTCACCGGAAGGGCTTCGGAGTTTATCGGGTAATACCGGGTATTACCAATAAATAATATATAGGGCGAAAATGTTTCCTGTGATGTTAAATTAATAATAAAAGGCTCTATTGAATGTTAGGAGGCTTTTTTATTTAATTTAACATCAACAGGCCTTAAAAGGCCAAGTAGTGGAAGGAGTATTGGGCCACAAGGGCCCAATAAGGGAGGCACTGATATGTCTCCAATGTATCTATATTTTTTTTGTTCCATACTATTATAGTATAATCTTGGATGTTTTATATGCAATTATATATCCTTTTTGGGACTAACCTATTAACCTAGTGCCCAGTGCCAGTTGTTGCTTTTTTGCTAGTTTTTGGCTTTTTAGAAAATCAATATCAAACAGAGTCCAAACGGAGAAAAAATCTTTGGATTAATTTTTTCTGGACCACAAGGGGCCCTAGAAGGTTCGGGAGAAGACCAGACGATCCACGAGGGAGCGACAAGCTCAGGGGGCGTGCCCTCTAGGCTTGTGGGCCCCTCATGGCACCTATTAACCTAATTCACCTCCGTAAATTCCTAGGTATTTCCAATACATCAGAGAGCCACCCCAAATACTTTTTCCGCCGATGCAAGTTTCTGTTCTTCCGCGATCCCATCTGGATGCCTTTTCTGGCATCCTGACGGAGGGGGAATCAATCACGGAGGGCTTCTACATCAACCTTGATGCCCTTCCGATGATGTGTGAGTAGTTTACCACAGACCTACGGGTCCATAGCTAGTGGCTAGATGGCTTCTTCTCTCTCTTTGATCTACAATACAATGTTCTCCTCGATGTTATGGAGATCTATTCAATGTAATCTTCTTTTACAGTGTGTTCGTTGGGATCCAATGAATTGTGGGTTTATGAATAGATTATTCATGAATTGTGATGCCCCTGATTCGATCGTACATTAATCATGCATGCAAATGTGTATGATCAAGATCAGGGACTCACAGGAAGATATCACAACACAACTCTATACACAAATTAAAATAATACAAGCTTTATATTACAAGCCAGGGGCCTCGAGGGCTCGAATACAAGCTAGATACACAAGCGTCAGCGGAAGCAACAATATCTGAGTATGGACATAAGTTAAACAAGGATGCCTTAAGAAGGCTAGCACAAAAGCAACACGATCGAAGAAGCAAGGCCTCCTGCCTGGGACCTCCTAACTACTCCTGGTATTCGGCGGTCTCCACGTAGTAGGCACCCTCCGGGTAGTACTATTAGTCGGCGGTTTGGCATGTGGATCCTGGGATCCACCATCCGATTGCAACAACCGGAAAGAAGAGAGAACAGGGAAAAAGGGTAGCAAAGCAACCGTGAGTACTCATCCAAAGTACTCACAAGCATCATATCTATACTAAAGTATGCATTGGTATCAAATGGAAGGGTTGTATCTGTGGACTGAACTGCAGAATGCCAGAATAGAGGGGAAGGCCTAGCCTATCGAAGACTAGCATCTTCAAGCAGCTCCAAGCATCTTGCAGCATTCAGAAGAGTATAGAATAGCAGTTTATAATTAACAAGCATGTTGTAGTATTAATGCTCAGAGATCCTTCCTCGACTCCCTGCGAGAAAGCAATCCCGGGGTCACATATCTCAAGTATCCATTTCTAGTTGTAATAGATCAGGATACAAATCTGAACGTCTGTTACCATGGACACAGCTATTAATAGATAATCTTCCCTGCTGGGGTGCACCATGTTTTCCAACACACTTGATTACTCTGGCCGGACATACTTTTCTGGGTCAATGCCCAGCCTCGGAAGATCAACACGTCGTAGCGAAAAATACAGGTTAAAAGCTAGGTGCACCCAGATCTGTGTACACAAAAGTATACCAGAGGATGACATGTAGGTCCAGGAGGGTCCCAGTTGACCAGACAACATTTCACTGGTCAAGAGGGGTGGGGCCCCGTGTCATACTCACAGCTAACTAATTACATATTAGGCAATCTAATTAGCAAGTTAAGTTAATTAAGTCAATTTTAATTAAGTTAATCAATTGGCTAACTAATTAATTCTATTTATTTTTATTTACTTATACTTACTCTTTTTAAAACTTTTTTAAACCAGGGCGTGGGGCCCCTTGGCAGTGGCACAGGGGCCAGCTAGGGCGGGTTAGTGGGCGCGGGGCTAGTGTGGGCGTCAGGTGCCTGTGCCCGGGCATAGCCCGGCCAACGGGGAGCGACGGGGCCGAGGGGCGGCGGCCCTGGGCAGAGGCGGCCGGAGACGGGCGCAAGGGGCGGTGGCACGCGGGCGCGGGTGAGGCTGCGTCCGGGCGCCAGCCGGCGTGGTAGTGTGCGGGCGGGTGGGCGGTAGCTCAGCGAGTGCGCAGCAGGCCGAAGCGGTGGGAGGCTACGTGGTGAGCGGCGCAGGGTGGCAGAAGAAAGAGGCGGGGCGAGGCTCGCGTGCAGCAGGCGAGGCAAGCGGCAGTAGCGGCCCGCGACGACGCGACCAGAGGAAGGGGGAGGCGCCCGACGCGAGCATGCG
>NC_041380.1:129173637-129237826 GCF_002162155.2 Triticum dicoccoides | reverse complement strand
AGTAGAGGCGGCTGCGAGACGCGGTCAGTGAGCGGGCTCCAGCAGCAGAGTTGCGGGCGGAGGCGGCAGTAGCAGCGTGTGGGCGGGAGCGAGCTATGGGCACGGGCACCTAAGGCGATGGCAGCGAGCGCGCTGCGGGTGAGCTGGAGCGGGACGGGCACGGGGCCCTGGTGGGCATGTCTAGGCGGGGGAGTGTACGGGGCCGCGGGGAGCGCGGCTGTGTGCTCGGGCAAGCTCGTCGGCGAGCATGGCCACGACTACGAGCACGACGACAGCGGTGGGTACGACCACGGCAGGAACGGCGGCTACGAGTGTGGAGAGAAGCGGGGTAGTGAGGGGAGAGGGAGAGGAGCTCACCGGGAGGCTCAAGAAAAGCCGGCGATAGGTTAGTAGCAGCAGGTTGGCCGGAATCAACGGAGTTCGTCGGCGACCAGAGGAGGAGGAAAGGCGTCTTGGGGCTCGATGCAGCACTCCCCAGCTCGGACTCGTGGTCGAGGACGACGTAGCGGACGCGGGTGGAGCTCGTGGACTCGAGGGCAAGGCGAGAGGAGGTCGGCGGCTACGCGAATTACGACGGGGAAGCCATGGCAGCGCTCGGCCCGGTCCAGATCGAGAAAAGGGAGCGAGGGGAGAGAAGAGTGGAGTGATGAGCGAGTGAGGGGGATGGGATCGAGGGGTCGGGGCGTGGCGTCCCTATCCCTTCCCGGCGTCAGCGCCGGCGAGGTGGTCCGGGGTGACCTGCCCTGTAGAGACTCGGTCGCACGAACAGGAGAGAGGGGAGGGACCGGGGATGGTGGGCTGGCCTGGCGGTCCAGCTGGGCCGAGGCCGAGTGAGGCGGGAGGTCAGGGCTTTTCTTCTATTTTTTTAAATCTATTTCTATTTTGCATTTTATTTTAGTACCAAATGAATTTTGTTTTGAACAAAACTTGGCACATAAATCTAACTCGGTACCTTGAGATGGAATAAAAAGTTTGGGGGTCAAAGAAGTTGTCTAACCATTTTTAGAAATTGAAAAGGCCAATTTTAAAAGATGTTGGACCACTAAATAAATTTTCCAGGGGCACTTAGGAATCCAAAAGAGGTTGGTTCCAACATGACAAATAACCAGAGATTATTTGCCACACTTTGAATATTTTAGCTTTCATGTTTGTAAACTTTTAGTTTTGGACTTTAATTTGAACCAATTTCGAACCAACGCGAGTTTATCAACAGTAATCATGGTGACGTGGAATCATTAGTAGAGGATTATTGTAGCTTAATTATTCGGGCGTCACATGAATATTAATTGAGTTTTCTCTGAATCCTTTTATGCATGATTGTTATAGCTTTGTATTTCTCTCCATCTATCCATTTGGTTTTGCCAACTAGATAGATTTATGTTGCAATGGGAGAGGTGCTTTGTAATGGGTTCAATCTTGTGGTGCTCTATATCTCAGTGATAGAAGGGGACAAGACACGTATTTGTATTGTTGCCATCAAAGGGGAAAACGATGGTGTTTATTCATATTGGTTGGATTTACTTTGTCTACATCATGTTATCTTGCTTAAGGCGTTACTCTGTTTCTTATGAACTTGATACTCCAGGTGCATGTTGGATAGCGGTCGATGGGTGGAGTAATAGTAGTAGATGCAAGCAGGAGTCGGTCTACTTGTCTCGGACGTGATGCCTATATACATGATCATTTTTGCAGGGACCTATATACATGGTTATTGCCTTGAATATCTGAAAGTGCTAGTGATAGACTAGAGGGGGGTGAATAGGCGATTTTTATGAAACTCTTCAAAACATGGAAGTTTCGAAGACAACCGATAGAAATGAACCTATTAACATGCAGCGGAAGGTAGACTACACTAGGCACGCCATAGTCAAGTATTCAATGAAGTGAAAGCACACAGACTAATAGCAGCTAGGCAATATGGATCAGGATGGAAGACAGTATGAAGCCAATCAGAACAAGCAGTCACACAGTGAAGACAAATAGATAATGCAAACAGGCAATGACTTCACAAGCACCAACTGTAAATAAAGAGATGGGAAGGATAGAACCAGTTGCTCGTTGAAGACAATGATTTGTTGGACCAGTTCCAGTTGATGTGACAACTGTACGTCTGGTTAGGAAGGCTGAGATTTAACTCAGAAGACCGTGTCTTCACCTTATTCCCCTTGAGCTAAGGACACCCAGTCCTCGCCCAATCACTCTGGTAAGTCTTCAAGGTAGACTTCCAAACCTTCACAGACTTCGTTCACCGGCGATCAACAGTGACTCTTGGATGCTCAGAACGCGACGCCTAACCGGCTGGAGGATTTACAGTCCTCAAGTGTAACAAGTCTTCAGATCACACAGACAGGAAGACTTTAGTGATGCCTAACACTCTTTGGCTCTGGGTGTTTAGGGCTTTGTCCTCCCAAGGATTTCTCTCTCAAAGGCTTCGAGGTGGGTTGCTCTCAAATAACAAAAGTTGTGCACTAACTCTGAGCAGCCAACCAATTTATGGTGTAAGGGGTGGGATATTTATAGCCACTAGGCAACCCGACCTGATTTGTCTGAAATGACCCTGGGTCACTAAGGAACTGACACGTGTTTCAACGGTCAGATTTCAAACACACACACGGCAACTTTACTTGGGCTACAAGCAAAGCTGACTTATCCAACTCTGGATAAGATTTGCTCTCATTGTCTTCGCTCGAAGACATAGGATTTTGGTTAAGCATCACTTCAGTCATTCTGACTGGTTCACTTGGACCCCACTTAACAGTACGGTGGTTCCTATGACTCAACAAAGAAGAAAAAGAACGACGAAACAACTAAGTCTTCGCGCTCCATAGTCTTCACGCGATGTCTTCTCTTGTCATAGTCTTCAATGTGAATGTCTTCACATACCACCTTTGTCTTCAATGTCTTAATACATTTTTAGGGGTCATCTCCGGTAGGAAAACCGAATCAATGAGGGACTTCTACCTGTGTTATCCTGCAATTCTCACAAACACATTAGTCCCTCAACCAGGTTTGTTGTCAATACTCCAAAACCAACTAGGGTGGCACTAGATGCACTTACAATATCATCATAACTATGCGCTTTTCTACCAATTGCCCAACAGTAATTTGTTTACCCACCGTATGCTTTTTGTTCGAGAGAGAAGCCTCTAGTGAAAACTATGGCCCCGGGTCTACCTTTATCATATATTAAATCCAAAAATACCTTGCTGCAACTTATTTACCATTCTTTTATTTTATGTTTTATTTATGTATCTATCACTATCAGGATTGATCCTTGCAAATAACGGCCAAGGGGATTGACAACCCCTTGATCGTGTTGGGTGCAAGTATTTGCTCTTTTGTGTGTAGGTGCTATTAATGAGGTTTTACGTGGTTCTCCTACTAGATTGATAACCTTGGTTCTTAACTAAAGGGAATACTTATCTCTATTGTACTGCATCACCCTCTCCTCTTCGAGGAAATCCCAATGCAACTCACAAGTAGCAGGAAGAATTTCTGGCGCCATTGCCTGGGAGACATCACCAAAACCTATCAAGTACCTTTGCATAAACTATCATCTACTTGTTCTTACTTTATTTGTGTGTGTGTGATAAATGTATACCCGGGGGCCATAGTTTTCACTAGAGGCTTCTCTCTTGAACATAGCATACGTTGAGTAAACAAACTACTGTTGGGCAATTGATAGAAAAGCGCATAGTTATGACGATATCCAAGGCAATGATCATGTATATAGGCATCACGTCTGAGACAAGTAGACCGACTCCTGCCTACATCTACTACTATTACTCCACACATCATCCGCTATCTAGAATGCATCTAGAGTATTAAGTTCATAAAGAATGGAGTAACGCCTTAAGCAAGATGACATGAAGTAGACATAGTGAACCCAATTAATATGAATAAACCCCATCATTTTATCCTCAATGGCAATGATACAAGTACATGTCATGTCCTTTCTGTCACTGGGATTGAGCAAAGCAAGATCGAACCCATCACAAAGCACCTCTTCCATTGCAAGATAAATCAATCTAGTATGCCAAACCAAACGGATAGATCGGAGAGATATACAAAGCTATAACAATCATGCATAAAAGAGTTTAGAGAAGACTCAAATAATATTCATAGATAATCTGATCATAAACCCACAATTCATCGGATTCCAACAAACACACCACAAAAAAGGATTACATCGAATAGATCTCCAAGAACATCGAGGAGAACATCTGTATTGAAGATCAAAGAGAGAGAAGAAGTTGTCTTGCTACTAGCTATGGACCCTAGGTCTGTGGTAAACTACTTACACATCATCGGAAGGGCAGCAAGTTTGATGTAGAGGCCCTCCGTGATCGATTGCCATTCTCGCAGAGTACTGGAAAAGGTCTCCAGATGGGATCTCCGGAGAAAATATTTTGTGAATTTATAGAGCTGGAATTATTTTGGGTGGCTCTCTGATGTATTGGGAATATTTGGGAATTTATAGAGCTGGAATTAGGTCAAGAGGTGCCACGAGGGGCCCACAAGCCTGGGGGCGCCCCCCTTGGGCCGCGCCTGGCAGGCTTATCGCTCCCCCATGGCTCTTCAAGTCTTCTCCCAAAGCTTCTAGCGTCCCTTCTAGTCCAGAAAAATCATCAAAAAGTTTTGTAGCATTTGAACTTCGTTTGGTACTGACTTTCTGAAAAGCCAAAAACAAGCAAAAAAACAGCACTGGCACTAGGCACTAGGTTAATAGGTTAGTCCCAAAAATGATATATAATTGCATAATAAACATCCAAGATTAATATTATAATATCATGTAACAATCAAAAATTATAGATACGTTAGAGATGTATCAGTGCCTCGGCCTAAGGGGAGGAGGAGTCCTCCCCCACTCCAATTCGGCCTCACCACAAGGGAATAAGGGGCGCCTCCCCTACATGGGCCATGGTGGCCCAGTTCTCCTTCCACCACTTGCCCTTTTAAACCTCGTTGATATTAAATTAAATATAAAAGCCTCCTAAAAATTACTAGGGCATTTTATTATTAATTTAACATCACTAAAAACATTTTCCATCTATATATTATCTATCGGGAATACCCGGTATTGCCCCATAAACTCTGAAACCCTTCCGGTGACCCCGAAAGGCTTTCGGTTCCTCTTGGAACTATTCTGAATATTAATGAAACAATCACAATTACATTCTCATTATTCCTGTCCTACTAAAACTCAGCAGATTATGATTACCTTAAGCTTGTGACCCTGTAGGTTCGATAACATAGACATGAACGAAACCCCTTCGTTCAATGACCAATAGCGGAACTCTGGACGTCCATATCGATCCCTATTATTACACGAATGGCATTAAAGTGAACCTATGGTTATCATGTGATGTTCCATTTGCTTCACGATACTTTATAAAACCCGAGGTGCGTCGGTATCCTCCCGAGTCATACACATGCTCACTATACCGTTATCCTTGTTACCAGTTTTGTTCTTCTTTCTTGTTGAAGTATTCTAGCATCCCCATGACGTTATCACCTGTGTCTGGCCAGATGATGATGGACACCATCACACCGAGAGGGCCCTAAGAATATCTCTCCATCATCGGAGGAGCAAATTCCATTTTCGATCTATCTAGTCCCTTGTCAAACTTTCCGATGAACCTATAAGTTGACGTTATGATCGCCGTCACAGATGACGTTTGAGTAACCCAAAGTCCAGGTAAGAAGTGATTGTGATACTCTCATGGTCTAGAACTAAAACACATGTTAACACTCCGTATTATAACAATTGATTTCAGATGATATTATCTCAAAGTATAACAAACAAGTTTTGGGTCAATTCAATATGATGTTCTTCTAACGTCATATTCTCAATGTTGTTTTAGGACTATCTTACACTTAACGATATCCTAAGATCCGGAAAACATGGTCATCGACAACACTTGAGTCAGTCTTAGAGGCAAGACTGGGAACCTATTATTTACCGCTCATCATTCCACACGTGCATATGAATTTTTCACTAAATCGCATATTCCGGGATCATAATAGTTATGGCATGAAATATAAACTCTTAATTATGAAAATAAAAATATAATAGTACAATATTATTGCTTCTAGGGCATATTTCCAATATGGGGTGCTTCCAAAGATGGAAGGATTTCCCGTGCGTGTATGCAGTCGCCTTGAAGGTGGCGCCGAAGTTTCGTCCTGGTGGTGCTTGTCGCGTGGTCTTCTCTTGTGCTCCTCTCGAGCGTCTACATTGTGATGGTGACGTACTTCGAAGCGAGTTCACCTTATGTCCAATGGCATGTGCACGAGCTCTTGTCGTATGTCTGCTTGGGGTTTGGGGAGTAGTTGAAGTATACATGGAGATGACCGTAGGATGCTCCGCATCACTACCAAACAAAGACCTCCCCTAAATCACATCTATCCACCGAAGGAGAGACCACCTCGCCACCTCCTTCATTGACTAGTGTTGAGAATTAGCTCAACCAATGTTCTCTAGCATTGGCGAGGGGAACCAAGGATAGGGAGGGAGGAGGTGGCGACTGTTGTGACACTTCAAATGCGTTAGAAACCAGCTTCCCAATACCCAAGATTGTTCTGAATTAAGTTCTAAGGCTGGCATTTTGGCTATCGATTTGAGATGCCCCAAAATGGCATTTCCTACACGATTAAGTTTGTTTGCTTTTCTAGGTTGAAATCAGGCGGAATCACCAGTAACTTGAATTCTTACGATTTAGAACAGTCTAAAATAGCGTACTTGATCATGGCCATTACTGGGCAGGGGTATATAGCCAAATGCTAACGTAGATCAGCGAAGCCAGGCCAAGAGGGGGCCACACAAAGGTTAACGAACCCTTAAACTCCAGCAGGCAACTAAAGCATACCTGGGGTAACACTGAAATTAACGAACTCCGAACTACCAATTTCATTCATCCCTTATATTATTCCACAAGCGGCCATTCAATCACAACGACTAATACATACTAGTCATCAACCCGTGCGTTGCACGGCCTTGTTAATTAATATCCCATTCGAATATATATATATATATATTATCAGATAATAATGTGTTTTATGAAATCAGATATGAATGACCCATCTACTGAATCCTCGAGGATTTGAAACATGACATTTCGTAGGAATGTACTTTCGCAAATCTGTTAGTTGGCTGCAACCAGCAATCGTATGTGCCTGTACAGCTAAAAATAGTTTGTGGTGAGGTAATCTGATATAAGTTCTTAAACACGAGGAAAGAAAACATGAGTCAATGACAATTAATATGGATTAGAGTGAGTATTATTTGTCTCATTTCAGTAATATGCAAAGTCTGCTAGTTATTGCCTACTTGCTTAGACCTTAGCATATGGCAAACTTAGCATATTCTTTTGTTTTCCATAATTATAAACAATTGTTTCCCTTGAAAACTCAATCTAGGAAAAAAAATAAGAATATCACATATAATTCATATGGTTGACACTTCAAATTAATTGGGTAACGAAAAACAATTGGTAATTCAAGAAGATACCTTATTCAAGTGAGATTATAAGAAAGTAAGAATTGATACAACATGGGGCCTGTTTATGCCCTGTAGGGTAACTTCTAGAAAGATTATGTTGAACATTATGGCAAACATCGTTACATATAACTATTTGCACCTGAATCACATATTTGAGCATGTGTAAAATTTAAATTTGGAATGTAGATACTCATTGTATTCTTCATCTAGTATATATGCACAACATCGATGATGGAAGAAAGTTTCAAATTTACTTCCATGTTAGGCCCGGATGAGTGCCCCGGATTTTCCTTTTTATATAAGTTTCTCTTGTTTGCTTGGTTATATATAGAGAGCTGTAACACGGTAGAATCATTCCATTACCATATTCTGCGGCAGCCAATAATACAAATTATAGTAAGGAAAACCCATTAGTGGATGAGCATTGTCCTTGTACAACTACTGATAATCATAGGCATGCATTTTTCAGTTACAACTCAAGTTAGAGAAATTATTAATTCTATTATTCATCTATAGTACAGAGACAAAGCTATAATTACTAAAACACGGGATATGTTTCATATCTAACATTAAATAGGAAATCATAGCTCATAAGGCATCGATCCTCACCATGTGGTGTATTCACCCTTGGCCACGACATAGTGCAAGCAACAACTTTGTGTGGGACATCACCCATATATGCTGGAAGGGGAGGAGAGAAATTAAGGAGACATTGTAACGACATGGATTCCTGGCAGATATGGTGCAGTCTCAATTGAAGGCAGCAGTGGTAATTAACAGAACGACTAAGAGGAAATTTATGAACGGCTTGAACAACCTCAGCAAAACCCTGATTATATAAAACTGCTAATTATGTGTCTTTGCGTACTTACAGTTGGACGTACATGTGCCTTTACATACCTATATGAGTCCTGACCTTGTATGAACGATGCAGCTGCGGGTGTTGATTGATCGACGCTGGTCGGCTGGTGACTACGGCGAACATCCAACCATAGATCACTGGTTGACTTTTTATCAGACAATCCATGCAAATATACTGGAGATTTCTTTACGGGGAACACAACAAAGAGATAAAATAAGACAATGAATTGGAAGTACTGAACAACAATTGATCTAACAAAAGCGCTTGATAATACTATATAGGCTCCTCATGCTATCAAAGAGATGAAACCAACAGATTTATGTGTTAATCCAGCAGCATCAGAATCTATTCTACTTGACACACTCGTTATTGGGTACAATGAGCTGGACGACGAAGCCTCACAAAACAGCAAGAAATTCATACCTCTTTAATACTTGAAGTGGAAAACATCAGCACAGCCTAGTTCTAATTAAGTTCAAACAAAATTCAGAACCAAACATTGAATTTTAATGTATTAAGGCACCATCTCAACATGGCACACCTTCTCCTCTTTCGGGGCAGGCTCCACTGCTCTAAAAGACATGAAAAGAGAAGCAATGCTTTCCACTCTAGTGCCCAGGACACATAACGTCTTCTATCCAAACCACTTAAATAAGGTACCACAATTCCTGACTTCAGTAAGAAAAATAAAAAAAAACAGTACATCAAGGGTGTCCTTGTATGCCAATTTACTCTCAAAGAAATAGAAATTGTATAATCTATCATTCTCATTTTTTTAAAGTCACAAAGCTAGAAGAGGAAATTTCCAAAAGGAAGCTTCTCACTAACCTAGTGCAGACGATGGTGATAATTGTTAAGCGAGGGAAATCTGGACAATGATCACATGCTCAGAATTTTCTCAATAAGGTTGGACCAACCATCCTACTGCCTCTTTCTCGGCTCTCGACCATACGACCTGGATATACAGTGGAACATGCGAACAACACAAACATCCATTAGGTGCCTTATGAAACATCTCACAACTGGTCAAACAACCACCTGCAGCTGGGCATCTCGCTCAAGAATTGACTCTTGTTCATCTATGTGAAATCCAAGACATGGCACATGGCAGAAAAATCCTGGATGAAAAGAAATCAAATATTGGTTTGAGACCAAATAGAAAAGTGATTATAAAATTCAGGGGATAGGAGAAGAACAACTCGTAGGTATTTACAGTGCACACCAATTAAATATATAATGTCTCCTCCAGGGTGATAAGTACCTAAAAAGCAAAAGATGAATCAAAGTTACAAATATGTAGAGATTACATGCCTTAGAGTGATCAAAAGAAATCGAAAGGCCTATTGAAGGAACGACATATGTACCTGTGTGGCTTTGCGTTGTTTGTGAGACTATGAGCATAACGACTTGCATCTGGCCTTCAGGACCACTACCCCATGTGCCAAGGAGTACCACCATCACCCATGCTCCCGTGTACATGCAAGGAACTTAGTCAACAACACCTCCAACTCCTATGCGGCTGGGACGACGGTCTCCTAGATCAAGAACATAGTAGAATTAGAGGTGCAGGTAAGGCTGGGATCTATCCTACAACAACGCCATGCTCAGGGACGACGGTCCCCTAGATCAAGAACATGGCAAAATTAGAGGAGCGGATGAGGCTGGGATCCGTCCTGCAACGATGCCATGCTGCAGATCGGCCATAGCGCTTTGTGTGGTGGAAATCGTCAGCGAGATTTTGTCGTGCCGTCGTCATGGCGCGACCGGCGGCCTCAAGGATGGATGGAGGTGGGGCAACGTGCTGGGAAAACAAAAAGAGAACCGATGGTGGCGGCGTGAATTTGTTGTCCAGATTGATAGGGATACATGGAGTAAAATTTGCTTCCAGTTGTTTTGTCACGGGAAGAGCAAAAGACCGTGGAGCAATTTTTTTCCTTGGCCGATTGAAGAGGCTTCCCAGTCTCTATACGTAATAGTAGATTTTTAGGGCTTGATTGCACGTCTACACGTGACCTAGCGAGGAAAATCCATTGGCCACGGTGGTATTCTAGTTTCAATATTTTTATTGATGGAAGGCCTGCGTATGACGGTTCCTTCCAAACTCCTTGTACGGGCATGTGCGATCCTATGGCTCAACTTTTTTTTCTTTTTTATGTAAACAATTGCGTATCTAAACCGTTCGATGCTATTCCATATCTCTCTTTTTTTTCTTGTTGCTTTAGATCTAAACTGCTTCATGCGATTCTTTGCCTATTCTTTTCTTCTCTGGTATAGTAATTGATAGAATATGTGGGTTAATCTACACCATAATAACTCGGTCCCACCAGATGAACGGTCCGTAAAATCTAATTAATGTGGTAATTTCTTGGGAGTCTGTAATTAGTATATATATATATATATATATATATATATATATATATATATATATATATATATATATTACCCACCAATGCCACCCATAAGTGAAAAAACGATTCAAATATTCGGACCAAATATCGCCGCCCCGTTCATTGTTTTATAGTGGTGCGACGAGTACATATAACAGGATGAGGCGCACTAGGGTGGTTGGCTGATCGCTCCTCTATCGACCAGACCAGGGTTCGATCCCCCGTTTTTGCAATTTTTATCTTTCTTTTCTCACGCATGTGTGGGACTTCACTTCCCTGTTTTTTATTCATTTTACTTTTTTTTCTCATTCTGTTTTCTTTCTTATTTTCTCTTTAAATTAATTTGGGATTTGAATATTTTAAAAGTTGCGCTTTTTCAAAAAAAAATTGAGAAATCATAAAATATATGTGAATTCAAAAATGTTTAGAAAATCATAAAAATTTTGCAGATTAAAAAAATGTTGGTGGTTTTGCAAAACTGTTCGCAAAATTATAAATAAATCATGATTTAGAAAAAATGGTCGGCAAATAAAATCATGTTCATGATTTTAAAAAAATGACCGTGTATTCAAAACATATTCGGGAATCTGAAAAAAATGTTCATGACATTTTAGAAAATGTTCACAAAAATAAAAATAAATATTTGTTCCATAATTTTAAAAAAATTCATCGGTTCTAAAAATGTTTGTTGGGTCAAAAATTGTTAATGAATTCGAAACCGGTTCATACATTTAAATTCTTTTGTAAAGAAAACTAATCTTTATCATTTTTTTGAGAAAATCAAAAATTTCAAAAAAAAAATTGTTTGTCTATTCGAAAAATTGTTCACTGATTCAAAAGTATTTTATGTCTAGGATTTGATTAGTTTTTCGAAAGTCTTTATATGTCTTGGCGTTGGGAGTATTTCGTGGTCAATGAGATTTGTTTTTAAAGTTTTAAACGTTCCCTTGCGCAACAAAATGACACGTGTGGCATGAACCGGCGAACTCATAGCCTTGGGATTTACCGCGTCGAATGCATTGTGATCACGTGTACATCGCGGCCATCATCGGCTAGGGTAAAAAAATGGCAACATGATGAGCCACTATGTTAAAATAGAGTACGCTCATATATCAGGATATTGAGTCATACTTATTTGGTTAGCCATAATTTTTTGTCTCCCGTTGCAACGCACGGGCATATTTGCTACTATATATATATATATATAGATAGATAGATAGATAGATAGATAGATAGATGTACATGTTCATGGCTGCTTACAACAGCATCTAAGCTTGCTTGCCTTTACAACTGTCTCCGCCGGTGGGCCTTGTCATGGCTGCTAAGCTGTTGCAGGCACCGCCTCTGATTCCCCAGCCACCCTAAGATGTCTGCCCATTGTTTGTTGGGCTTCAAATTGGGCCCAAATCGTAGGTGCTTCGGTCTTGGTTGCCTTTAAGCTATTATCTAGCAACTATCTACACTGTGCACAATGTCCGAATCCACAATGCAATTAGCTCAGATCGAAACCGGCTTCCGAGTTTATTGCATACAACAGTTTGGTTTGCAACTGCTCCTTGCTGTTCAACACAACCAGGAAGAGAGTTTGTCATGTTGAAGCAAATCAATGAGCAGGTAGAATGTAAAAGAACTAGCGTGCCAAACGTAAAATGTGGTTAGTATGGTTTACTGGTGTTCTGTAAGGAGGGAGCTTAAGAAGGTTCATGCAAGTAGCCGAGGTGGGCAAACGGTCTCTATGTTCCTCCAAGCCGGGGACACCAGCTCTAAATTAAAAAGGAGTTCAAGATGAATTTTCCAACAGAACAAATATAAAACATAGATATACAGGAAACTGAACCTCTGAATGCAGAATTTCGGATCAAGGTACTCAAATCCAAGGAGTGGCCCGCGAGAACATCCAGTCACAAAAAAACAGCTGTTCTGTAGATGGTTTGCCAAGAGTAGCTCAAAGCGCTGCGGCTACATAAAAAGCTTGTTATTTTTATGAAGACTAAACTGTTTTCAAGCACAAGACACCAGTAGTGGATTAGCTTGGTTTCGGCACACCTGCTTACTCAGCATATTAATATTTTGTCACACCAAAAGCAAACAAAAAATATCCTCATGGCACAACTACCAATTATTATAACAAATTGAGGGGTGGGCCACAAAGCATCTATTAAGTAATGGAAGAATAGCCTGTCACAACTTTCAATATGATTACTAGCTGCTTCTTGAGTAATGGAATGACAGATTTTCTTACAGAAGAAAGGAAACATAACGGATGATAACCTCCAGAATAGTTGGTGTTTAAGCGCAAGTCATCAATGTCCAAACTTTCCAAAGAGCCAAATATGAGAAGCTGCAGGAGCAAAATACGCAAGGCAACAGCAGAAAATTAAGAAGTGAATACATATACTAATTCTAGGAATAAGTGCCCTTTTAAATACAATAAATATGGACAAAACGATGCAATTTAGAAACTACAGCTGCATATAAACGTAACATGTTACAGTTGACTACAGGGAAACAACAAAATAAATCCAAATGGGCACATGCCATTTGATATCCAAATGTAAAGTCACACTGCATTTACTTAATAAACATATGTTATTTTGAAAGAAAAAATGTAATAAAGCAACTAGGTAAAGCGAAGTGGTTATCCCTGTAGTCAACATAGCTAAAACTCCAGGTGGTTAAACCGAATCACACAGAACAAGAGAGTACCTTGCTCTGATACCAATTGAAAGTGCTAGTGATCGACTAGAGGGGGGTGAATAGGCGATTTTTATGAAAGTCTTCAAAACATGGAAGTTTCAAAGACAATCGATAGAAATGAACCTATTAACATGCAGCAGAAGGTTGACTACACTAGGCAAGCCATAGTCAAGTATCCAATGAAGTGAAAGCACACAAACTAATAGCAGCTAGGCAATATGGATCAGGATGGAAGACAGTATGAAGCCAATCAGAACAAGCAGTCACACAGTAAAGACAAATAGATAATACAAACAAGCAATGACTTCACAAGGACCAACTGTAAATAAAGAGATGGGAAGGATAGAACCAGTGGCTCGGTGAAGACAATGATTTATTGGACCAGTTCCAGTTGCTGTGACAACTGTATGTCTGGTTAGGGAGGCTGAGATTTAACTCAAAAGACCGTGTCTTCACCTTATTCCCCTTGAGCTAAGGACACCCAGTCCTCGCCCAATCACTCTGGTAAGTCTTCAAGGTAGACTTCCAAACCTTCACAGACTTCGTTCACCGGCGATCCACAATGACTCTTGGATGCTCATAACGCGACGCCTAACCGGCTGGAGGATTCACGGTCCTCAAGTGTAACAAGTCTTCAGATCACACAGACAGGAAGACTTTAGTGATGCCTAACACTCTTTGGTTCTGGGTGTTTAGGGCTTTGTCCTCGCAAGGATTTCTCTCTCAAAGGCTTCGAGGTGGGTTGCTCTCAAACGACAAAAGCCGTGCACTAACTCTAAGCAGCCAACCAATTTATGGTGTAAGGGGTGGGCTATTTATAGCCACTAGGCAACCCGACCTGATTTGTCCGAAATGACCCTGGGTCACTAAGGAACTGACACGTGCTTCAACGGTCAAATTTCAAACACACACATGGCAACTTTACTTGAGCTACAAGCAAAGCTGACTTATCCAGCTCTAGATAAGATTTGCTCTCATTGTCTTCGCTCGAAGACATAGGATTTTGGTTAAGCATCACTTCAGTCATTCTGGCTGGTTCACTTGGACCCCACTTAATAGCACGGTGGTTCCTATGACTCAACAAAGAAGAAAAAGAATGACGAAACAACTACGTCTTCGCGCTCCATAGTCTTCACGCGATGTCTTCTCTTGTCATAGTCTTCAATGTGAATGTCTTCACATACCACCTTTGTCTTCAATGTCTTCATACATTTTTAGGGGTCATCTCCGGTAGGAAAACCGAATCAATGAGGGACTTCTACCTGTGTTATCCTGCAATTCTCACAAACACATTAGTCCCTCAACCAGGTTTGTCGTCAATACTCCAAAACCGACTAGGGGTGGCACTAGATGCACTTACAATCTCCCCCTTTTTGGTGATTCATGACAAACTGGTTGAAGTTTTCAACGGGGATAAAAGTATGTGAAATTGTAAAGGATTTAAGTATTGTCTTCGTAAGTAGCAGAAGGGCTCCCCCTGAAGATATGCATAAAAGTATTTTGCTTTTGTATGCAAATGCACATGGCAGGTTGTACTTGCGGAGCTCCTCTTCTACTTATGAAGACAATTCATCATGCATGAAATGATATAACGAAGATAATGACATGCATAATGAAAAATGGACGTCTGCAAAATGACTTCGATCCGAATTATCGTCGCACATGCGGAATTTATCATCGCATCACATAGTGTCGAAAAAGGTAGCAGACAACCATCAAGTTTAAGTGTTACAACTCAAAAAACACCAAATGTTTCAAAAGCGAGAGTTGTAAGCACTTGGCAAATGTAGCAAAAAGTAAAGCAACCACCCATATGGATCCGCTTGAAGACTATCAACTCATATGTTTCTCCCCCTTTTGTCAGTAATGACAAAAAAGGTTTGGAGACATAGAGCTTCTACTCATTCCCATGAGGAGGAGGCGAAGCAGCAGGGTCGTCGTTGAGGTCCGGTGGTGCAGAAGAACTTGGTGCAGTGTCGATACGTGCTGAAGGTGGAGGTGGTGAAGTGTCATCGTCTTGATCATCGATAACTCTGGCATTCACCATTGCAGCTGAGGAAGAATAGTCAGAGTCTTCAAGGGAGGGAGTCCGACGCAAGTGAGCATTCCTTGGAGGAGTGGAGTCAAACTTGAATCTTTCTGTGAAGCCATCGTCTTGAAGATCTTCTTCGGCAGTGAGCAAAGTCAAACTCTTCCAGGACCTTCGATGGTTTTCATGTGTAACAAAGGCATTCTTGGTGGCAAGATTGCAAATGCGATTGACATCCACCAAGAGGCTTTGCATCTGACGCTTAAGCCAGTCATGATGCTTATCCTGTTTCTGACGTAGAGCGATGAGAAGCTCTCGGTCATTGAGAACACGAGATCGCTTCCGAGGCCTTTGGGCAATGGTGCTTCCAGTGGCTTCAGTTTGGGCACGAGGGGCACGTGTGTTTCCAGCCAAGGGATAAACACGAGAGACTGCCTGAACTCCTTCAATGGGCTGGGTGAAGCTTTGACGATCAACATTGTGAAGATAAATTGGATCCTTTGCAGGCTTTGGGTAAATAGCTTCAACAGACAGATCAACCTCTAGCAAGAATACCCATGGAGCATAGAACTTCAGACCAAAGATGTCAGAGCCAGATGCAGCCAACTGCCTGATGAAGAAGTCTTGAGCATTGAAGCTTATGCCATTGAAGATATAGAAAACCAAAGTCTTCATTGCTCCTTCAAGCTTCGCTGTAGATGAATGTCCTTTGACAGGCCATGGAGTCTTTCTAATGATATGGTAAATGGTGCGGGGCAGATACTCTAGGTCTTCAACAAAGAATTCGGTTGGGTATTCAGCGTCGCGTGGCAAAGGCTTCATCATGCTCATCATTTGACTCATGTCGGGTTCTGGCTTCTGGAAAATGCTCTCTAAAGCATTCTGGTGTTGTTGACAACCTGGTTCATAATATTCGCCAGGAGTGGGCAGGGCTGTAAGCTCAATGATGTCTTGGGCTTTAGCTTCATGATGAACATCTCCTGTCATCCACTCAAGGATCCAAGTCTTTGGATCCCTGTTGTATCCACGAATGTGGAGGGTAGCATAGAATTGAAGCAGAAGTTCTTCATTCCAGTGTTCCTTGGCAGTCACAAAGTTGAGCAGACCCGCATCACGAAATCAGTCAAGGGCTTCTTCAAGGCATGGCAGTCCAGTAATGGCTTCACAATCAAGATGCATATGAGGGAAGATGCATCCCTGATTGTACAAGATGCATGAATAATAGATTTATAAGTGCATCTAGTGCCACCCCTAGTTGGTTTTGGAGTATTGATGACAAACCTGGTTGAGGGACTAATGTGTTTGTGAGAATTGCAGGATAACACATGTAGTAGTCCCTCACTGATTCGGTTTACCTACCGGAGATGACCCCTAAAAATGTATTAAGACATTGAAGACAAAGGTGGTATGTGAAGGTATTCACATTGAAGTCTATGACAAGAGAAGACATTGTGTGAAGACTATGGAGCACGAAGACTTAGTTGTTTTGTTGTTTCGTTTTCTTCTTTGTTGAGTCATAGGAACCACCATACTATTAAGTGGGGTCCAAGTAAACCAGTCAGAATGACTGAAGTGATGCTTAACCAAAATCCTATGTCTTCGAGCGAAGACAATGAGAGCAAATCTTATCTAGAGCTGGATAAGTCAGCTTTGCTTGTAGCTCAAGTAAAGTTGTCGTGTGTGTTTGAAATCTGACCGTTGGAACACGTGTCAGTTCCTTAGTGACCCAGGGTCATTTCGGACAAATTAGGTCGGGTTGCCTAGTGGCTATAAATAGCCCACCCCCTACACCATAAATTGGTTGGCTGCTCAGAGTTAGTGCATGGCTTTTGTCCTTTGAGAGAAACCCACCTCGAAGCCTTTGAGAGAGAAATCCTTGCGAGGACAAAGCCCTAAACACCCAGAGCCAAAGAGTGTTAGGCATCACTGAAGTCTTCCTATCTATGTGATCTGAAGACTTATTACACTTGAGGACTGTGAATCCTCCAGCTGGTTAGGCGTCGCGTTCTGAGCATCCAAGAGTCATTGTGGATCGCCGGTGAACGAAGTCTGTGAAGGTTTGGAAGTCTACCTTGAAGACTTACCAGAGTAATTGGGCGAGGACTGGGTGTCCTTAGCTCAAGGGGAATAAGGTGAAGACGTGGTCTTCTGAGTTGAATCTCAGCCTCCCTAACCAGACGTATAGTTGTCACAGCAACTAGAACTGGTCCAACAAATCATTGTCTTCAACGAGCCACTGGTTCTATCCTTCCCATCTCTTTATTTGCAGATTGGTCCTTGTGAAGTCATTGCCTGTTTGCATTATCTATTTGTCTTCACTGTGTGACTACTTGTTCTGATTGGCTTCATACTATCTTCCATCCTGATCTATACTGCCTAGCTGCTATTAGTCTTTGTGCTTTCATTTCATTGAATACATGACTATGGCTTGCTTAGTGTAGTCTACCTTCCGCTGCATGGTAATAGGTTTATTTCTATCGTTTGTCTTCGAAACTTCCATGTTTTGAAGACTTTCATAAAAATCGCCTATTCACCCCCCTCTAGTCGATCACTAGCACTTTCAATTGGTATCAGAGCAAGGTACTCCCTTGTTCTGTGTGATTCGGTTTAACCACCTGGAGTTTTAGCTATGTTGACTGCAGGGATAATCAAAGTCTCCGTTGCGTGCCCAGTCTTTGATGGAACTGAATATCCCTACTGGAAGAATAAGATGTGCATGCATCTTGAAGCCATTGATGTCGACCTATGGTATGTCGTCAAGAATGGCGTTCCCAAGGGTGGTGAAGGTGTCACTGCTGCTGATGTCAAGAAGTTCGTTCAACTGGACTCCACTGCCAAGAACATCATCTGTGATCATCTGACCAAAGGATAGTATGGCCGCGTGAGTGCTCTGGAAACATCCAAGCTAGTCTGGGACTGGCTCTCCAAGGTCAACGAAGGCATCTCAACCCAAAGAGATCAAAGAATCAGTGTCCTTCGCAACCTCTTCAACTGCTTCAAGAGAAACGACAATGAGAATGTTCAGCTCACGTTTGATCGACTCACTAACATCACAAATGAGCTTCAAGCTCTCGGGCTACTGAGATCACCAAGCATGAAGTCGTCAAGACACTCCTGAGATCACTTGACAGCTCGTTTGACACCCTAGCCCTGATGATTCAAGAACGCCCTGACTATAAGACACTCGATCCGTCTGACATACTTGAAAGGCTCAACACACATGAGTTTCAGCTTTCTGAGAAAAGAGACATCTACGGTCCCAACTATGGGCGAACTCGTGCTTTGAAGGCAAAAGTTGTTTTCTCATTTGAAGAATAATCTGATTGCAGTTCTGATGATCCTGAAGACATTGGTAAGGAGCTTGCTATGCTTGTGAAGAAGTTCCAGAAATTCACCAAGAAGAAAGGCTTCATAAAGTCCTCATGATCCAGCTCAAAGAATGATGAAGCTTCTGCTCATGACTACAAGAAGAGAACATGCCACAAGTGCAAGAAACCTGGTCACTACATCTCTGAGTGTCCGCAGTGGGACAATGAGAAAAAGAAGAAGAAGAAGAAGAAGAGCAAGGAATCTGATTCTGACGACAAGAAGAAGAAGAAATACTCAAAGTCTTCTTCCAAGTCTTCATCAAAGTCTTCATCACACAAGAAGAGCTCATCTGGCAAGGCTCGTGCGTTTGTTGGCAAGGAAATGGATTTAGAGGAGGAGTCTGCTTCTGAGGAGGCGGAGGTGGAGTCTGAGGAGGAGTCCGATTCTGGCGTTGCAAGTCTGGCTACAACCTACGTTGCCAAGTCCATCTTCAACACTGAAGACAATGACTTCATGACCGACGCCGATGCTAATGATAAGGACAACTCCGCTCCCACCTACTGCTTCATGGCACACGGTGCCAAGGTAAACTCACGCACTACTCACTATCAAACATCCAATGAAGATGACTCTGATTGTGATTCCAAACCCAGCTACAAAACACTTGCTAAAATGGCAACTGAACAACAGAAAGCTATGGAACATATTCAAAAACTGTTAGACAAAAGCGATGACCTGTTAGACGCTGAAATGACTCGATCCCAGTCCTTACTTGAAGACATAAAAAATCTTCATGTTAAGTATGAGGAACTTGAAAGTCGCATGAAATGCTCTCAACAACTCATGAAAAGCTTTCCTATGATTATCTTCAAAGGAAGCAAGATCTTGAGAAATTGAGAGCGGCTCATGAAGATCTTCAAAAGGAAAACGAGTCACTTTGCGCCAAATAGATCAATTCTGCTCAGGAAGGATTTGAACCACCATGTCTTAAATGCATTGAGCGTGACAATGCTACTTCTGTTGCTGGATGTTCTACTGCTGCTACTGTTGCAATATCTTCAATTGTTGATGTGGTAACTAACCCCTCTGCTGAGGATGCCACTTCTATTGCTGATGAAAGTGCTAGGTTCAAGACATTGCTTGGAACAGGGATGTACAAAAGTCTCAAAGGGCATCAGACACTATGTGATGTCCTCAAAAGGCAGATCCTGAACCAAAACCCTAGGAAAGAGGGTGTTGGGTTCGAAAGGAAAATGAATGTTGATGGCTCTTACTAGAAACCTGAGCAGTACTCCAAAACCACATGGGTTGCTGCAAAGGAACCTTCAGTGGATCCATCCACCCTATCTGGCTTCACTTGTGCTAATCCCATTGTTATTGATGAATCCTTTGATGCAAACTATAAACTGTTTAAGAATCAGAATGGTGAAGTGTTTGCCAGGTATATTGGTACTAACTGCAGGAATGGGCCACCTATGAAGAAAGTCTGGGTGCTGAAAAGGTGTATGGAAAATCTTCCCGTGTATGTCGTCATGACACCACAAGTGAAGAAGACAAACCCCAGACCACGGGCTTCATATGGTCCAAAGGCTTCATATTGACAGAAGACACACCTGAGTCACACTAACACAAATGTTTTGCAGGGAAACCATACTCAGGCCTATGAATATGAGCGTGTTTCATCAAACCGCCATGTTCATAAGACCAAGAACTACTCTGCTTATTCTTATGAGTACTATTGTCCACCTGCAAGACTATTTGCTAGGGCTCCAAAGCCAAAGTTCTCAGATGTTGCACTTAGACTCATTGCTTCGAAGTCACCCTTTAAGATGTGGGTGGCTAAGAAAGCTTAACTCTCTTTTGCAGGGAAGGGTCTCCAGCCAAAAATCAAATGCGTCTGAAGCTATTGCTGGGGACCTTAAACATCTTGTAGGGCGCAAGATCAAATGCCCAAATGGTCTTATTATGTATTTTGTTCCTGGGTTGCTTGCTACTTGCCCTATCAGTCCTAACCTCGATCTAAGCTTTCATAATATACTTGCTTGTCAAATGTTTATGCTTCACAATTCTCTTCGTGAAGCCTATCCCCCTAACTGCACTGTAGGGTATGACACCAGCTGCTTCAGAATGGATTATTGACAGTGGATGTACTAATCACATGACTGGCAAGCGAAGTCTTCTCATGGACTCAACCTTACGTCCATCTGACAAGAGTCACATCACATTTGCTAATACTGGTAAAAGCAAGGTATTGGGTCTAGGTAGAGTTGCAATCTCAAGGGATCAGCACATGGATAAAGTGATGCTTGTTGAATCCATTGGTTTCAACTTAATGTCTGTCTTAATGCTTTGCGATTTGAATATGATTGTGATGTTTGGAAAATATCGTTGCCTTGTTCTAATGAAATATGACAAGTCTCTAGTCTTTGAAGGGTATCGGAAAGATGATTTGTACATGGTAGATTTCTCAACAGGACCACAGCTTGCCGTATGTCTTCTTGCAAAAGCTTCAGAATGCTGGCTCTGGCATCGGAGGCTAGGGCATGCTGGCATGAGGAACTTGCATACTCTTGCAAAGAAGAAGCACGTCATAGGCATCGAGGGCATCAAGTTCAAGAAGGATCACTTATGTGGTGCCTGCGAAGCTGGAAAGATGACAAGGGCCAAGCATCCCTCGAAGACAATCTTGACAACGACTCAACCCTTCGAACTACTACACATGGACCTCTTCGGTCCCACTCACTACTCAACTCTTACTACTACTGCTTGTCTCTATGGCTTCGTCATTGTTGATGATTATTCAAGATATACATGGGTGCATATAATCCTCTACAAGACTAAAGTGCAGGATGTCTTCAGACGCTTCGCCAATCGAGCCATGAACAACTATGGCGTCAAGATCAAGCACATCAGAAGTGACAATGGCACTGAATTCAAGAACACCGGCCTCGACACTTATCTTGATACTTTGGGCATCACTCATGAGTTCTCATCTCCGTACACGCCGTAGCAGAATGGCATCATGGAACGCAAGAATAGAACACTCATTGAGATGGCCCGGACGATGCTCAATGAATACAAGACTCCAAGAAAGTTCTGGCCTGAAGCCATTGATACTTCATGCCATGTCATCAACCGTGTTTATCTTCACAAGCTTCTGAACAAAACATCCTATGAGCTCCTCACTGGTAAGAAGCCAAATGTCAATTACTTTAGAGTATTTGGTGCTAGGTGCTGGATCAAGGATCCACATCACACTTCAAAATTTGCACTGAAAGCACATGAAGGTTTTATGCTTGGTTACGGAAAGGATTCGCACTCCTACAGAGTCTTCAACCTCTTTCACTATAAAGTGGTTGAAACTGTGGATGTGCGGTTCGATGAGACTAACGGCTCGCAAAGAGAGCACCTGCCAAATGTGCTAGATGAAGTTCCATCCAGTGAATCCATCAAGCTTATGGGAACTGGAGAAATCATACCGTCTGAAGCACAGTCCGAAGAGGAACTCATCATCTCTGTACCTGATCAACCTGAAGACAATACTCAGCCTGAAGACAATCCTTCTAACGATGACAATGATCAACAAGAGCAAAATCTTCGTCCTGTTCATCCTCGTGTTGCAAATAAAGTACAGATTGAGAAAATAATTAATAGCATCAATGCACCTGATCCACTCACTCGTTAAAGGGCAACACAACTAGCAAATTTCTGTGGGCACTTCGCATTCGTATCAATATTTGAACCCAAGAAAGTTGATGAAGCCTTCATGGAACCTGAATGGATTCAAGCTATGCAAGAAGAGCTTCAACAATTTGAGATGAATAATGTATGGGAACTGGTCAAGCGTCCTGATCCTCGTAAGCACAATATCCTAGGCATTAAATGGATATATCACAAGAAGTAAGATGAGCATGGTCAAGTTGTCACAAACAAGGCTCGTCTCGTTGCTCAAGGATACACTCAAGTTGAAGGAATTGACTTTGATGAAACATTTGCTCCTGTGGCTAGGCTTGAAGCGATACGCATACTGCTGGCCTATGCAAATCATCATAACATTCTTCTGTATCAAATGGATGTGAAGAGTGCCTTTCTCAATGGAAAGATTGAAGAAGAAGTGTATGTTGCACAACTGCCTGGCTTTGAAGATCCAAAACATCCTGACATGGTTTACAAGCTCAACAAGGCACTGTATGGCCTCAAACAAGCCCCTTGTGCTTGGTATGACACACTCAAGGACTTCCCGAAGAGCAAAGGCTTCAAACCTGGTTCCCTGGATCCCACTCTCTTCACGAAGACATATGATGGTGAACTGTTTGTGTGCCAAATATATGTGGATGACATTATCTTCGGTTGCACTAATCAGAAATGTAGTGATGAGTTTGGATACAGGATGCAACAGCAATATAAGATGTCCATGATGGGTGAGCTGAAGTTCTTCCTTGGTCTTCAAATACGACAGCAATGCAACGGCATCTTCATATCTCAAGAGAAATACCTCAAGGATTGCCTAAAGAAGTTTGGAATGCAAGACTGCAAAGCTTACACGACGCCAATGCCTACCAAGAGTCATCTAGATTCTGACGCCAATGGTAAAGAGTTCGATCAAAATAATTCTTACAGCGTCACATAAATTCTCCTGAAGCCAGTTCCTGTCTGACCAGTAGACGGAAGACTTCTACAGTGTTGAAGCCTTTCAGTCTAAACTTCATGGCAACTCAAAAATCAGTCAGGAAGGGCGGCAGACAACGCCGTGGAAACACTGCTAAGGACCTGCCATCGGATCTCTATGAGTTATACAACTCAGATCCAGAAGAAACCTATGGAGAACGTAAGAACCGAATCCTATGGATTCGAAGACATTGGGCAGAGGAATGGTTCAAGTACAGATTCGTCACCAAGGAGTATGCTGAGAAGAATGCCTTAAAGGGCCCCTGTGGAGATATAATTTACAAAGGTCTTCAGCCCAAGTCGAAGTACGAAGCTATTGCTCAAGGCTTCTACCCTTGCATGATTCGTGGACCTCAGCCTGCTAATGCCGACCCATCCTCTCTGTTATGGTGTCGTGAAGATAATCTGTTCAAGCACAACTATCAGGCTGCAAAGAACTCGGCCAAGGAAAACAAGAAGTCTTTGGGATTAGACTTCAACCCAGGCCCCTCTGCACCACCAGCTGATGGCACACGCGAAGCTGAACCCAATCTTATCGGGCCCTTCTACAACTTAGAAGGTCTCATCACTCACATTCAGGTTCAAGGGGCAGCCGTGGACCACTCTGCAGATGACTCTGATTCTGATGAAGCACTTGCACCTCCGAAGCCTGTGAAGCAACAGAAACCAAAGGCTTCAAAGCCCCCCTCTGCACCAAAGGTCTCACGGGCGAAGCCTCTGGCCACT
This sequence comes from Triticum dicoccoides, assembly GCF_002162155.2. NCBI lineage: Eukaryota > Viridiplantae > Streptophyta > Magnoliopsida > Poales > Poaceae > Triticum > Triticum dicoccoides. Next base: position 129,213,647 of record NC_041380.1, on the reverse strand, counting down.
GCACCTCCTGAAGCCAGTGTGCAGTCTGAAGATCTCTCACGCATCTCCAAGTCTGCCAAGTTGAAAAAGCCCATGCAACTCACTGGTCAAGCACTGACCCCTGCTGCTGTTTTGAGAAACGAGAATGACGCCATTGATCTATCCAGCGATGATGATCTTGGCGATGATGCTCTTGAGCATTTGATAAAGAGCAAGCAAGAGACGGAAATCTTCAATGATCTTCCCCTCTTTGATGTGGAAATCTTATACAAGTTTATTGATGAGTGGTTTGATAGCCCAGATGTCATGATGCATGAGCTCAAGGAGGCATTACACAAGAAACGAGAAGAAGCAAAAGGTTCTCGTGAGCGCATGAAGAATCTTGCTGCCAAAAGTGTTCAAGGCTACAATGAAGCTGAAAAGCGCAAGGCTTTGGGGCGACCAGGCATCGACCCCAGAATGGCTGCCAAGAAGAAGAAGAAGCCAGCTGTGGCCAAACCAGAAGCATCAAGGCAGGAAGAACCTCGCATTGTCTTCCCAGCCAGTATGACAGGCTCGAAGCCTAAGGTCCCCACAGTGGCTTCAGCATTCAAAAAAACTAGATCAGCTGAATCCGAAGCCAGAAAGCGCAAGACCAAAGCCACCACTGATGATGCTCCCCCAACCAAGAAAAGAAAAACAAAGAAGAGAGACCGGGCTGCTTCCACAGAGCCCCTTGTTGTCGAGCCAATTTCTGTTGCTCGTCCTTCCTCTGCACATCGAGAATGTTGTTTGGTGGTTCATGAGCCTGCTTTCACAAAGGCTCCTAAAGCTGAAGAGAATCCAGCTGTTGACCCCACCACAGCTAAAGACATTGGTCCTCATGACAATGTTGAAGATGATGAAGTCCTTCCTCAGATCGAGCACAATTTTGTATCATCGCATGTTCTCACGAACAGCAAACTCATCAGCATTGGTCGTCCATTAACGCCAATTGCTCAGGATGACTCATGGGCTGATCACCCTCAAGAATCCCCTCGTGCTGAAGAAACACCAGTCACTCCCCCACCACAGGTCACCACTCTGGTGATTGACAGTGAAGACTTTGAGGCCCAACCAACTCCATCTCCACAGGCGTCGCCAGTATTTCGCAGGCTTCATGAAGGACCAAGGCCACAAGTCAAATTGCCAAGTGTTCCAGAAGGAGAAGAGCGCCAATCCGTTTCACGCGAAGTCTTTCCTGAAGCCTCTCCTACTATGAACATTCCTGAATCTGAAGCCAAAACGGCTGAAGATATTCCGGCTGCATCAGCCGATGACCATGAAGAACCAAGAGAAGAACGTTTTGGTACACCCCCATCCAACCCTGAAGTTGTTCTCGAGGAGAACGTGTCCGACCCTCCAGCTCCTGAAGTGGAGGTTACCCATACTGAGGCGACCACCAACATCAACACTGAAGCCAATGACGTTGTCATGGCTGAAGCTAATGTGGCGCCTGAAGCTAATGTGGTGCTAGAAGTGAATGCACCTGAAGCCAATGCAGCACCCGAAGCAAATCCGCTGCCTGAAGCCAATGCCTCTGCTCTTGTACCTCCTCCAAGGCCAGACACCATCGAGCAAGCATATCCTCATGGACAACTTGTTACCGTTCGCTGGCCAATCCTGGTTCCTCCACCTGCTCCCGGACCCCAGTTTGCCTATCATGTGGAGCACAGGCCTCAGGTCCAGAAGCCAAAGCCAAGGCTACCACGGTTTCCAGGTACTGCAACTTCACCAGGATCATTTAATCTGAATGGATTCAAGGCACACAACACATTCTTCAACAGTGCCAAGAACCCCTACACAAGGCCAAGAATCTCTTCGGACTGATTCTGGAGTTATCAATAGTGAAGCTATTATTCATGCATCTTGTACAATCAGGGACGCATCTTCCCTCACATGCATCTTGACTGTGAAGCCATTGCTGGACTGCCATGCCTTGAAGAAGCCCTTGACTGCTTCCGTGATGCGGATCTGCTTAATTTTGTGACTGCAAAGGAACACTGGAATGAAGAACTTCTGCTTCAATTCTATGCTACCCTCCACATTTGTGGATACAATAGGGATCCGAAGACTTGGATCCTTGAGTGGATAACAGGAGATGTTCATCATGAAGCTAAAGCTCAAGACATCATTGAGCTCACAGCCCTGCCCACTCCTGGTGAATACTATGTGTAAGTGCATCTAGTGCCACCCCTAGTTGGTTTTGGAGTATTGACGACAAACCTGGTTGAGGGACTAATGTGTTTGTGGGAATTACAAGATAACACAGGTAGAAGTCCCTCATTGATTCGGTTTTCCTACCAGAGATGACCCCTAAAAATGTATGAAGACATTGAAGTCAAAAATGGTATGTGAAGACATTCACATTGAAGACTATGACAAGAGAAGACATTGCATGAAGACTATGGAGCGCGAAGACTTAGTTGTTTTGTCGTTCTTTTTTTTTATTCTTTGTTGAGTCATAGGAACCACCGTACTGTTAAGTGGGGTCCAATTGAACCAGTTAGAATGACAGAAGTGATGCTTAACCAAAATCCTATGTCTTCAAGCGAAGACAATGAGAGCAAATCTTATCCAGAGCTGGGTAAGTCAGCTTTGCTTGTAGCTCAAGTAAAGTTGTCGTGTGTGTTTGAAATCTGACCGTTGGAACACATGTCAGTTCCTTAGTGACTCTGGGTCATTTCGGACAAATCAGGTCGGGTTGCCTAGTGGCTATAAATAGCCCACCCCCTACAACCATAAACGGTTGGCCACTCAGAGTTAGTGTACAACTTTTGTCGGTTGAGAGCAACCCACCTCGAAGCCTTTGAGAGAGAATTCCTTGCGAGGACAAAACCCTAAACACTCAGAGCCAAAGAGTGTTAGGCATCACTGAAGTCTTCCTGTCTGTGTGATCTGAAGACTTATTACACTTGAGGACTGTGAATCCTCCAGCCGGTTAGGCGTCGCGTTCTGAGCATCCAAGAGTCATTGTGGATCGCCGGTGAACAAAGTCTGTGAAGGTTTGGAAGTCTACCTTGAAGACTTACCAGAGTGATTGGGTGAGGACTGGGTGTCCTTAGCTCAAGGGGAATAAGGTGAAGACACGGTCTTCTGAGTTGAATCTCAACCTCCCTAACCAGACGTACAGTTGTCACAGCAACTGGAACTGGTCCAACAAATCATTGTCTTCAACGAGTCACTGGTTTCGTCCTTCCCATTCCTTTACTTACTGTTGGCTCTAATGAAGTCATTGTATGATTGCATTATCTTCTATCTTCACTGAGTGACCGCTTGTTCTGATTGGCTTCACACTATCTTCCTACCTGATCTATACTGCCTAGCTGCTATTAGTCGATGTGCTTTCACTTCATTGAATACTTGACTATGGCTTGCTTAGTGTAGTCTACCTTCCGCTGCATGATAATAGGTTTATTTCTATCGGTTGTCTTTGAAACTTCCATGATCACTAGCACTTTCAATTGGTATCAGAGCAAGGTACTCCCTTGTTCTGTGTGATTCGGTTTAACCACCTGGAGTTTTAGCTATGTCGACTGCAGGGATAATCAAAGTCTCCGCTGCGTGCCCAGCCTTTGATGGAACTGAATATCCCTACTGGAAGAATAAGATGCGCATGCATCTTGAAGCCATTGATGTCGACCTATGGTATGTCGTCAAGAATGGCGTTCCCAAGGCTGGTGAAGGTGTCACCGCTGCTGATGTCAAGAAGTTCGTTCAACTGGACTCCACTGCCAAGAACATCATCTGTGGTCATCTGACCAAAGGATAGTATGGCCGTGTGAGTGCTTTGGAAACATCTAAGCTAGTCTGGGATTGGCTCCCCAAGTTCAACAACGGCATCTCAACCCAGAGAGATCAGAGAATCAGTGTACTTCGCAACCTCTTCAACCGCTTCAAGAGAAATGACAATGAGAATGTCCAGCTCACGTTTCATCGACTCACTGACATCACAAATGAGCTTCAAGCCCTCGGCGCTACTGAGATCACCAAGCATGAAGTCGTCAAGACACTCCTGAGATCACTTGACAGCTCGTTTGACACCCTAGCCCTGATGATTCAAGAACGTCCTAACTTCAAGACACTCGATCCGTCTAACATACTAGAGAGGCTCAACACACATGAGTTTCAGCTTTCTGAGAAAAGAGACATCTACGGTCCCAACTATGGGCGAACTCGTGCCTTTAAGGCAAAAGTTGTCTCCTCATCTGAAGAAGAATCTGACAGCAGTTCTGATGATCCTGAAGACATTGGAAAGGAGCTTGCTATGCTAGTGAAGAAGTTCCAAAAATTCACCAAGAAGAAAGGCTTCAGAAAGTCTTCACGATCAAGCTCAAAGAATGATGAAGCTTCTGCTCATGACTACAAGAAGAGAACATGCCACAAGTGCAAGAAACCTGGCCACTACATCTCTGAGTGTCCACAGTGGGACAATGAGAACAAGAAGAAAAAGAAGAGCAAGGAGTATGATTCTGACGACAAGAAGAAGAAGAAATACTCAAAGTCTTCTTCCAAGTCTTCATCAAAGTCTTCATCACACAAGAAGAGCTCATCTGGCAAGGCTCGTGCGTTTGTTGGCAAGGAAATGAACTCAAAGGAGGAGTCCGCTTCTGAGGAGGTGGAGGTGGAGTCTGAGGAGAAGTCCGATTCTGGCATTGCAAGTCTGGCTACAGCATACGTTGCCAAGTCCATCTTCAACACTGAAGACAATGACTTCATCACCGACACCGATGCAAATGACAAGGACTACTCCGCTCCCACCTACTGCTTCATGGCACGCGGTACCAAGGTAAACACACGCACTACTCACTATCAAACATCCAGTGAAGATGACTCTGATTGTGGTTCCAAACCCAGCTACAAAACACTTGCTAAAATTGCAACTGAACAACAGAAGGCTATGGAACATATTCAAAAACTATTAGACAAAAGCGATGACCTGTTAGACGCTGAAATGACTCGATCTCAGACCTTAATTGAAGACATAAAAAATATTCATGTTAAGTATGAGGAACTTGAAAGTCGTCATGAAATGCTCTCAACAACTCATGAAAAGCTTTCCTATGATTATCTTTAAAGGAAGCAAGATCTTGAGAAATTGAGAGCGGATCATGAAGATCTTCAAAAGGAAAACGAGTCACTTTGCGCCAAATAGATCAATTCTGCTCAGGAAGGATTTGAACCACCATGTCTTAAATGCATTGAGCGTGACAACGCTACTTCGGTTGCTGGATGTTCTACTGCTACTACTATTGTAATATCTTCAACTATTGATGTGGTAACTAACCCCTCTGCTGAGGATACCACTGCAATTGCTGATGAAAATGCTAGGTTGAAGACATTGCTTGAAACATGGATGTACAAAAGTCTCAAAGGGCATCAGACACTATGTGATGTCCTCAAAAGTCAGATCCTGAACCGAAACCCTAGAAAAGAGAGTCTTGGGTTCGAAAGGAAAATGAATGCTGATGGCTCTTACTGGAAACCTGAGTAGTACCCCAAAACCACATGGGTTGCTGCAAAGGAACCCTCAGTGGATCCATCCACCCTGTCAGGCTTCAATTGTGCTAATCCCATTGTTATTGATGAATCTGTTGATGCAAACTATAAATTGTTTAAGAATCAGAATGGTGAAGTATTTGCCAGGTATATTGGTACTAACTGCAGGAATGGGCCACCTGTGAAGAAAGTCTGGGTGCCGAAAAGGTTGCTGGAGAATCTTCCTGTGAATGTCATCATGACACCACAAGTGAAGAAGACAAACCCCAGACCACAGGCTTCATATGGTCCAAAGGCTTCATATAGACAATGGACTCACCTGAGTCGCACTAATGCAAATGTTTTGCAGGGAAGCCATACTCAAGCCTATGAATATGAGCATGTTTCATCAAACCGCCATGTTCATAAGACCAAGAACTACTCTGCTTATTCTTATGAGTACTATTGTCCACCTGCAAGACTTTTTGCTAGGGCTCCATAGCCAAAATTCTCAGATGCTGCACTTAGACTCATTGCTTTGAAGCCACCCTTGAAGATGTGGGTGGCTAAGAAAGCTTAACTCTCTTTTGCAGGGAAAGGTCTCCAGTCGACAATCAAATTTGTCTGAAGCTATTGCTGGGGACCTTAAACATCTTGTAGGGCGCAAGATCAAATGCCCAAATGGTCTTATTATGTATTTTGTTCCTGAGTCGCTTGCTACTTGCCCTATCAGTCCTAACCTCGATCTAAGCTTTCATAATCCACTTGCTCATCAAATGTTTATGCTTCACAATTCTCTTCGTGAAGCATATCCCCCTAACTGCACTGTAGGGTACGACACCAGCTGCTTCAGAGTGGATTATTGATAGTGGGTGTACTAATCACATGACTGGCAAGCAAAGTCTTCTCATGGACTCAACCTTACATCCATCTGACAAAAGTCACATCACATTTGCTGACACTGGTAAAAGCAAGGTATTGGGTCTAGGTAGAGTTGCAATCTCAAGGGATCAACACATGGATAAAGTCATGCTTGTTGAATCCCTTGGTTTCAACTTAATGTCTGTCTCAATGCTTTGCGATTTGAACATGATTGTGATGTTTGGAAAATATCGTTGTCTTGTTCTAATGGAATCTGACAAGTCTCTAGTCTTTGAAGGGTATCGGAAAGATGATTTGTACGTGGTAGATTTCTCAGCGGGACCACAACTTGCCGTATGTCTTCTAGCAAAAGCTTCTGAATGTTGGCTCTGGCATCAGAGGCTAGGGCATGCTGGCATGAGGAATCTGCACACCCTTGCAAATAATAAGCATGTCATAGGCATCGAGGGCGTCAAGTTCAAGAAGGATCACTTATGTGGTCCCTGTGAAGCAGGAAAGATGACGAGGGCCAAGCATCCCTCGAAGACAATCATGACAACGACTCAACCCTTCGAACTGCTCCACATGGACCTTTTCGGTCCCACTCATTACTCAACTCTTACTACTACTGCTTGTCTCTATGGCTTTGTCATTGTTGATGATTATTCAAGATATACTTGGGTGCATATAATCCTCTACAAGACTGAAGTGCAGGATGTCTTCAGACGCTTCGCCAATCGAGCCATGAACAACTATGGCGTCAAGATCAAGCACATCAGAAGTGACAATGATACTGAATTCAAGAACACTGGCCTAGATACTTATCTTGATACTTTGGGCATCACACATGAATTCTCAGCTCCGTACACGCCGCAGCAGAATGGCGTTGTGGAATGCAAGAACATAACACTTATTGAGATGGCCCGGACGATGCTTGATGAGTACAAGTCTCCAAGAAAGTTCTAGCCTGAAGCCATTGATATTGCATGCCATATCATCAACCGTGTTTATCTTCACAAGCTTCTGAACAGGACATCCTATGAGCTCCTTACTGGCAAGAAGCCAAATGTCAGTTACTTCAGAGTATTTAGCGCCAGGTGCTGGATCAAGGATCCACATCACACTTCAAAATTTGCACCGAAAGAACATGAAGGTTTTATGCTTGGATATGGAAAGAATTTGCACTCCTACAGAGTCTTCAACCTATTTCACTATAATGTGGTTGAAACTGTGGATGTGCGGTTCGATGAGACTAACGGCTCGCAAAGAGAGCACCTGCCAAATGTGCTAGATGAAGTTCCATCCAGTGAATCAATCAAACTTATGGGAACTAGAGAAATCATACCATCTGAAGCTTAGCCTGAAGAGGAACTTATCATCTCTGCACCTGATCAACCTAAAGACAATGCTCAGCCTGAAGACAATCCTTCTAACGATGACAATGATCAGCAAGAGCAAAATCTTCGTCCTGTCCATCCTCGTGTTGCAAATGAAGTATAGATTGAAAGGATAATTGATAGCATCAATGCACCAGGTCCACTCACTCGTTCAAGGGCAACACGGCTAGCTAACTTCTATGGGAACTTCGCATTCTTCTCAATATCTGAACCCAAGAAAGTTGATGAAGCCTTCATGGAACCTGAATGGATTCAAGCCATGCAAGAAGAGCTCCAGCAGTTTGAGCTGAATAATGTTTGGGAACTGGTTAAGCGTCCTGATCCTCGTAAGCACAATATAATAGGCACTAAATGGATATATCGCAACAAGCAAGATGAGCATGGTCAAGTTGTCAGAAACAAAGCTTGTCTCGTTGCTCAAGGATACACTCAAGTTAAAGGGATTGACTTTGATGAAACATTTGCTCCAATGGCTAGGCTTGAAGCCATACGCATACTGCTGGCCTATGCAAATCATCATAACATTCTACTGTATCAAATGGATGTGAAGAGCGCTTTTCTCAATGGAAAGATTGAAGAAGAAGTGTATGTTGCACAACCACCTAGCTTTGAAGATCCAAAACATCCTGAGTACAAGCTCAACAAGGCACTGTATGGCCTCAAACAAGCCCCTCGGGCTTGGTATGACACACTCAAAGACTTCCTGAAGAGCAAAGGCTTCAAACCTGGTTTTCTTGATCCCACTCTCTTCACGAAGACATATGATGGTGAACTGTTTGTGGGCCAAATATATGTGGATGACATTATCTTCGGTTGCACTAATCAGAAATACAGTGAAGAGTTTGGATATATGATGCAAGAGAAATATCAGATGTCCATGATGGGTGAGCTGAAGTTCTTCCTTGGTCTTTAAATATGTCAGCAACACAACGGCATCTTTATATCCCAAGAGAAATACCTCAAAGATTGCCTGAAGAAATTTGGAATGCAAGACTGCAAAGGCTACACGACGCCAATGCCAGCCAAACACCATCTGTGTCCCGACAACAATGGTAAAGAGTTCGATCAAAAGGTATACCGCTCCATGATTGGTTCCTTGCTTTATTTATGTGCATCTAGGCCAGATATCATGCTTAGTGTTTGCATGTGTGCCCGGTTCCAAGCGGCACCAAAGGAATCGCATCACTTAGCTGTGAAGCGAATTCTCAGATATTTGGCTCACACCCCAACACTAGGATTATGGTATCCAAAGGGCTCAGAGTTTGATCTAGTTGGATTCTCGGATGCTGATTATGCTGGTGACAAGGTGGATCGCAAGTCTACATCAGGAACATGTCATTTTCTAGGACGATCACTTGTATGTTGGTCTTTAAAGAAGCAGAACTGTGTATCTCTCTCCACTGCTGAATCTGAATACATTGCTGCTGGATCTTGCTGCGCTTAGCTTCTATGGATGAAGCAAACACTCAAAGACTATGGCATTCATCTGAAGCAAGTGCCACTCTACTGCGACAACGAAAGAGCCATCAAGATTGCCAACAACCCAGTTCAGCACTCGAAGACAAAGCACATTGAAATTCGTCATCACTTTCTCAGAGATCATGTTATGAAGGAACATATTGATATCATACACGTCAACACTGAAGAGCAATTGGCAGATATCTTCACCAAGCCCTTGGATGAGAAGAGGTTTTTCAAGTTACGGTGTGAGCTAAATATCTTGGAATCCTCAAATGTCATGTGATCAGGCACACATCCTAACACTTAAGCATGTTGACGACTTAGATGTGCAACACACGAAGTAAAGTATATCTTCAAACAATGAAGACTTACATTCTGAGTGTGAATATATTAATGTGGAATTTGACTTCGGAGCGCCACGATAATTGTGCACCGTGTTTGGGTCTAATATTTCCTATACGGTGGGTAACGCCACCACCAAAAAATTTCCCTTTGAAGTGTTTTTCTCATGGTGTTACATTTGCAAAGTCTTCGTATTTTGTTTGTCTTCAATATTAAAATGTCCTCATGACTATCTTCAACATACTGATTTGGTTTCCGTCCTCTACAGCATTCACTTATAGCTATGGCTTCTTACTAAATCTTTTGAACTAAGTGAATGTGATCGGACCCTAACCCCTCTATGCTTCTTTCCTAAGTCTATCTATCCAAATCATATGCATTCTATTGACACTATCAAAATGTCTTCTCTGCATCCTTGTCAGCAGAAGACACAGAGACAAACATTAATCCGTTTTCAATGCTAAATCCTTTCACCTGAAACCCAGAGAAGTGGGAACGACCACCCGCCAATCCAGGCGTGTGTGGGAACGTGGAACAACCTCCGATGTGTTGCATGATAGCCACGTGTCCTTCAGATGTGAATCGCCAGGGGCACCTGTGTAATAACACTGTGTCGTCCCTATCCCTATATATACACGCCTCACCACAGTCATTATCCTTTCTTCCACTCTCGCACAAACCCTAGCGCCACCGCTAGCCCTCGACGACGCGGGCAACGAAGCGCTTCGCTGCCGTGACCTCACCGACGCCGTCTTCACGCCGACCGCAGACATCGTCTTCTCCGCCGTCGCCGTAGGTGTCCTCCGTCGCCAAGTTAGGACACGGAAGAGTCGAACTGCTCGGCCTCCTCTTCCACTCCGTTTAGCAATTCTTCGTGTGGTAAATAAAACCTCCTTTTTACGGCCCCTTTGATCCTATAGATTCATCATTTTCTACCACAAGCAGTTTCTATTCACACAAGTTGAATCTATTTCATACTCCATCTCATAATATGCCTAGTATGTTCACTTATGCTTCACAAAGTAGTTAGATTCCTCACTTGTACTTATTCGTGGATTCGTACAAATCCGGAACCAACTCTCTATCTATGAGTGAATGTCTTCGCACTATGAGGTCAATGTCTTCTAAAATGATTTATCTTCAAAATCTTCTGAGAATGCATATGACCTCTTCCCCTTCCCTCGCACCTTAATGTTGTCACAGGTACATGTCAGTGGGAGAATCCCTTGGTTCTCATAGTCTGCATTCATTTGCAGAATTCTTACAGCATCATATAAATTCTCCTGAAGCCAGTTCTTGTCTGACCAGTAGACGGAAGACTTTGACAGCTTTGAAGCCTTTCAGTTTAAACTTCATGGCACCAGAGAAATCTACAAGGAAGGGTGGCAGACAGCGTCGTGGCAACATCTCAAGAGATTTGCCTCCTGACCTCTATGAGTTGTACAAGACAGATCCAGAGGAGGACTACAATCAGCGAAAAACTCGAATCCAATGGATTCGAAGATATTGGGCAGAACAGTGGTTCAAGTATAGGTTCGTGACCCAGGAGTATGCTAAGAAGAATGCCATCAAACGACCATGGGGAGACATTCTTTGCAGAAATCTTCAACCCAGGTCCAGAGCTGAAGCCATTGAACAAGGCTTCTATCCTTGCATGGTCCATGGACCACGGCCTGCAGATGCAGACCCATCTTCATTATTGTGGTGCCGCGACGATAATCTGTTCAAGCGCAACTTCCAATTTGCCAAGAATTCGGCCAAAGAAAACAAGAAGTCATGGGGATTAGACATCAATCCAGGCCCCTCTGCTCCTCATGCCGATGGCACACGCGAAGCTGAACCCAATCTTGTTGGGCCCTTCTACAACCTAGAAGGTCTCATCACTCATATCATGGTTCAAGGGACAGCCGTGGATGAGCCTGCAGACGACGCTGACACTGACGAAGCGCCTGCACCACCGAAGCCAAAGAAGTTGAAGAAACCTCAAGATATGAAGCCTTCCCCAGCACCAAAGGCCTCACGAGCGAAGCCTCTGGCCACTGCACCTCCTGAACACAGTGTGCAGTCTGAAGATTTGTCACACATCTCCAAGCCCTCCAAAGTGAAGATGCCCTTGCAACCCACTAGCCAAGAACTGACCGATGCTGCTATTCTGCGCAATGACACCATTGATCTGTCCAGCGACGATGATCTTGGTGATGATGCTCTTGAGCAGCTGATCAAGATCAAGCAAGAGGCAGAAATCTTCAATTAGCTTCCTCTCTTTGATGTTGAAATCATCAACACATTCATTGATGAGTGGTTTGACAGCCCAAATGTCAGCTTTGATGATCTTCAGCTTCCGATTGGCCTAAGCATCGCCTTCCATGGAGCCATTCCTGCTGAGCTGGCTCTAGCTCAGAAGATTGTTGAACTGAAGCGTAAGATTGATTATGAAAAGGCTCAGTTCAAGAAGCACATGGCCAAGCTCAACGTTGAAGACATTCAGAACTTCCAGACCATGATGTGTGAGCTTAAGGAAGCTTTCCGAACCAAAAGCGAAGAAGCCAAGGGTTCTCGTGAGCACATGAAGGATCTTGCCGCTAAATGTGTCCAAGGATACAATGAGGCTGAAAAGCGCAAGGCCTTGGGGCGACCAGGGATCGACCCCCGAATGGCATCTAAGAAGAAGAAGAAGCCAGCTGTGACAGAACCTGACGCACCAAGGCAGGAAGTACATCCAATTGTCTTCCCAGCTAGTATGACAGGCTCGAAGCCTAAGGTCCCCATAGTGGCTTCTGAACTGAAGAAAACAAAGGCTGCTGAAGCTGAAGCCAGAAAATGCAAAACCAAGGGCACTACTGATGATGCTCCCTCAACCAAGAAACGCAAAACCAAGAAGAGAGATCGGGCTGCTCCCACAGAGCCCCTTGAGGTCGAGCCAATCTCAGTGGCTCGTCCTGCGTCTGAAAATCAAGAACGCCAAGTGGTAATTCATGAGCCTACTTCTCCAGAGGCTCCTGAAGCTGAAGACAATCCAGCTGTTGACCCCACCGCAGCTGAAGACATTGGTCCTCACGACAATGTTGAAGATGATGAAGTCCTTCCTCAGATCGAGCACCAATTGGTATCATCGCCTGTGCTCACACACAGCGAACTCATCAGCATTGGTCGTCCTCTGACGCCAACTGCTCAGGATGCATCGTGGGCTGATCACCCACAACGACAAGACACTCCAAGCTCTCCCCAACTGCAAGCTACCCCACCAGTGCAAGAAGACGATGACTTTGAGGCCCAGTGCACCCCATCTCCACAAGCATCGCCAGCATTACGCAGGCTTCACAAAGGACCAAGGCCCCAAGTAACTCCCACTATGCACGTGTCTGAGTCTGAAGCCAAAATGGCTGAAGATATTCCGGCTGCATGAGCCTATGAAGAAGAAGCACCAAGAGTTGAAAGAGTTGCTACACCCCTGTCCCACCAAGATGTTGTTCTCGAGGAGAACGTGTCCGACCCTCCAGCTACGGAAGTGGAAGTTAACAACCCTGAGGCGGCCACCAACATCACCGCTGAAGCCAATGACGTCATCATGGCTGAAGCTAATACGGTGCCTGAAGCTACTGCAGTGCTAGAAGTCCAAGCATCTAAAGCCACTATAGCACCCGAAGTCAATGCTGAAGCACCTGGGTACAAGCACCTGAACCTAGTGTGGCCCCTGAAGCCCATGAAGACAATGCCAATGCTCATGTTCCCCCTCCAAGACCTCATACAATTGAGATGGCATTTGATCATGGTCAGCCTGTTATGGTCCGCTGGCCCGTTCTGGTTCCTCCACCTGCTGCGGGTCCACAATTTGAGTATCATGTCGAGCACAGACCTCAAGTCCAAAAGCCCAAGCCAAGACTTCCACGGTTCCCAGGCACTGCCACTTCTCCTGGGGTGTTCAATGTGAATGGCTTCGTGGCACATAACACCTTCTTCAACAGCTCCAAGAACCCTTATACCAGACCTCGTATTTCATCAGATCGGTTCTGGAGCTATCAGCAGCGCAGCTACTACTCCCGCGTCCTATACAATCAAGAGCGCATATTTCCACATATGCGCCTCGACTCTGAAGCTATAGCTGGCCTGCCCTGCCTTGAAGAAGCGTTGGATTGCTTCAGACATGATGGTCTGTTGCAGTTTGTCACAGATAAGGAGCACTGGAATGAAGAGCTTCTGCTACAGTTCTATGCAACTCTCCACATTCGAGGCTACAACAGGGATCCAAAGACTTGGGTCCTTGAGTGGATGACAGGCAATGTCCATCATGAAGCTAAAGCTCTTGATATCATTAAGCTCACAGGCCTGCCCACTCCTGGTGAATACTATGAACCAGGTTGTCAACAACACCAAAATGCCTTGGAAAGCATCTTTCAGAAGCCAGAACCCAACATGAGTCAAATGCTAAGCATGATGAAGCCTCTGCCTCACAACGATGCATACCCATCTGAGTTCTTTGTTGAAGACCTAGAGTACCTGCCTCGCACCATTTACCATATCATCAGGAAGACTCTATGGCCTGTCAAAGGACATTCATCTGCAGCAAAGCTTGAAGGAGCAATGAAGACTTTGGTTTTCTATATCTTCAATGGCATCAGCTTCAATGCTCAAGACTTGTTCATCAGGCAGTTGGCTGCATCTGGCTCCGACATTTTTGGGTTGAAATTCTATGCTCCATGGGTCATGCGTCTTATCAAGCGTCACTCCGCCTTCAAATATCAGCCTTCTGCGCGCAATCATCTCATATTCTTGCCAGAGGTTGATCTGTCAGTTGAAGCTATTTACCCAGAGTCGGCTAAGGATCCCCTTTATCTTCACAATGTTGATCACCAAAGCTTCACCCAGCCTATTGAAGGAGTTCCAGCAGCTTCTCGTGTTTATCCTCTTGCTGGTAACACACGTGCCCCTCGCGCTCAGACTGACGCCACTGGTAGCACCATTGCGCAAAGGCCTCGAAGACGGTCTCGTGTCCTAAATGACCGAGAGCTTCTCATCGCGCTGCATCAGAAACAAGACAAACATCACGACTGGCTTAAGCGTCAGATGCAGAGCCTCTTGGTGGATGTCAACCCGCATTCGCAATCTTGCCACCAAGAATGCCTTTGTCACTCATGAAACTTGTCGGAGGTCGCGGAAGAGTTTGAGCCTACTTAGTGCTGAAGCTGATCTGCAAGACGATGGCTTCACCGAACGGTTCAAGTTTGACTCAACTCCTCCCAGAAATGCTCACTTGCATCGGACTCCCTCACTTTAAGACTCTGACTACTCATCCTCAGCTGCGATCGTAAATGCCAGAGTCATCGATGACCAAGATGATGCAACTTCACCTCCTCCAACTTCAGCGCATGTCGACACAGCACCAAGTTCTTCTACACCACTAAACCTCAATGACGACCCTGCTGCCTCGCCTGCACCTCATGGGAACGAGTAGGTGCTCTATGTCTTCAAACCTTTTTGGTCCTCACTGACAAAAGGGGGAGAATCATATGAGTTGATAGTCTTCAAGCGGGTCAATATGGGTGGTTGCTTTACTTTTTGCTACTTTTGCCAAGTGCTTACAACTCTCGTTTTTGATACATCTGGTTCTTTGAGTTGTAACACTTAAACTCGATGGTCGTCTGCTACTTATTTGCTATTGTGTGATGCGATGATAAATTCTGCATGTGCGATGATAAATTCCGCTCTTAGATCATTTTGCAGACGTCCATTTTCCATTATGCATGTCATTATCTTCGTTACATCATATCATGCATGATGAATTGTCATCATAGGTTGAAGAGGATCTCCACAAGTACAACCTACCATGTGCATTTGCATTCCAAGAGCAAATTACTTATATGCACATCTTCAGGGGGAGCCTTTGCAACTTATGAAGACAATACCCTATCCTTTACAATTTCACATATTTTATTCCCCGTTGAAAACTTCAACCAGTTTGTCATCAATCACCAAAAAGGGGGAGATTGTAAGTGCATCTAGTGCCACCCCTAGTTGGTTTTGGAGTATTGACGACAAACCTGGTTGAGGGACTAATGTGTTTGTGAGAATTGCAGGATAACACAGGTAGAAGTCCCTCATTGATTTGGTTTTCCTACCAGAGATGACCCCTAAAAATGTATGAAGACATTGAAGTCAAAAGTGGTATGTGAAGACATTCACATTGAAGACTATGACAAGAGAAGACATTGCGTGAAGACTATGGAGCGCGAAGACTTAGTTGTTTCGTCATTCTTTTTTTCTTCTTTGTTGAGTCATAGGAACCACCGTACTATTAAGTGGGGTCGAAGTGAACCAGTCAGAATGACAGAAGTGATGCTTAACCAAAATCCTATGTCTTCGAGTGAAGACAATGAGAGCAAATCTTATCCAGAGCAGGGTAAGTCAGCTTTGCTTGTAGCTCAAGTAAAGTTGCCGTGTGTGTTTGAAATCTGACCGTTGGAACACGTGTCAGTTATTTAGTGACCCAGGGTCATTTCGGACAAATCAGGTCGGGTTGCCTAGTGGCTATAAATAGCCCACCCCCTACAACCATAAACGATTGGCTACTCAGAGTTAGTGTACGGCTTTTGTAGTTTGAGAGCAACCCACCTCGAAGCCTTTGAGAGAGAATTCCTTGCGAGGACAAAGCCCTAAACACCTAGAGCCAAAGAGTGTTAATCATCACTGAAGTCTTCCTGTCTGTGTGATCTGAAGACTTATTACACTTGAGGATTGTGAATCCTCCAGCCGGTTAGACGTCGCGTTCTGAGCATCTAAGAGTCATTGTGGATTACCGGTGAACGAAGTATGTGCAGGTTTGGAAGTCTACCTTGAATACTTACCAGAGTGATTGGGCGAGGAATGAGTGTCCTTAGCTCAAGGGGAATAAGGTGAAGCAACGATCTTCTGAGTTGAATCTCAGCCTCCCTAACCAGACGTACAGTTGTCACAGCAACTGGAACTGGTCCAACAAATCATTGTCTTCAACGAGTCACTGGTTTCATCCTTCCCATTCCTTTACTTACTGTTGGCACTACTGAAGTCATTGTATGATTGCATTATCTTTTGTCTTCACTGAGTGACCGCTTTGTTCTAATTGGCTTCACACTATCTTCCTACCTGATCTATACTGCCTAGATGCTATTAGTCGTTGTGCTTTCACTTCATTGAATACTTGACTATGGCTTGCTTAGTGTAGTCTACCTTCCGCTGCATGATAATAGGTTTATTTCTATCGGTTGTCTTCGAAACTTCCATGTTTTGAAGACTTTCATAAAAATTGCCTATTCACCCCCCCCCCTCTAGTCGATCACTAGCACTTTCACTATGAACCAGGTTGTCAACAACACCAGAATGCTTTGGAGAGCATTTTCGAGAAGCCAGAACCCAACATGAGTCAAATGCTGAGCATGATGAAGCCTTTCCCATGCGACGCTGAATACCCAACCGAATTCTTTGTTGAAGACCTAGTGTATCTGCCCCGCACCATTTATCATATCATCAGAAAGACTCTATGGCCTGTCAAAGGACATTCATCTGCAGTGAAGCTCGAAGGAGCAATGAAGACTTTGGTTTTCTATATCTTCAATGGCATAAGCTTCAATGCTCAAGACTTCTTCATCAGGCAGTTGGCTGCATCTGGCTCCGACATTTTTTGTCTGAAGTTCTACGCTCCATGGGTAATGCGCCTTATCAAGCTCCACTCTGCCTTCAACTATCAGCCGTCTGCGCGCAATCATCTAGTATTCTTGCCAGAGGTTGATCTGTCAGTTGAAGCTATTTACCGAGAGCCTGCTAAGGATCCAACCTATCTTCACAATGTTGATCGTCAAAGCTTCACCCAGCCCATTGAAGGAGTTCAGGCAGTCTCTCGTGTTTATCCCTTGGCTGGTAACACACGTGCCCCTCGCGCCCAAACTGACGCCATTGGAAGCACCATTGCTCAAAGGCCTCGGAAGCGATCTCGTGTTCTCAATAACCGAGAGCTTCTTGTCGCGCTACATCAGAAACAGGATAAGCATCATGACTGGCTTAAGCGTCAGATGCAAAGCCTCTTGGTGGACGTCAATCGCATTTGCAATTTTGCCACCAAGAATGCCTTTGTTACACATGAAACCCATTGAAGGTCCTAGAAGAGTTTGACTTTGCTCACTGCTGAAGAAGAGCTTCAAGACGATGGCTTCACAGAAAGATTCAAGTTTGACTCCACTCCCCCAAGGAATGCTCACTTGCGTCGGACTCCCTCCCTTGAAGACTCTGACTATTTTTCCTCAGCTGCAACAGTGAATGCCAGAGTTATCGATGATCAAGATGATGCCACTTCACCACCTCCACCTTCAGCATGTCTCGACATTGCACCAAGTTCTTCTGCACCACCGGACCTCAACGACGACCCTGCTGCTTCGCCTACACCTCATGGGAACGAGTAGAAGCTCTATGTCTTCAAACCTTTTTGGTCATTACTGACAAAAGGGGGAGAAGCATATGAGTTGATAGTCTTCAAGCGGGTCAATATGGGTGGTTGCTTTACTTTTTGCTAGTTTTTCCAAGTGCTTACAACTCTCACTTTTGAAACATTTTGGTTCGTTTTGAGCTGTAACACTTAAACTTGATGGTCATCTGCTACCTTTTTCGACACTATGTGATGCGATGATAAATTCCGCATGTGCGACGATAAATTCCGCACGAAGTCATTTTGCAGACGTCTATTTTTCATTATGCATGTCATTATCTTCATTATATCATTTCATGCATGATGAATTGTCTTCATAAGTAGAAGAGGAGCTCCTCAAGTACAACCTGCCATGTGCATTTGCATTCAAAAGCAAAATACTTATATGCACATCTTTAGGGGGAGCCTTTCTGCTACTTACGAAGACAATACTTAAATCCTTTACAATTTCACATATTTCTATCCCCGTTGAAAACTTCAACTAGTTTGTCATCAATCACCAAAAAGGGGGAGATTGTAAGTGCATCTAGTGCCACCCCTAGTTGGTTTTGGAGTATTGACGACAAACCTAGTTAAGGGACTAATGTGTTTGTGAGAATTGCAGGATAACACAGGTAGTAGTCCCTCACTGATTCGGTTTACCTACTGGAGATGACCCCTAAAAATGTATGAAGACATTGAAGACAAAGGTGGTATGTGAAGGTATTCACATTGAAGTCTATGACAAGAGGAGACATCATGTGAAGACTATGGAGCATGAAGACTTAGTTCTTTCGTTGTTTCGTTTTCTTCTTTGTTGAGTCATAGGAACCACCGTACTATTAAGTAGGGTCCAAGTAAACCAGTCAGAATGATTGAAGTGATGCTTAACCAAAATCCTATGTCTTCGAGCGAATACAATGAGAGCAAATCTTATCCGGAGCTGGATAAGTCAGCTTTGCTTGTAGCTCAAGTAAAGTTGCCGTGTGTGTTTTAAATCTGACCGTTGGAACACGTGTCAGTTCCTTAGTGACCCAGGGTCATTTCGGACAAATCAGGTCGGGTTGCCTAGTGGCTATAAATAGCCCACCCCCTACACCATAAATTGGTTGGCTGCTCCGAGTTAGTGCACGGCTTTTGTCATTTGAGAGCAACCCACCTCGAAGCCTTTGAGAGAGAAATCCTTGTGAGGACAAAGCCCTAAACACCCAGAGCCAAAGAGTGTTAGGCATCACTGAAGTCTTCCTGTCTGTGTGATTTGAAGACTTATTACACTTGAGGACTATGAATCCTCCAGTCGGTTAGGCGTAGCGTTCTGAGCATCCAAGAGTCATTGTGGATTGCCGGTGAACAAAGTCTGTGAAGGTTTGGAAGTGTACCTTGAAGACTTACCAGAGTAATTGGGCGAGGACTGGGTGTCCTTAGCTCAAGGGGAATAAGGTTAAGACGTGGTCTTCTGAGTTGAATCTCAGCCTCCCTAACCAGACGTACAGTTGTCACAGCAACTGGAACTGGTCCAACAAATCATTGTCTTCAACGAGCCACTGGTTCTATCCTTCCCATCTCTTTATTTGCAGATTGGTCCTTGTGAAGTCATTGCCTGTTTGCATTATCTATTTGTCTTCACTGTGTGACTGCTTGTTCTGATTGGCTTCATACTATCTTCCATCCTGATCTATACTGCCTAGTTGCTATTATTCTTTGTGCTTTCATTTCATTGGATACTTGACTATGGCTTGCTTAGTGTAGTCTACCTTCCGCTACATGGTAATAGGTTTATTTCTATTGTTTGTCTTCGAAACTTCCATGTTTTGAAGACTTTCATAAAAATCGCCTATTCACCCCACTGTAGTCGATCACTAGCACTTTCAAACATCGCTGCTGATAACTCCAGAATCGGTCCGAAGAGATTCTTGGCCTTGTGTAGGGGTTCTTGTCACTGACGAAGAATGTGTTGTGTGCCTTGAATCCATTCAGATTAAATGATCCTGGTAAAGTTGCAGTACCTGGAAACCATGGTAGCCGTCGCTTTGGCTTCTGCACCTTAGGCCTGTGCTCCACATGATAGGCAAACTGAGGTCCGGGAGCAGGCGGAGGAACCAAGATTGGCCAGCGGACGGTAACAAGCTGTCCACGATCATATGCTTGCTCGATGGTGTGTGGCCTTGGAGGAGGTACAGGAGCAGAGGCATTGGCTTCAGGCAGCGGATTTGCTTCGGGTGCTGCATTGGCTTCAGGTGCATTCACTTCTGGCACCACATTGGCTTCTGGCGCCACATTAGCTTCAGCCATGACAACGTCATTGGCTTCAGTGTTGGTGGTTGCCTCAGTATTGGTATCCTCCACTTCAGGAGCTGGAGGGTCGGACACGTTCTCCTCGAGAACAACTTCAGGGTTGGATGGGGGTGTACCAACACGTTCTTCTTCTCTTGGTTCTTCTTCTTGGTCATCGGCTGATGCAGCCGGAATATCTTTGACCGTTTTGGCTTCAGATTTAGGGATGTTCGCAGTAGGAGAGGCTTCAGGAAAGACTTCGCGTGAAATGGATTGGCGCTCTTCTCCTTATGGAACACTTGACAATGTGACCTGTGGCCCTGGTCCTTTGCGAAGCCTGCGAAATACTGGCGACGCCTGTGGAGATGGAGTTGGTTGGGCCTCAAAGTCTTCACTGTCAATCACCGGAGTGGTGACCTGTGGTGGGGGAGTGACTGGTGTTTCTTTAGCACAAGGGGATTCTTGAGGGTGATCAGCCCTTGAGTCATCCTGAGCAATTGGCGTCAATGGACGACCAATGCTGATGAGTTCGCTGTTCGTGAGAACAGGCGATGATACCAAATTGTGCTCAATCTGAGGAAGGACTTCATCATCTTCAACATTGTCATGAGGACCAATGTCTTCAGCTGAGGTGGGGTCAATAGCTGGATTCTCTTAAGCTTCAGGAGCCTCTGTGGAAGCAGGCTCATGAACTACCAAACGATGTTCTTGATGTGCAGAGGAAGGACAAGCAACTGAAATTGGCTCGACAACAAGGGGCTCTGTGGAAGCAGCCTGGTCTCTCTTCTTTGTTTTTCTTTTCTTGGTTGGGGGAGCATCGTCAGTGGTGGCTTTGGTCTTGTGCTTTCTGGCTTGGGCTTCAGCTGCTCTAGTTTTCTTGAACTCTGAAGCCACTGTGGGGACCTTAGGCTTCGAGCCTGTCATACTGGCCGGGAAGACAATGCAACGTTCTTCCTGCCTTGATGCTTGTGGTTCGGCCACAGCTGGCTTCTTCTTCTTCTTCTTGGCAGCCATTCTGGGGTTGATGCCTGGTCTCCCCAAAGCCTTGCGCTTTTCAGCTTCATTGTAGCCTTGAACACATTTGGCAGCAAGATTCTGCATGCGGTCACGAGAACCTTTTGCTTCTTCTCGTTTCTTGTGGAATGCCTCCTTGAGCTCATGCATCATGACCTTGAAGTTTTGAATGTCTTCAATGTTGAGCTTGGCCATGTGCTTCTTGAATTGAGCCTTTTCATAGTCAATTTTGTGCTTCAGCTCAACAATCTTATGTGCAAGAGCCAGCTCAGGAGCAATGGCTCCGTGGAAGGAGACGCTGAGGCCAATCGGGAGCTGAAGATCATCAAAACTGAGGTCTGGGCTGTCAAACCACTCATCAATAAACTTGTACAAGATCTCCACATCAAAGAGGGGAAGATCATTGAAGATTTCCGCCTCTTGCTTGCTCTTTATCAGTTGCTCAAGAGCGTCATCACCAAGATCATCGTCGCTGGACAGATCAATGGCGTCATTCTCGTTTCTCAAAACAGCAGCAGGAGTCAGTGCTTGACCAGTGGGTTGCATGGGCTTTTTCAACTTGTCAGACTTGGAGATGCGTGAGAGATCTTCAGACTGCACACTGACTTCAGGAGGTGCAGTGGCCAGAGGCTTCGCCCGTGAGACCTTTGGTGCAGAAGAGGGCTTTGAAGCCTTTGGTTTCTTTTGCTTCACAGGCTTCAGTGGTGCAGGCGCTTTGTCAGAAACAGTGTCATGTGTCAAGTGGTCCACGGCTGCCCCTTGAACCTTAATGTGAGTGATGAGACCTTCTAAGTTGTAGAAGGGCCCAATAAGATTTGGTTCAGCTTCGCGTGTGCCGTCAGCACGTGGTGCAGAGGGGCCTGGGTTGAAGTCTAATCCCAAAGACTTCTTATTTTCCTTGGCTGAGATCTTTGCAGCCTGATAGTTGCGCTTGAAGAGTTTATCTTCATGACACCATAACAGAGAGGATGGGTCGGCATTAGCAGGCTGAGGTCCATGAATCATGCAGGGGTAGAAGCCCTGAGCAATAGCTTCGGACTTTGACTTGGGCTGAAGACCTTTGTATATTATATCTCCCAGGGGCCCTTTAGGGCATTCTTCTCAGCATATTCATTGGTGACGAATCTGTACTTGAACCATTCCTCTGCCCAATGTCTTCGAATCCATTGGATCCGGTTCTTGCGTTCTCCATAGGTCTCTTCTGGATCTGACTTGTATAACTCATAGAGATCCGGTGGCAGGTCCTTAGTAGTGTTTCCACGGCGCTGTCTGCTGCCCTTCCTTACTGATTTTTCAGTTGCCATGAAGTTTAGACTGAAAGGCTTCAACACTGTCAAAGTCTTCCGTCTACTGGTCAGACAGGAACTGGCTTCAGGAGAATTTATGTGATGCTGTAAGAACTCTGCAAATGAATGCAGACAATGAGAACCAAGGGATTCTCCCACGGACATGTACCTGTGATAGCATTAGAGATGCGAGGGAAGGGGAAGAGGTCATATGCATTCTTAGAAGATTTTGAAGATAAATTAGTTTAGAAGACATTGACCTCATAGTGCGAAGACATTCACTCATATGTAGTGAGTTGGTTCCAGATTTGTATGAATCCACAAATAAGTACAAGTGAGGAATCTAACTACTTTGTGAAGCTTAAGTGAACATACTAGGCATGCTATGAGATGCAGAACTGGATAGACCCAACTTTGTAGCAACAGAAACCACTTGTGGTTGGAAAGGATGAATCTATCAGATCAAAAAGACTGTAAAAAGAGGTGTTATTTACCACACGAGGAGCTGCTAGACGGAGTGGGAGAGGAGGCCGAGCAGTTCGATCTTCCGTGCCCTAACTTGGCGATGGAGGACACCTACAGCGACGGCGGAGAAGATAATGTCCGCGGTCGGCGTGATGACGGCGTCGGTGAGGTCGCGGCAGCTAAGCGCTTCGTCGTCGGCGTCGTCGAGGGCTAGTGGTGGCGCTAGGGTTTGTGCGAGAGTGGAAGAAGAGATAATGACTGGGGTGAGGCGTGTATTTATAGGGACAGGGCGGCACAGTGTTATTACACATGTGCCCCTAGCGGTTCACATCTGAAGGGCACGTGGTGATCATGCACCACATAGGAGGTTGTTCCACGTTCCCACGCACGCCTGGATTGTCGGGTGGTCGTTCCCGCTTCTCCAGGTTTCAGGTAAAAAGGATTGAGCGTTTAAAACAGATTTAATGTTTGTCTCTGTATCTTCTGCTGACAAGGATGTACCAAAGACATTCGACAATTTCAATAGAATGCATATGATTTGGATAGATAGACTTAAGACGGGAGCATAGAAAGGTCAGGGTCCGATCACATTCACTTAGTTCAAAAGATTCAAATAGAAGACATAGCTATAAGTGAATGCTGTAGAGGACATAAATCAACCAATATAGTGAAGATAAACATGAAGCCATGTTAGCATTGAAGACAAACCAAATGCGAAGACTTTGCAAATGCAAAGCCAATAGACAGTATTCCAAACAAAAGTTTGGTGGTGGCATTACCGACCGTATAGGAAATATTAGACCCAGACACGGCGTACAACTATCGTGGCGCTCAGAAGTCAAATTCCACGTTAATGTATTCACACTTAGAGTGTAAGTCTTCGTTAGTTAAAGATATACGTTACTTCGTGTGTTTGCACATCTAGGTCATCAACATGCATAAGTGTTAGGATGTGTGCATGATCACAGGACATTTGAGGATTCCAAGATATTTAGCTCACACCGCAACTTGCAAAACCTTTTCTCATCTAAGGGCTTTGTGAAGATATCTGCCAGCTGCTCTTCAGTGTTGACGTGAATGATATCAATGTCTTCCTTCATGACATGATCTCTGAGAAAGTGATGACGAATTTGAATGTGCTTTGTCTTCGAGTGCTGAACTGGGTTGTTGGCGATCTTGATGGCGCTTTCATTATCGCGGTAGAGTGGCACTTGCTTCAGATGAATGCCATAGTCTTTGAGTGTTTGCTTCATCCATAGAAGTTGAGCGCAGCAAGATCCAGCAGCAATGTATTCAGATTCAGCAGTGGAGAGAGATACACAGTTCTGCTTCTTTGAAGACCAACACACAAGTGATCATCCCAGAAAGTGACATGTGCCTGATGTAGACTTGCCATCCACCTTGTCACCAGCATAATCAGCATCCGAGAATCCAACTAGATCAAACTCTGAGCCCTTTGGATACCATAATCCTAGTGTTGGGGTGTAAGCCAAATATCGAAGAATTCGCTTCACGGCTAAGTGATGCGATTCCTTTGGTGCCGCTAGGAATCGGGCACACATGCAAACACTAAGCATGATATCTGGCCTAGATGCACATAAATAAAGCAAAGAACCAATCATGGAGCGGTATACCTTTTGATCGAACTCTTTACCATTGGCGTCAGAATCTAGATGACTCTTGGTAGGCATTGGCGTCGTATAACCTTTGCAGTCTTGCATTCCAAACATCTTCAGGCAATCTTTAAGGTATTTCTCTTGAGATATGAAGATGTCGTTGAGTTGCTGCCGTATTTCAAGACCAAGGAAGAACTTCAGCTCACCCATCATGGACATCTGATATTGCTCTTGCATCATGTATCCAAACTCACCACTGTATTTCTGATTAGTGCAACCAAAGATAATGTCATCCACATATATTAGGCACACAAACAATTCACCATCATATGTCTTCGTGAAGAGAGTGGGATCCAGCGAACCAGGTTTGAAGCCTTTGCTCTTCAGGAAGTCTTTGAGTGTGTCATACCAAGCACGAGGGGCTTGTTTGAGGCCATACAGTGCCTTGTTGAGCTTGTAAACCATGTCAGGATGTTTTGGATCTTCAAAGCCAGGCGGTTGTGCAACACACTTCTTCTTCAATCTTACCATTGAGAAAAGCACTCTTCACATCCATTTGATACAGAAGGATGTTATGATGATTTGCATAGGCTAGTAGTATGCATATGGATTCAAGCCTAGCCACAGGAACAAATGTTTCATCGAAGTCAATTCCTTCTACTTGAGTGTATCCTTGAGCAACAAGACGAGCCTTGTTTCTGACAACTTGACCATGCTCATCTTGCTTGTTGCGATATATCCATTTAGTGCCTATGATATTGTGCTTACGAGGATCAGGACGATTGACCAGTTTCCATACATTATTCAGCTCAAACTATTGAAGTTCTTCTTGCATAGCTTGAATCCATTTAGGTTCCATGAAGGCTTCACCAACTTTCTTGGGTTCAGATATTGAGATGAATGCAAAGTTCCCATAGAAATTTGCTAGTTGTGTTGCCCTTGAACGAGTGAGTGGACCAGGTGCATTGATGCTGTCGATTATCTTCTCAATCTGTACTTCATTTTGTTGGGGAACGTAGCAGAAATTCAAAATTTTCCTACGTGTCACCAAGATCTATCTATGGAGAAACCAGCAACGAGGGGAAGGAGAGTGCATCTACATACCCTTGTAGATCGCTATGCGGAAGCGTTCAAGAGAACGGGGTTGAAGGAGTCGTACTCGTCGTGATCCAAATCACCGGAGATCCTAGTGCCGAACGGACGGCACCTCCGCGTTCAACACACGTACAGCCCGGTGACGTCTCCTACGCCTTGATCCAGCAAGGGGTGAAGGAGAGGTTGGGAAAGACTCCATCCAGCAGCAGCACGACGGCATGGTGGTGAAGGAGGAGCGTGGCAATCCTGCAGGGCTTCGCCAAGCACCACGGGAGAAGAGGAGGACTTGGGAGAGGGGAAGGGCTGCGCCAAGACTTGGGGTGCGGCTGCCCTCCCACCCCACATATATATAGGGGCAAGGGAGAGGGGGGCCGGCCCCCTCAGATCCAATCTGAGGAGGGGGCGGCGGCCAAGGGGGGTTGCCTTGCCCCCCAAGGCAAGGGGGGGCGCCCCCCTTTAGGGTTCCCCCAAACCCTAGGCGCATGGGCCCTAAGGGGGGAGGTGCCCAGCCCACTAAGGGGCTGGTCCCTCTCCACATAAAGCCCATAGGGCCCTCCGGGGCAGGTGGACCCTCCCGGTGGACCCCCGGAACCCCTCCGTGGTCCCGGTACAATACCGGTAACCCCCGAATTATTCCGGTGACCGTATGATGACTTCCCATATATAAATCTTTACCTCCGGACCATTCCGGAACTCCTCGTGACGTCCGGGATCTCATCCGGGACTCCGAACAACATTCGGTAACCATGTATATCTATTCCCTATAACCCTAGCGCCATCGAACCTTAAGTGTGTAGACCCTACGGGTTCGGGAAACATGCAGACATGACCGAGACACCTCTCCGGTCAATAACCAACAGCTGGATCTGGATACCCATGTTGGCTCCCACATGCTCCACGATGATCTCATCGGATGAACCACGATGTCAAGGACTTAATCAATCCCGTATACAATTCCCTTTGTCTAGCGGTACGATACTTGCCCGAGATTCGATCGTCGGTATCCCGATACCTTGTTCAATCTCGTTACTGGCAAGTCTCTTTTACTCGTTCCGTAACACATCATCCCGTGATCAACTCCTTGATCACATTGTGCACATTATGATGATGTCCTACCGAGTGGGCCCAGAGATACCTCTCCGTCACACGGAGTGACAAATCCCAGTCTCGATTCATGCCAACCCAACAGACACTTTCAGAGATGCATGTAGTGTACCTTTATAGCCACCCAGTTACGTTGTGACGTTTGGCACACCCAAAGCACTCCTACGGTATCCGGGAGTTGCACAATCTCATGGTCTAAGGAAATGATACTTGACATTAGAAAAACTTTAGCATACGAACTACACGATCTTTGTGCTATGCTTAGGATTGGGTCTTGTCCATCACATCATTCTCCTAATGATGTGATCCCGTCATCAACGATATCCAATGTCCATGGTCAGGAAACCGTAACCATCTATTGATCAACGAGCTAGTCAACTAGAGGCTTACTAGGGACATGGTGTTGTCTATGTATCCACACATGTATCTGAGTTTCCTATCAATACAATTCTAGCATGGATAATAAACGATTATCATGAACAAGGAAATATAATAATAATCAATTTATTATTGCCTCTAGGGCATATTTCCAACAGTCTCCCACTTGCACTAGAGTCAATAATCTAGTTCACATCGCCATGTGATTAACACTCACAGGTCACATCGCCATGTGACCAACATCCAAAGAGTTTACTAGTGTCACTAAACTAGTTCACATCATCATGTGATTAAGACTCAATGAGTTCTGGGTTTGATCATGTTTTGCTTGTGAGAGAGGTTTTAATCAACGGGTTTGCAACATTCAGATCCATATGTACTTCACAAATCTCTAGGTCATATTATAAATGCTGCTTCCACGCTCCACTTGGAGCTATTCCAAATGGTTGCTCCACTATACGTATCCGGTTTGCTACTCAAAGTCATTCGGATAGGTGTTAAAGCTTGCATCGATGTAACCCCTTACGCCGAACTCTTTATAACCTCCATAATCGAGAAACATGTCCTTATTACTCCAAGGACAATTTTTGACCACTATCTAGTGATCCACTCCTGGATCACCTTTGTACCCTCTTGCCAGACATGTGGCAAGGCACACATCAGGTGCGGTACTTAGCATGGCATATCGTATAGAGCCTATGACAAAAGCATAGGGGACGACCTTCGTCCTTCCTCTTTCTTCTGCCCTGGTCGAGCTTTAAGTCTTAACTTCATACCTTACAACTCAGGCAAGAACTCCTTCTTTGGCTGATCCATCTTGAACACCTTCAAGATCATGTCAAGGTATGTGCTCATTTGAAAGTACCATTAAGTGTTTTGATCTATCCTTATAGATCTTGATGCTCAATGTTCAAGTAGCTTAATCCAGGCTTTCCATTGAAAAACACTTTCCAAATAACCCTATATGCTTTCCAGAAATTCTACGTCATTTCTGATCCATAATATGTCAACAACATATACTCATCAGAAATTCTATAGTGCTCCCACTCACTTCTTTGGAAATACAAGTTTCTCATAAACTTTGTATTCACCCAAAATCTTTGATCATCTCATCAAAGCATACATTCCAACTCCGAGATGCTTACTCCAGTCCTTTGAAGGATTGCTGGAGCTTTGCATACTTATTAGCATCTTTCAGGATTGACAAAACCTTCCGGTTGTATCACATACAACCTTTCCTCAAGAAAATCGTCGAGGAAACAATGTTTTGACATCCTATGTGCAAGATTTCATAAATAATGCAATAATCGCTAATATAATTCCAACAGACTCTTAGCATCGCTACGAGTGAGAAAGTCTCATCATAGTCAACTCCTTGAACTTGTCGGAAAAAATCTTAACGACAAGTCGAGCTTTCTTAATGGTGATACTTACCATCATTGTCCGTCTTCCTTTTAAAATCCATCTGTACTCAATAGCCTTACAACCATCGAGCCGTTCTACCAAAGTCTACACTTTGTTTTCATACATGGATCCTCTCTCGGATTTTATGGCCTCGAGCCATTTATCGGAATCCGGGCCCACCATCGCTTCTCCATGGCTCGTAGGTTCATTGTTGTCTAGCAACATGACTTCCAAGACAGGATCACGTACCACTCTGAAGTAGTATGCATCCTTGTCGTCCTACGAGGTTTGGGAGTGACTTGATCCGAAGTCTCATGATCAATATCATAAGCTTCCACTTCAATTGGTGTGGGTGCCACAGGAACAACTTCCTGTGCCCTGCCACACACTAGTTGAAGAGACGGTTCAATAACCTCATCAAGTCTCCACCATCCTCCCACTCAATTATTTCGAGAGAAACTTTTCCTCGAGAAAGGACCCGATTCTAGAAACAATCCCTTATTGCTTTTGGATCTGAGACAGGAGGTATACCCAACTGTTTTTGGTGTCCTATGAAGATGCATTTATCCGCTTTGGGTTCGAGCATATCAGCCTGAAACTTTTTCACATAAGCGTCGCAGCCCCAAACTTTTAAGAAATGACAGCTTAGGTTTCTCTAAACCATAGTTCATACGGTGTCATCTCATCGGAATTACGTGGTGCCCTATTTAAAGTGAATGCGGTTGTCTCTAATGCCTAACCCATGAACTATCGTGGTAATTCGATAAGAGACATCATGGTATGCATCATATCCAATAGGGTGCAGTTATGATGTTCGGACACACCATCACACTATGGTGTTCCAGGCTGTATTAGTTGTGAAACAATTTCCACAATGTCTTAATTCTGTGCCAAACTCGTAATTCAGATATTCATCTCTATGATCATATCATAGATATTTTATCCTCTTGTCACGACGATCTTTCAACTTCACCCTGAAATTACTTGAACCTTTCAATAATTCAGACTCGTGATTCATCAAGTAAATATACTCAACATCTACTCAAATCATCTGTGAAGTAAGAACATAACGATATCCACTACATGCCTCAGCTCTCATTGGACTGCACACATCAAAATGTATTACTTCCAACAAGTTGCTTTCTAGTTCCATTTTACTGAAAACGAGGCTTTCAGTCATCTTGCCCATGTGGTATGATTTGCATGTCTCAAGTGATTCAAAATCAAGTGAGTCCAAACGGTCCATTTGCATGGAGTTTCTTCATGCATATACACCAATAGACATGGTTCGCATGTCTCAAACTTTTCAAAAACGAGTGAGCCCAAAGATCCATCAACATGGAGCTTCTTCATGCATTTTATACCGATATGACTTACGTGGCAGTGCCACAAGTAGGTGGTACTATCATTACTATCTTTTGGCATGAACATGTGTATCACTACGATCGAGATTCAATAAACCATTCATTTTAGGTGTAAGACCATTGAAGGTATTATTCAAATAAACAGAGTAACCATTATTCTCTTTAAATGAATAACCGTATTGCGATAGACATAATCCAATCATGTCTATGCTCAACGCAAACACCAATCTCGATGGTAGAGGGAGCGTACGACATTTGATCAACCTTGGAAATACTTCCAACACATATCGTCATCTCACCTTTAGCTAGTCTCCGTTTATTCCGTAGCTTTTGTTTCGAGTTACTAACACTTAGTAACCGAACCGGCATCTAATACCCTGGTGCTACTAGGAGTACTAGTAAAGTACACATTAACATAATGTATATCCAATATACTTCTATCGACAGCCTTCTCATCTACCAAGTATCTAGGGTAATTCTGATCCAGTGGTTGTTCCCCTTATTACAGAAGCACTTAGTCTCGGGTTTGGGTTCAACCTTGGGTTTCTTCACTAGAGCAGCAGCTGATTTGCCGTTTCATGAAGCACCCCTTTTTGCCCTTGCCCTTCTTGAAACTAGTGGTTTCACCAACCATCAACAATTGATGCTCCTTCTTGATTTCTACTTTT
Source organism: Triticum dicoccoides (assembly GCF_002162155.2). NCBI lineage: Eukaryota > Viridiplantae > Streptophyta > Magnoliopsida > Poales > Poaceae > Triticum > Triticum dicoccoides. The sequence goes on along the minus strand of NC_041380.1, from coordinate 129,183,012 downwards.
GTGGTGTCAAACATCGCGAATATCTCAAGGATCATGATATATGTCCCTGATACATTATAGTTCATCACGAAGCTCTAGCAGCTTGGTGGTAATGACTTTGGAGAAACATCACTATCTCATCTGAAAGATCAACTCCCACTCGATTCAAATGATTGTTGTACTCAGACAATCTGAGCACAAGCTCAACAATTGAGCTTTTCTCCCTTAGTTTGTGGGCTAAGAAAATCGTCGGAGGTCTTATACCTCTTGACGTGGGCATCAGCCTGAAATCCTAATTTCATCCCTCGAAACATCTCATATGTTTCGCGACGTTTCAAAAACGTCTTCGGTGCCTCAATTCTAAACCGTTTAACTGAACTATCACGTAGTTATCAAAATGTGTATGTCACATGTTCGCAACATCCACAGACGACGTTCGAGGTTCAGCACACTGAGCGGTGCATTAAGGACATAAGCCTTCTATGAAGCAATGAGGACAATCCTCAGTTTATGGACCTAGTCCGCATAATTGCTACTATCAACTTTCAACTAAATTTTCTCTAGGAACATATCTAAACAGTAGAACTAAAGCGCGAGCTTCGACATAATTTGCGAAGACCTTTTGACTATGTTCAGGATAATTAAGTTCATCTTATGAGCTCCCACTCAGATAGACATCCCTCTAGTCATCTAAGTGATTACATGATCCGAGTCAACTAGGCCGTGTCCGATCATCACGTGAGACGGACTAGTCATCATCGGTGAACATCTTCATGTTGATCATATCTACCATACGACTCATGCTCGACCTTTCGGTCTCTTGTGTTCCGAGGCCATGTCTGTACATGCTAGGCTCATCAAGTCAACCTAAGTGTTTCACGTGTGTAAATCTGTCTTACACCCGTTGTATGTGAACGTTAGAATCTATCACACCCGATCATCACGTGGTGCTTCGAAACAACGAACTGTCGCAACGGTGCACAGTTAGGGGAACACCTTCTTGAAATTATTATGAGGGATCATCTTATTTACTACTGTCGTTCTAAGTAAACAAGATGCAAAAACATGATAAACATCACATGCAATCAAATAATAGTGACATGATATGGCCAATATCATATAGCTCCTTTGATCTCCATCTTGGGGCTCCATGATCATCTTGTCACCGGCATGACACCATGATCTCCATCATCATGATCTCCATCATCGTGTCTCCATGAAGTTGCTCACCAACTATTACTTCTACTACTATGGCTACCGGTTAGCAATAAAGTAAAGTAATTGCATGGCGTTGTTCAATGACACGCAGGTCATACAATTAATAAAGACAACTCCTATGGCTCCTGCCGGTTGTCATACTCATCGACATGCAAGTCGTGATTCCTATTACAAGAACATGATCAATCTCATACATCACATATCATTCATCACATTCTTCTTGGCCATATCACATCACATACCATACCCTTCAAAAACAAGTTAGACGTCCTCTAATTGTTGTTTGCATCTTTTACGTGGCTGCTATGTGTTTCTAGCAAGAACGTTTCTTACCTACGCAAAAACCACAACATGATATGCCAATTGCTATTTACCCTTCATAAGGACCCTTTTCATCGAATTCGATCCGACTAAAGTGGGAGAGACAGACACCCGCTAGCCACCTTATGCAACTAGTGCATGTAAATCAGTGGAACCAGTCTCGCGTAAGAGTACGTGTAAGGTCGGTCCGGGCCGCTTCATCCCACAATGCCGCCGAATCAAGATTGGACTAGTAATGGTAAGCATATTGAACAAAATCAACGCCCACAACTACTTTGTGTTCTACTCGTGCATAGAATCTACGCAATAGACCTAGCTCATGATGCCACTGTTGAGGAACGTAGCAGAAATTCAAAATTTTCCTACGTGTCACCAAGATCTATCTATGGAGAAACCAGCAACGAGGGGAAGGAGAGTGCATCTACATACCCTTGTAGATCGCTATGCGGAAGCGTTCAAGAGAACGGGGTTGAAGGAGTCGTACTCGTCGTGATCCAAATCACCAGAGATCCTAGTGCCGAACGGACGGCACCTTCGTGTTCAACACACGTACAACCCGGTGACGTCTCCTACGCCTTGATCCAGCAAGGGGTGAAGGAGAGGTTGGGAAAGACTCCATCCAGCAGCAGCACGACGGCATGGTGGTGAAGGAGGAGCGTGGCAATCCTGCAGGGCTTCGCCAAGCACCACGGGAGAAGAGGAGGACTTGGGAGAGGGGAAGGGCTGCACCAAGACTTGGGGTGCGGCTGCCCTCCCACCCCCACATATATATAGGGGCAAGGGAGAGGGGGGCCGGCCCCCTCAGATCCAATCTGAGGAGGGGGCGGCGGCCAAGGGGGGTTGCCTTGCCCCCCAAGGCAAGGGGGGCGCCCCCCTTTAGGGTTCCCCCAAACCCTAGGCGCATGGGCCCTAAGGGGGGAGGTGCCCAGCCCACTAAGGGGCTGGTCCCTCTCCACATAAAGCCCATAGGGCCCTCCGGGGCAGGTGGACCCTCCCGGTGGACCCCCGGAACCCCTCCGTGGTCCCGGTACAATACCGGTAACCCCCGAATTATTCCGGTGACCGTATGATGACTTCCCATATATAAATCTTTACCTCCGGACCATTCCGGAACTCCTCGTGACGTCTGGGATCTCATCCGGGACTCCGAACAACATTCGGTAACCATGTATATCTATTCCCTATAACCCTAGCGTCATCGAACCTTAAGTGTGTAGACCCTACGGGTTCGGGAAACATGCAGACATGACCGAGACACCTCTCCGGTCAATAACCAACAGCTGGATCTGGATACCCATGTTGGCTCCCACATGCTCCACGATGATCTCATCGGATGAACCACGATGTCAAGGACTTAATCAATCCCGTATACAATTCCCTTTGTCTAGCGGTACGATACTTGCCCGAGATTCGATCGTCGGTATCCCGATACCTTGTTCAATCTCGTTACTGGCAAGTCTCTTTTACTCGTTCCGTAACACATCATCCCGTGATCAACTCCTTGATCACATTGTGCACATTATGATGATGTCCTACCGAGTGGGCCCAGAGATACCTCTCCGTCACACGGAGTGACAAATCCCAGTCTCGATTCATGCCAACCCAACAGACACTTTCAGAGATGCCTGTAGTGTACCTTTATAGCCACGCAGTTACGTTGTGACGTTTGGCACACCCAAAGCACTCCTACGGTATCCGGGAGTTGCACAATCTCATGGTCTAAGGAAATGATACTTGACATTAGAAAAACTTTAGCATATGAACTACACGATCTTTGTGCTATGCTTAGGATTGGGTCTTGTCCATCACATCATTCTCCTAATGATGTGATCCCATCATCAACGACATCCAATGATCATGGTCAGGAAACCGTAACCATCTATTGATCAACGAGCTAGTCAAGTAGAGGCTTACTAGGGACATGGTGTTGTCTATGTATCCACACATGTATCTGAGTTTCCTATCAATACAATTCTAGCATGGATAATAAACGATTATCATGAACAAAGAAATATAATAATAATCAATTTATTATTGCCTCTAGGGCATATTTCCAACACATTTGCAACACGAGGATGAATTGGACAAAGATTTTGCTCTTGCTGATCATTATCGTTGTTTGAAGGATTGTCTTCAGGCTGAGCATTGTCTTAAGGTTGATCAGGTACAGAGATGATAAGTTCCTCTTCAGGCTGTACTTCAGACGGTATGATTTCTCCAGTTCCCATAAGCTTGATGGATTCACTGGGTGGAATTTCATCTAGCACATTTGGCAGGTGCTCTCTTTGCGAGCCGTTAGTCTCATCGAACCGCACATCCACAGTTTCAACTACTTTATAGTGAAATAGGTTGAAGACTCTGTAGGAGTGCGAATCCTTTCCATAACCAAGCATAAAACCTTCATGTGCTTTTGGTGCAAATTTTGAAGTGTGATGTGGATCCTTGATCCAGCACCTGGCACCAAATACTCTGAAGTAACTGACATTTGGATTCTTACCAGTGAGGAGTTCATAGGATGTTTTGTTCAGAAGCTTGTGAAGATAAACACGGTTGATGACATGGCATGCAGTATCAATGGCTTCAGACCAGAACTTCCTTGGATTCTTGTATTCATCGAGCATCGTCCGAGCCATCTCAATGAGTGTTCTGTTCTTGCTTTCCACAATGCCATTTTGCTGCGGCGTGTACGGAGCTAAGAACTCATGAGTGATGCCCAAGGTATCAAGATAAGTGTCGAGGCCAGTGTTCTTGAATTCAATGCCATTGTCACTTCTGATGTGCTTGATCTTGACGCCATAGTTGTTCATGGCTCGATTGGCGAAGCGTCTGAAGACATCCTGCACTTCAGTCTTGTAGAGGATTATATGCACCCATGTATATCTTGAATAATCATCAACAATGATGAAGCCATAGAGACAAGTAGTAAGAGTTGAGTAGTGAGTAGGACCGAAGAGGTCCATGTGTAGCAGTTCGAAGGGTTGAGTCATTGTCATGATTGTCTTCGAGGGATGCTTGGCCCTCGTCATCTTTCCAGCTTCGCAGGCACCGCATAAGTGATCCTTCTTGAACTTGACGCCCTCGATGCGTATGATATGCTTCTTCTTTGCAAGAGTGTGCAAATTCCTCATGCCGGCATGCCCTAGCCTCCGATGCCAGAGCCAGCATTCTGAGGCTTTTGCAAGAAGACATACGACGAGCTGTGGTCCTGCTGAGAAGTCTACCATGTACAAATCATCTTTCCGATACCCTTCAAAGACTAGAGACTTGTCAGATTCCATTAGAACTAGGCAACGATATTTCCCAAATGTCACAATCATGTCCAAATCGCAAAGCATTGAGACAGACATCAAGTTGAAACCAAAGGATTCAACAAGCATCACTTTATCCATGTGCCGATCCTTTGAGATTGCAACTCTACCTAGACGCAATACCTTGCTTTTACCAGTATCAGCAAATGTGATGTGACTTTTGTCAGATGGACGTAAGGTTGAGTCCATGAGAAGACTTCGCTTGCCAGTCATGTGATTAGTACATCCACTATCAATGATCCATTCTGAAGCAGCTGGTGTCATACCCTACAGTGCAGTTAGGGGGATAGGCTTCATGAAGAGAATTGTGAAGCATAAACATTTGACGAGCAAGTGGATTATGAAAGCTTAGATCGAGGTTAGGACTGATAGGACAAATAGCAAGCGACTCAGGAACAAAATACATAATAAGACCATTTGGGAATTTGATCTTGTGCCCTACAAGATGTTTTAGGTCCCCAGCAATAGCTTCAGACGCATTTGATTTTTGGCTGGAGACCTTTCCCTGCAAAAGAGAAGTAAGCTTTCTTAACCACCCACATCTTCAAGGGTGGCTTCGAAGCAATGAGTCTAAGTGCAGCATCTAAGAACTTTGGCTTTGGAGCCCTAGCAAATAGTCTTGCAGGTGGAGAATACTACTCATAAGAATAAGTAGAGTAGTTCTGGGTCTTATGAACATGGCGGTTTGATGAAACACGCACATATTCATAGGCATGAGTATAGTTTCCCTGCAAAACATTTGCGTTAGTGCGACTCAGGTGAGTCCTCTGTCTGTATGAAGCCTTTGGACCATACGAAGTCTGTGGTCTGGGGTTTGTCTTCTTCACTTGTGGTGTCATGACGACATTTGCAGGAAGATTCTCCAGACACTTTTTCGGCACCCAGACTTTCTTTATAGATGGCCCATTCCTGCAGTTAGTACCAATATACCTGGCAAACACTTCACCATTCTGATTCTTAAACAGTTTATAGTTTGCATCAAAGGATTCATCAATGATAATGGGATTAGTACAAGTGAAGCCAGATAGGGTGGATGGATCCACTGAAGGTTCCTTTGCAGCAACCCATGTGGTTTTGGGGTACTGCTCGGGTTTCTAGTAAGAGCCATCAGCATTCATTTTCCTTTCGAACCCAACACCCTCTTTCCTAGGGTTTCGGTTCAGGATTTGCCTTTTGAGGACATCACATAGTGTCTGATTCCCTTTGAGACTTTTGTACATCCCTGTTTCAAGCAATGTCTTCAACCTACCATTTTCATCAGCAATAGTAGTGGTATCCTCGGCAGAAGGGTTAGTTACCACATCAACAGTTGAAGATATTGCAACCGTAGCAGCAGTAGAACATCCAGCAACAGAAGTAGCGTTGTCACGCTCAATGCATTTAAGACATGGTGGTTCAAATCCTTCCTGAGCGGAACTGATCTGTTTTGCGCGAAGTGACTCGTTTTCCATTTGAAGATCTTCATGAGCCTCTCTCAATTGCTCAAGATCTTGCTTCCTTTGAATATAATCATAGGAAAGCTTTTCATGAGTTGCTGAGAGCGTTTCATGACGACTTTCAAGTTCCTCATACTTAACATGAAGATTTTTAATATCTTCAATTAAGGACTGAGATCGAGTCATTTCAGCGTCTAATAGGTCATTGCTTTTGTCTAATAGTTTTTGAATATGTTCCATAGCTTTCTGTTGTTCAGCTGCAATTTTAGCAAGTGTTTTGTAGCTGGGTTTGGAACCACAATCAGAGTCATCTTCACTGGATGTTTGATAGTGAGTAGTGCGTGAGTTTACCTTGGCACCTCGTGCCATGAAGCAGTAGGTGGGAGCGGAGTTGTCCTTATCATCAGCATCGGTGTCGGTGATGAAGTCATTGTATTCAGTGTTGAAGATGGACTTGGCAACATAGGCTGTAGCCAGACTCGCAACGCCAGAATCGGACTCCTCCTCAGACTCCACCTCCGCCTCCTCAGAAGCAGACTCCTCCTCTGGATCCATTTCCTTGCCAACAAACGCACGAGCCTTGCCATATGAGCTCTTCTTGTGTGATTAAGACATTGAGGAAGACTTGGAAGAAGACTTTGAGTATTTTTTTCTTCTTCTTGTCGTCAGAATCATATTCCTTGCTCTTCTTCTTGTTGTTGTTCTCATTGTCCCACTGTGGACACTCAGAGATGTAGTGACCAGGTTTCTTGCACTTGTGGCATGTTCTCTTCTTGTAGTCATGAGCAGAAGCTTCATCATTCCTTGAGCTTGATCATGAAGACTTTCTGAAGCCTTTCTTCTTGGTGAATTTTTGGAACTTCTTCACAAGCATTGAAAGCTCCTTTCCAAATATCTTTAGGATCATCAGAACTGCAGTCAGATTTTTCTTCATATGAGGAGACAGCTTTTGCCTTCAAGGCCCGAGTTCGGCCATAGTTGGGACCGTAGAATGTAGATATCTCTTTTCTCAGAAAGCTAAAATGCATGTGTGTTGAGCCTTTCAAGTATGTCAAACGGATCGAGTGTCTTGAAATCAGGGCGTTCTTGAATCATCAGGGCTAGGGTGTCAAATGAGCTATCAAGTGATCTCAGGAGTGTCTTGACGATTTCATGCTTGGTGATCTCAGTAGCGCCGAGAGCTTGAAGCTCATTTGTGATGTCAGTAAGGCGATCAAACGTGAGCTGAACATTCTCATTGTCGTTTCTCTTGAAGTGGTTGAAGAGGTTGCGAAGGACACTGATCCTTTGATCTCTTTGGGTTGAGACACCTTCGTTGACCTTGGAGATCCAGTCCTAGACTAGCTTAGATGTTTCTAGAGCACTCACACGGCCATACTGCCCTTCAGTCAGATGACCACAGATGATGTTCTTGGCAGTGGAGTCCAGTTGAACGAACTTCTTGACATCAGCAACGGTGACACCTTCACCAGCCTTGGGAACGCCATTCTTGACGACATACCAGAGGCCGACATCAATGGCTTCAAGATGCATGTGCATCTTATTCTTCCAGTAGGGATATTCGGTTCCATCGAAGACAGGGCACGCAGCGGAGACTTTGATTATCCCTGCAGTCGACATAGCTAAAACTCCAGGTGGTTAAACCGAATCACACAGAACAAGGGAGTACCTTGCTCTGATACCAATTGAAAGTGCTAGTGATCGACTAGAGGGGGTGAATAGGCGATTTTTATGGAAGTCTTCAAAACATGGAAGTTTCGAAGACAATCGATAGAAATGAACCTATTAACATGCAGCGGAAGGTAGACTACACTAGTCAAGCCATAGTCAAGTATTCAATGAAGTGAAAGCACACATGTCGGATTTTGGGTTCCGGCAGACCCTTGAGGTTCGAACACTGGGGTGCGCGTGGAGATCTCTCCCCTACCGATCTACGTCCAATCTCCTCGCGTGATCTAAGCTGGAAACAACGAACAACACAAGGAACACGAGGTTTATACTGGTTCGGGCCACCGTTGTGGTGTAATACCCTACTCCAGTGTGTGGCGTGGTGGATTGCCTCAGGGGCTGATGATGAACAGTGCAAGGAAAGAACAGCCTCGCGAGAGGTGTTCTTGAGCTGGTGCGATGAACTGCTTGGGTGAGTTCAGTAGCCTCTCTCTCTCTGCTAGGGCTCTATCAGATCTCTAGATGTCCCTCTACTCTGTGGTAGCTAGCTCTATTTATAGAGGCCCTGGGCCTCTCCCCAAATAATGAGCGGGAAGGGCGCCAATAATTGGCCGTTTTGAAGGGGAACATCTAGTACAAGTTATCCTGACCAAAGGTTGTCTTCGGCTGCCAAAAGCACTGGTGATGACGCCGTCTTGGGCTCCACGGTGACCTCCGTCCTGCCGCTCTGTTTGTCTTGGTCTCGTTGCACCGGAATGGTAACCTTTGCCCGATGCCTTGGCCTGTGCTTGCTCCCTTTGCACCAAAGGGGAAACAAGGACACTGTGCAGGCAGGCGCCCGCCTGGTCTCGATCGTCATGGCTTGCGTCACGGGCTCCTCGCGAGGTACCCCTGCCTTGATCTCTCCGACTCCTCGCGAGCCTGCCTGATGAGGCTGCTTCTGAGGAAGCTTTCTGTCGTCCGCCCCGCGAGGCTTGGCCCCTCGCGAGGATCTTGAGCTTGAGCTAATGAAGATGGGACGCGCTGGGCCCCCACTTGAGCCACGCCGCAGGGAGGCAAGTCTGGGGACCCCCATTCCCAGAACACCGACAGTAGCCCCCGGGCCCAAGGCGTGCCCGGGCTTGGCCTGGCAGGGAAGCAAACGGGCAAGCGCGAAGCGCCGTGGGCCCCAACAGCCTGCGGCCTTGGGCGCCGCGTGGCAATTGATTGGACGTGGGCGTCTGCGCTTCCCCACGATGCCTCAACGGCCGCACGACTTGACAAGTCCCTGCATGCAGAGAGACCGGTCACGATTACCTGCAATCGTGGTTCTCGGCGGTTGGCCTCCTCCGGCTATAAGTGCGGGGCTGCGTGAGCCCCTTCAGCCCATCCCTTCTTGCTGCTCCTTTTCTTCTTCTTGGCTACTCATCGTTCCCATGGCTCCAAAGAGATTCTCGGTCGCAGAG
>NC_041380.1:129137129-129173092 GCF_002162155.2 Triticum dicoccoides | reverse complement strand
CAAGCGCGGCCGAGGCCGCCCTCGCAAGTATTCCACGGTCCCCATAGTGGCTTCCCGTGGCTATGGAGGCGGTTCCCTGCGCGGTGGTGAGCGCCCGGTTGCCGATGGGGGCACGTCGTGGCTGTGCGCCCCCTAGGCCACGCTTTCGCTCTGCGGAGGTGCTGCCGGAGTTCGTCGTGTGGTCGGCAGACCCAACCAGCACCCGACTCCAGCTCCCCCGTTTCTTCGTAGGTGAACTACCGGCCAGCGCTCGGTGCAGCCTCTGGCTCCAGGCAGACGGCTGCTGCAGCAGGGCCTCCTGGGCTTCGCTGGAGGTCTCCGTTTCTGGGAATGGGGCCCTAACCCGCGGCTGGCAAACGTTTGCCTACGTGCACGGCCTGGGTCGGTGGTGCACCCTGTACTTCAAGTTTGATGGCGACGCCACCCTCTACGTGAGGGTGTTCGGGGAAGACGGTCGTCGTGCTGGGTGCTGCCCCGAAGACGACGACCGCGGCCGCTTGCCCAGCCCCGGCACTGACCAGGATGAAGACGGCAACAGGCGTACAGGCAGCGGTGCTCGGGTTTGCTGAGCTTCGATGACTCCCTCTCAGGCAGCTGCTCCTCCAGCGGTGGCCGCAACCAGCCCCCGCGCTATCGCACCCGCCTGGGCGAAGGTAGCAGGCCAGCCCGCCATCGCGCCCCGGCAAAGCGAGAGGAGGGATCCTCCTGAGCCCCAGGAGCAGCTCGAACCTTCGCTGTGGGTTGGTGCAGGACGAATCGCGCCCGTTTTGTTTTCCTTCTTTTCCTGCGCAAAAATAAAAGGTAGTATAAGGCCCCGCGGGGGGGTGTTAGAACTGCTGCTGTTAACCATCGCGCTGCTTCCGCTATTTCTGCGTTGTGTTTCCATGCCGTGCACCCATGTGCAGGAATTATTTAGCTAGGTGGGGCTTGACGCGGTCCTCGCCTCCCGAGGCCGTGGCCTCGCCGTGCGCTTCATGCCCTGCAAGGATTAGTAGGAGGGGTAACTTTCGGTCTCGGTTGTGGGGGCGATCGGCCCAGGTCCTGCGCTCATGTTGCGATGCCCGTGGTGCACGGACTGGGAGGGGTGCTCCCGCAGAGGACTCGGATAGGAAAGCTCCAAACGGTTGGGGCAGAAAACACTCGCGAGGGCACCCGCGAACCTCCCTCGCGAGACTTGTGAGAGAGAAAATGAGGCAAGCGAGTGAAAAAGATAAAGAGTCACAAGCCAGGAACGTCAACAACTTCAATAAAACTTCAAACGGGAATAAACAAGCCAACTGCAGAAAGCAAATGGAAAAGCCGCGTCCGGCACCTATTATAGTCTTCGATGTCTTCTCACCAGCGCGGAGCTAAGTGCTGCCATGGGCGTGGGGGGGAGCCCCCGAGGCCCGAGGGCGGCACTCCGGAGACTCCAGGATGTGTACAGCCCCACTCATTATTACGTGAGAGTGTCACAGGCGGCGAGCTTCACAGGCATTGGCCTTCTTCACAGGCACCGGGCCTTTCCAGAAATGCAGCAGCTTCACAGGCATTGGCCCTCTTCACAGGCACCAGGCCTTTCCCAGAACACAGCAGCTTCACAGGCGCCGGGCCTTTCCCAAAACACGGCAGCTTCACAGGCATTTGCCTTCTTCACAGGCACCGGGCCTTTCCCAAAACACGGCAGCTTCACAGGCATTTGCCTTCTTCACAGGCACCGGGCCTTTCCTAGGTGCTAGGCCTCGCTCAGGGATAGAACCTCCGGAGATGTTGAATGTTCCACGCGTTCTGGATGGGTACCCCCTCCATGGTCTCCAAGCGCGCGGAGACAGGCCTGGAGACATGAACAACCTTGAATGGGCCCTCCCACATGGGAGAGAGCTTGTGCAGCCCCTCCCTGGAGAGAACTCATCTGAGTAAGAGATCCCCTACCTCAAGAGTTCTGGGGCGGATGTTGCGGCAGTGGTATCGTTGCAGCGCCTGTTGATACCTTGCCGCTTGCAGCGCGGCTCCTTGGCGGCGTTCCTCCCCTAGCACGAGATCCATCCCCCGCATGGTGTCCTGCTGCGTCTCGTCAAACACCAGGACCCGTGCGGAGCGACACCTAACCTCATGAGGGAGAACAGCCTCTGCTCCATAGACGAGGAAGAACGGGGTCTCGCCAGTCGGCTTGGTCGCAGTTGTGCGGATTGACCATAGCACGGACTGGAGCTCATCGTACCAGCCCCTGCCATAGGCCTCCAGCTTCTTCTTAAAGGTCCTGGCTTTGAGGCCCCTCAGGACCTCCGCGTTGGCTCGATCGGCCTGGCCGTTGCTCCGGGGGTGTGCTACCGAAGCGTAGTATATCTGCGTTCCAAGGTTAGCACAGTACGTTTTGAAGAGATTACTGGTGAATTGCGAACCGTTGTCGGTGATGATGCGGTTGGGCAGCCCAAATCGGCTCACGAGGTCCTTGATGAACTTGACCACGGAGCCTGCCGGGATTGTGCGGACGGCTTCCACCTCAGCCCACTTGGTGACCTTGTCCACAGCGACGTAGAGGTAGCGATAGCCCCCTGGCGCCCGAGGAAACGGGCCCAGAATGTCCAGCCCCCAAACTGCAAACGGCCATGAGAGGGGTATAGTCTGTAGACCCCCCGCAGGCTGATGGATCTGCTTAGCATGAAACTGGCAGGCCTCGCAAGCCTTCACCAGCTCAACGGCATCGATGAGCACCGTGGGCCAGTAGAATCCACTACGGAACGCCTTGCCAACGAGGGTTCGTGACGACGAGTGGTGCCCGCAGTCTCCGTCGTGTATGTCCGCCAATAGCTCCTTCCCTTGCTCTCAGGAGATGCAACGTAGAGACACGTCATTTGGTTGCTTCCTGTAGAGCTCTCCATCCTTGATGCAATAAGCTATGGCCTGCCGCGCCACGCGCTTCGCTTCCTCCTTGTTCTCCGGCAGAGTCCCTTGCATCAGGTAGTTCTTGAGCTCCGGGATCCAACACCCTTCCTGAGGCTCTAACTCCAGGAGCAGGCGTGCCCCTGAGGCCGAGCCGCAGACCGGGGCTCCTGAGGCAGGCGGCTGAGGGAGCTCCTCCCTTGGTTGCGCCATGCTCGATAGTGACGGCACCACTGAGGGTTTGAAGAGCCGCTCCTTGAAGACGCCAGGCTCCTGAGGCAGCCGCCGAGATGCCCTCTTGGCAATGTCATCAGCTTCCTAATAGGTGCCCCGGGGCACGTGTTGCAACTCCAGCCCCCAGAATGGTTTCTCCATCTTGCGAACCTCAGCGAGGTAGGCTTCCATGTGCTCGTCCTTTGGCTCGTATATCTTGTTGGAGAAGTTGACGAGGAGCTACGAATCGCCCTTGATGATGAGGCGCTTTACCCCTAAGGCAATTGCGGCCTTCAAGCCTGCTATTAGGCCTTCGTACTCCGCTATGTTGTTGGAGACCTTTTCTCCGTGCTGGAAGCAGAGTTGTACAGCATAGTAGAGTTTATCCTGGGTAGGGGATACGAGCACTGCGCCAGCTCCCGCACTGTGTCGGGAGAACGCCCCATCGAAGTACATGACCCAGCCGTCCGGTGCTTCACTTTCCGGGGAAAGCGATCGGTCTTTGCCTGCCTCGAGACCCGGCGCTTCTGCCCATTCTGCCACGAAATCCGCAAGTCCGGCTCCCTTGATGACTCTGGTCGTACTGAATTCTAGCTGAAATGCATGTAGTTCAATGTTCCATTCAGTGACCCTCCCAGCTGAGTTGGGGCTCCTGAGTACTCTTTCCAAGGGGTATGATGAGACGACTTTGATGGGATAGCCTTGGAAGTAGTGGCGCAGCTTGCGTGAGGCCACTAGTAGCGTGAGGAGGAGTTTTTGAGGCATGGGGTACCGTGCCCTTGCGTCCCGTAGCACCGTGCTGACAAAGTACACGGGATGCTCGACGAGGTTGAGGGTGCTGGCGCAGCTTGCGTCCTCCAGAGGTCGAGGCGTCTCTTGAGACGACGGAGCCCCCCAGTGCTTGGTCGCCTGAAGAGGCCTCTCCTGCTCCGGGTGCGTTCTCCTGCTGCGGCTGTTCCTTTCCGGCTACGGTTGCGGCCTTCGCGAGGCCCTCCCGACTCTGCTTTGCTTCAGTTCGGACGGTCGATGCGGCCTTGGCACAGCGCTCCTCCCTGACCGCCACCAGGGTTGCGCTAGCGGAGAAGGGGGTGGCCGCAAGGTAGAGCACTAGGGGCTCCCGAGGACGCAGAGCTACCATCACTGGGCTAGTAAGGTACCTCCTGAGGTCTTGGAATGCCCTGTCGGCCTCTTCAGTCCATTCGAAGGGGCCCTTTTTCTTCATTAGCTTGAAGAAGGGCAGCGCTCGTTCCCCCAGCTTGGAGATGAAGCGCCCCAGCGCAGTTACACGCCCGGTGAGCTTCTGCATTTCTCTGAGGGTCCTTGGCGGGCCCATGTCTTTGACTGCCTTGACCTTCCCCGGGTTGGCCTCGATGCCCCTGTGGGACATGAGGAAACCCAGGAGCTTGCCCGAGGGGACTCCAAACACGCACTTCTCCGGGTTGAGCCATAGGTCCACTTCATTGAGGCTCGCAAAGGTTTCTTCCAAGTCCTATATTAGGGTTCTTGCCTCACGAGACTTCACCACAATGTCATCGATGTAAGCTTCAGCGTTCCTCCCGAGCTGCCAGCCTAAGGCGATGTGCATCAGCCACTGAAAGGTCGCGCCTGCGTTGCGCAACCCAAATGGCATGCACGTATAGCAGTACACTCCACACGGGGTCAGGAAAGCCGTCCTCTCCACGTCTTATACCGCCATCTTGATCTGGTGATAGCCCGAGAAGGCATCTAGGAAGCACAATAGGTCACACTCTGCGGTGGAGTCGACTATCTGGTCAATGCGGGGGAGCGGAAATGGATCTTGTGGGCAGGCCTTGTTGAGGTTGGTGAAGTCGACACACATGCGCTCCTTTCCTCCCTTTTTTGGCACAACGACCGGATTAGCCAGCCAATCAGGGTAGCGTACCTCACGGATAACTCCTGCCACCTCTAGCTTTCGGGTCTCTTGAACGTTGAAAGCCTGTTTCTTAGTGGACTGCTGCCTCGCCTTCTACTTCACGGGGCGCACATTGGGGCACACATTGAGGTGATGCTCAATCACTTTCCTTGGGACCCCTGCTAACTGATCAGGTTCCCACGCGAACACCTTCTTGTTCGCCTCACCAGGGCCTCCTCCTGCTCGGGCTCGAGGTTGGCCCCTATGGTGAAGGTGGCGCCAGTGGACCCATCCTCGTTGACTGGTACCTGCTTGGTTTCCGCCTTGTCTTGGGTGAATAGCTGCTTCTTTTTAGCCAGTGCAGCCCCCTTGGGCTCAAGGGCATCGGTGCTAGTGGGATGTGCCACCGCGGCCGCCCTGAAAACAAGCTGGAGCACCTGCAGCGCATCCCTTGTGTCTCCTGACACGGTGAGGACACCGCTGCTCCCAGGCATCTTCATGAGGTTGTATGCCGGGTGAGTTGCTACCATGAACCGAGCCAAGGCCGGATAGCCAAGGATGGCGTTGTAGGGGAGGCCAATGGGGGCGATGTCGAAGTCGATCAGCTCCGTGCGGAAGTTGTCGTAGGTGCCGAAGGTCACTGGGAGGTGGATCTGTCCCAAGGAGGCGGTGGAACCGGCTCCGACGCCCGAGAAAGGTCTGCTGGGTTGGAGCCGCTCCAGCGGCACGTGGAGGAGGCTGAAGGCCTCCACCGAGAGCATGTTGAGGCCGGCACCACCGTCGATGAGGGTCCTGGTGACGGCCACTTGGCAGATGGTGGGGGTGCACAGCATCGAGAGCGCACCCGAACCGATGGGATTGAAGGGGTGATCCTCCGAGTCGAAGGTTAGATCGGCCTCGGGCGCCACCCAGCCAGAGGGGGCTTCTCGGCGCTTGGAGGCGGTGCTGATCCGGCGGGTAAACGGCTTGACATGATGGCTCGAGGGTGGTGCCTGGGAGCCACCCAGGAGAGCTGCGATGACGGGCGGCGCTGGTGCGGCAAAACGGGCGAGGAAGAGGTCCCGCAGCTCCTCCCAGGAGGTGACAGAAGCCATCGGCAGGTGGAGGAGCCATGCGCGCGGGACGCCAGTGAGGGCCATGGGTAACCAGTTGGCCATCACCCGGTCGTCGCCCCCAGCTCTGAGGATGGCCTCCTCGTACGCCAGCAGGAAAATCATCGGGTCTGTCGCGCCGTTGTAGTGCAGCGGCATCTCGGGCTTGAACTTGTGCGGCCACTGCTCCTGTCGCAAGGTGGGGGCCAAGGCCCGAAGCCCCCTGGCCCCAGTGCCGGCATCCGTTGCTGGAGCGGACGGCGCGTTGTCCGCCATGAGGGCGGGATGCGATGTTGGGGGAGAGCGGGTCGTCGGGAGGGAGAACTCCGGCGCACCCCCTACCTGGCGCGCCAAATGTCAGAATTCGGGTTCCGGCAGACCCTTGAGGTTCGAACACTAGGGTGCGTGCGGAGATCTCTCCCCTACCGATCTACGTCCAATCTCCTCGCGTGATCTAAGCTGGAAACAACGAACAACACAAGGGACACGAGGTTTATACTGGTTCGGGCCACCGTTGTGGTGTAATACCCTACTCTAGTGTGTGGCGTGGTGGATTGCCTCAGGGGCTGATGATGAACAGTACAAGGGAAGAACAGCCTCGCGAGAGGTATTCTTGAGCTGGTGCAATGAACTGCTTGGGTGAGTTCAGTCGCCTCTCTCTCTCTCTCTCTCTCTCTCTGCTAGGGCTCTATCAGATCTCTAGATGTCCCTCTACTCTGTGGTGGCTAGCTCTATTTATAGAGGCCCTGGGCCTCTCCCCAAATAATGAGCGGGAAGGGCGCCAACAATTGGCCGTTTTGAAGGGGAACATCTAGTACAAGTTATCCTGACCAAAGGTGGTCTTCGGCTGCCAAAAGCACTGGTGATGACGCCGTCTTGGGCTCCACGGTGAACTCCGTCCTGCCGCTCTGTTGGTCTTGGTCTCATTGCACCGGAATGGTAACCTTTGCCCGATGCCTTAGCCTGTGCTTGCTCCCTTTGCACCAAAGGGGAAACAAGGACACTGCACAGGCAGGCGCCTGCCTGGCACCCGCCTGGTCTCGATCATCATGGCTTGCGTCACGGGCTCCTCGCGAGGTACCCCTACCTTGATCTCTCTGCCTCCTCGCGAGCCTGCCTGATGAGGCTGCCTCTGAGGAAGCTTTCTGTCGTCCGCCCTGCGAGCTTGGCCCCTCGCGAGGATCTTGAGCTTGAGCTGATGAAGATGGGTCGCGCTGGGGCCCCACTTGAGCCACGCCGTAGGCTGCAGGCAGGCAAGTCTGGGGACCCCCGTTCCCAGAACACCGACAACACAGACTAATAGCAGCTAGGCAATATGGATCAGGATGGAAGATAGTATGAAGCCAATCAGAACAAGCAGTCACACAGTGAAGACAAATAGATAATGCAAACAGGTAATGACTTCACAAGGACCAACTGTAAATAAAGAGATGGGAAGGATAGAACTAGTTGCTCATTGAAGACAATGATTTGTTGGACCAGTTCTAGTTGCTGTGACAACTGTATGTCTGGTTAGGGAGGCTGAGATTTAACTCAGAAGAGCGTGTCTTCACCTTATTCCCCTTGAGCTAAGGACACCCAATCCTCGCCCAATCACTCTAGTAAGTCTTCAAGGTAGACTTCCAAACCTTCACAGACTTCGTTCACGGGCGATCCACAGTGACTCTTGGATGCTCAGAAGGCGACGCCCAACCGGCTGGAGGATTCACAGTCCTCAAGTGTAACAAGTCTTCAGATCACACAGACAGGAAGACTTCAGTGATGCCTAACACTCTTTGGCTCTGGGTGTTTAGGGCTTTGTCCTCGCAAGGATTTCTCTCTCAAAGGCTTCGAGGTGGGTTGCTCTCAAAGGACAAAACCCGTGCACTAACTCTGAGCAGCCAACCAATTTATGGTGTAAGGTGTGGGCTATTTATAGCCACTAGGCAACCCGACCTGATTTGTCCGAAATGACCCTGGGTCACTAAGGAACTGACACGTGTTTCAACGGTCAGATTTCAAACACACACACGGCAACTTCACTTGGGCTACAAGCAAAGCTGACTTATCCAACTCTAGATAAGATTTGCTCTCATTGTCTTCGCTCGAAGACATAGGATTTTGGTTAAGCATCACTTCAGTCATTCTGACTGGTTCACTTGGACCCCACTTAACAGTACGGTGGTTCCTATGACTCAACAAAGAAGAAAAAGAATGACGAAACAACTAAGTCTTCGCGCTCCATAGTCTTCACGCGATGTCTTCTCTTGTCACAGTCTTCAATGTGAATGTCTTCACATACCACCTTTGTCTCCAATGTCTTCATACATTTTTAGGGGTCATCTCCGGTAGGAAACCGAATCAATGAGGGACTTCTACCTGTGTTATCATGCAATTCTCACAAACACATTAGTCCCTCAACCAGGTTTGTCATCAATACTCCAAAACCAACTAGGGGTGGCACTAGATGCATTTACAATATCGTCATAACTGTGCGCTTTTCTATCAGTTGCCCAACAGTAATTTGTTTACCCACCGTATGCTTTTTGTTCGAGAGAGAAGACTCTAGTGAAAACTATGGCCCTGGGTCTACCTTTATCATATATTAAATCCAAAAATACCTTGCTGCAACTTATTTACCATTCTTTTATTTTATGTTTTATTTATCTATCTATCACTATCAGGATTGATCCTTGCAAATAACGGCCAAGGGGATTGACAACCCCCTTGATCGTGTTGGGTGCAAGTATTTGCTCTTTTGTGTGTAGGTGCTATTAATGAGGTTTTACATGGTTCTCCTACTAGATTGATAACCTTGGTTCTTAACTAAAGGGAATACTTATCTCTATTGTACTGCATCACCCTCTCCTCTTCGAGGAAATCCCAACGCAACTCACAAGTAGCAGGAAGAATTTCTGGCGCCATTGCCTGGGAGACATCACCAAAACCTATCAAGTACCTTCGCATAAACTATCATCTACTTGTTCTTACTTTATGTGTGTGTGTGTGTGAGAAATGTATACCCGGGGGCCATAGTTTTCACTAGAGGCTTCTCTCTTGAACATAGCATACGGTGAGTAAACAAACTACTGTTGGGCAATTGATAGAAAAGCGCATAGTTATGACGATATCCAAGGCAATGATCATGTATATAGGCATCACGTCTGAGACAAGTAGACCGACTCCTGCCTACATCTACTACTATTACTCCACACATCGTCCGCTATCTAGAATGCATCTAGAGTATTAAGTTCATAAAGAATGGAGTAACGCCTTAAGCAAGATGACATGAAGTAGACATAGTGAACCCAATTAATATGAATAAACCCCATCATTTTATGCTCAATGGCAGTGATACTGTAAGTGCATCTAGTGCCACCCCTAGTTGGTTTTGGAGTATTGACGACAAACCTAGTTGCGGGACTAATGTGTTTGTGAGAATTGCAGGATAACACAGGTAGAAGTCCCTCATTGATTCGGTTTACCTACCAGAGATGACCCCTAAAAATGTATGAAGACATTGAAGTCAAAGGTGGTATGTGAAGACATTCACATTGAAGACTATGACAAGAGAAGACATCGCGTGAAGACTATGGAGCGCGAAGACTTAGTTGTTTCGTTGTTTCGTTTTCTTCTTTGTTGAGTCATAGGAACCACCGTACTGTTAAGTGTGGTCCAAGTGAACCAGTCAGAATGACTGAAGTGATGCTTAACCAAAATCCTATGTCTTCGTGCGAAGACAATGAGAGCAAATCTTATCCATAGCTGGATAAGTCACCTTTGCTTGTAGCCCAATTAAAGTTGTCGTGTGTGTTTGAAATCTAACCATTGGAGCACGTGTCAGTTCCTTAGTGACCCAGTGTCATTTCGGACAAATCAGGTCGGGTTGCCTAGTGGCTATAAATAGCCCACCCCCTACAACCATAAATGGTTGGCTGCTCAGAGTTAGTGTATGGCTTTTGTCGTTTGAGAGAAACCCACCTTGAAGCCTTTGAGAGAGAATTCCTTGCGAGGACAAAGCCCTAAACACCTAGAGCCAAAGAGTGTTAGGCATCACTAAAGTCTTCCTGTCTGTGTGATCTGAAGACTTATTACACTTGAGGACTGTGAATCCTCCAGCCGGTTAGGCGTCGCGTTCTGAGCATCCAAGAGTCATTGTGGATCGCCGGTGAACGAAGTCTGTGAAGGTTTGGAAGTCTACCTTGAAGACTTACCAGAGTGATTGGGCGAGGACTGGGTGTCCTTAGCTCAAGGGGAATAAGGTGAAGACGCGGTCTTCTGAGTTAAATCTCAGCCTCCCTAACCAGACGTGCAGTTGTCACAGCAACTCGAACTGGTCCAACAAATCATTGTCTTCAACGAGCCACTGGTTCTATCCTTCCCATCTCTTTATTTGCAGATTGGTCCTTGTGAAGTCATTGCCTGTTTGCACTATCTATTTGTCTTCACTGTGTGACTGCTTGTTCTGATTGGCTTCATACTATCTTCCATCCTGATCTATACTGCCTAGCTGCTATTAGTCTTTGTGCTTTCATTTCATTGAATACTTGACTATGGCTTGCTTAGTGTAGTCTGTTGGGGAACGTAGTAATTTCAAAAAAATTCCTACGCACACGCAAGATCATGGTGATGCATAGCAACGAGAGGGGAGAGTATTGTCTACGTACCCTCGTAGACCGACAGTGGAAGCGTTATGACAACGCGGTTGATGTAGTCGTACGTCTTCACGGCCCGACCGATCAAGCACCGAAACTACGGCACCTCCGAGTT
Source organism: Triticum dicoccoides (assembly GCF_002162155.2). Taxonomy (NCBI): domain Eukaryota; kingdom Viridiplantae; phylum Streptophyta; class Magnoliopsida; order Poales; family Poaceae; genus Triticum; species Triticum dicoccoides. The sequence continues at coordinate 129,162,304 of NC_041380.1, read as the reverse complement.
CTAGCACACGTTCAGCTCGATGACGATCCCCGGACTCCGATCCAGCAAAGTGTCGGGGAAGAGTTCTGTCAGCACGACGGCGTGGTGATGATCTTGATGTTCTATCGTCGCAGGGCTTCGCCTAAGCACCGCTACAATATTATCGAGGAATATGGTGGGGCGGGCACCGCACACGGCTAAGAGAACAATCATGAAGATCAACTTATGTGTCTATGGGGTGCCCCCTGCCCCTGTATATAAAGGAGTGGAGGAGGGGAGGGCCGGCCCTCTCTATGGCACGCCCTAGGGGAGTCCTACTCCCACCGGGAGTAGGATTCCCCTTTTCCTAGTCCAACTAGCAGTCCTTCCATGTAGTAGGAGTAGGAGACAAGGAAGGGGAAAAGGGAAGAGAAGGAAGGAGGGGGCGCCGCCCCTCCCCTTAGTCCAATTCGGACTAGTCAATGGGGGGCGCGTGGCCTGCCTCTCCCTCTCCCCTAAAGCCCAATAAGGCCCATATACTTCTTCCCCCGTATTCCCATAACTCCCCGGTACTCCGAAAAATACCCGAACCACTCGGAACCTTTCGATGTTCGAATATAGTTGTCCAATATATCGATCTTTACGTCTCGACCATTTAGAGACTCCTCGTCATGTCCCCGATCTCATCCGGGACTCCAAACTCCTTCGGTACATCAAAACTTATAAACTCATAATGTAACTGTCATCGAAACCTTAAGCGTGCGGACCCTACGGGTTCGAGAACAATGTAGACATGACCGAGACACGTCTCCGGTCAATAACCAATAGCGGAACCTGGATGCTCATATTGGCTCCTACATATTCTACGAAGATCTTTATCGGTCAGAGCGCATAACAACATACGTTGTTCCCTTTGTCATCGGTATGTTACTTGTCCGAGATTCGATCATCGGTATCTCAATACCTAGTTCAATCTCGTTACCGGCAAGTCTCTTTACTCGTTCCGTAATACATCATCTCGCAACTAACTCATTAGTTGAAATGCTTGCAAGGCTTATGTGATGTGCATTACCGAGAGGACCCAGAGATACCTCTCCGACAATCGGAGTGACAAATCCTAATCTCAAAATACGCCAACCCAACATGTACCTTTGGAGACACCTGTAGAGCTCCTTTATAATCACCCAGTTACGTTGTGACGTTTGGTAGCACACAAAGTGTTCCTCTGGTAAATGGGAGTTGCATAATCTCATAGTCATAGGAACATGTATAAGTCATGAAGAAAGCAATAACAACATACTAAACGATCGAGTGCTAAGCTAACGGAATGGGTCAAGTCAATCACATCATTCTCCTAATGATGTGATCCCGTTAATCAAATAACAACTCTTTGTCTATGGTTAGGAAACATAACCATCTTTGATTAACGAGCTAGTCAAGTAGAGGCATACTAGTGACACTTTGTTTGTCTATGTATTCACACATGTATTATGTTTCCGGTTAATACAATTCTAGCATTTATAATAAAAATTTATCATGAAATAAGGAAATAAATAATAACTTTATTATTGCCTCTAGGGCATATTTCCTTCAGTCTCCCACTTGCACTAGAGTCAATAATCTAGTTCACATTGCCATGTGATTTAACACCAATAGTTCACATCATTATGTGACCAACACAACTCAAAGGGTTTACTAGAGTCAATAATCTAGTTCACATCGCTATGTGATTAACACCCAAAGAGTACTAAGGTGTGATCATGTTTTGCCTGTGAGAGAAGTTTAGTCAACGGGTCTGCCATATTTAGATCCGTATGTATTTTGCAAATTTCTATGTCAACAATGCTCTGCACGGAGCTACTCTAGCTAATTGCTCCCACTTTCAATATGCATCCAGATTGAGACTTAGAATCATCTGGATCAGTGTCAAAGTTTGCATCGACGTAACCCTTTACGACGAACCTTTTGTCACCTCCATAATCGAGAAACATATCCTTATTCCACTAAGGATAATTTTGACCGCTGTCCAGTGATCTACTCCTAGATCACTATTGTACTCCCTTGCCAACATTAGTGTAGGGTATACAATAGATCTGGTACACAGCATGGCATACTTTATAAAACCTATGGTTGAGGCATAGGGAATGACTTTCATTCTCTTTCTATCTTCTGCCGTGGTCGGGTTTTGAGTCTTACTCAATTTCACACCTTGTAACACAGGCAAGAACTCTTTCTTTGACTGTTCCATTTTGAACTACTTCAAAATCTTGTCAAGGTATGTACTCATTGAAAAAACTTATCAAGCGTCTTGATCTATCTCTATAGATCTTGATGCTCAATATGTAAGCAGCTTCACCAAGGTTTTCTTTGAAAAAATCCTTTTAAACACTCCTTTATGCTTTGCAGAATAGTTCTACATTATTTCTGATCAACAATATGTCATTCACATATACTTATCAGGAATGTTGTAGTGCTCCCACTCACTTCCTTGTAAATACAGGCTTCACCGCAAGTCTGTATAAAACTATATGCTTTGATCAACTTATCAAAGCGTATATTCTAACTCCGAGATGCTTGCACCGGTCCATAGATGGATCGCTGGAGCTTGCATATTTAGTTAACACCTTTAGGATCGACAAAACCTTCTAGTTGCATCATATACAACTCTTCTTTAATAAATCCATTAAGGAATGCAATTTTTTTATCCATTTGCCAGATTTCATAAAATGCGGCAATTGCTAACATGATTCGGACAGACTTAAGCATAGATACGAGTGAGAAACTCTCATCGTAGTCAACACCTTGAACTTGTCGAAAACCTTTTGCGACAATTCTAGCTTTGTAGATAGTAACACTACTATCAGCGTCCATCTTCCTCTTGAAGATCCATTTATTTTCTATGGCTTGCCGATCATCGGGCACATCCATCAAAGTCCATACTTTGTTCTCATACATGGATCATATCTCAGATTTCATGGCCTCAAACCATTTCGCGGAATCTGGGCTCATCATCGCTTCCTCATAGTTCGCAAGTTCGTCATGGTCTAGTAACATGACTTCCAGAACAGGATTACCATACCACTCTGGTGTGGATCTCACTCTGTTTTACCTACGAGATTCGGTAGTAACTTGATCTGAAGTTACATGATCATCATCATTAGCTTCCTCACTAATTGGTGTAGTAGTCACAAGAACAGATTTCTGTCATGAACTACTTTCCAATAAGGGAGAAGGTACAATTACCTTATCAAGTTTTCTACTTTCCTCCCACTCACTTCTTTCGAGAGAAACTCCTTCTCTAGAAAGGATCCATTCTCAGCAACGAATATCTTGCCTTCGGATCTGTGATAGAAGGTGTACCCAACATTTTCTTTTGGGTATCCTATGAAGATGCACTTCTCCGATTTGGGTTTGAGCTTATCAGGATGAAACTTTTTTCATATAAGCATCGCAACCCCAAACTTTAAGAAATGACAACTTTGGTTTCTTGCCAAACCACAGTTCATAAGGTGTCGTCTCAACGGATTTAGATGGTGCCCTTTTTAACATGAATGCAGATGTCTCTAATGCATAACCCCAAAACTATAGTGGTAAATCGGTAAGAAACATCATAGATTGCACTATATCCAATAAAGTACGGTTATGACGTTCGGACACACCATTATGCTGTGGTGTTCCAGGTGGCATGAATTTGTGAAACTATTCCACATTGTTTTAATTGAAGACCAAACTCGTAACTCAAATATTCGTCTCCGCGATCAGATCGTGGAAACCTTATCTTCTTGTCACGATGATTTTCCACTTCACTCTGAAATTCTTTGAACTGTTCAAATGTTTTAGACTTATGTTTCATCAAGTAGATATGCCCATATCTACTTAAATCATCTGTGAAGGTCAGAAAATAACGATACCCGCCGCGAGCCTCAACACTCATCGGATCGCATACATCAGTAAGTTTTATTTCCAATAAGTCAGTTGCTCGCTCCATTGTTCCGGAGAACAGCGTTTTAGTCATCTTGCCCATGAGGCATGGTTCGCAAGCATCAAGTGATTCATAATCAAGTGATTCCAAAAACCCATCAGCATGGAGTTTCTTCATGCGCTTTACACCAATATGACCTAAACGGCAGTGCCACAAATAAGTTGCACTATCATTATTAACTTTGCATCTTTTGGTTTCAATATTATGAATATGTGTATCACTACGATCGAGATCCAACGAACCATTTTCATTGGGTGTGTAACCATATAAGGTTTTATTCATGTAAATAGAACAACAATTTATTCTCTTACTTAAATGAATAACCGTATTGAAATAAACATGATCAAATCATATTTATGCTCAACGCAAACACCAAATAACACTTATTTAGGTTCAACACTAATCCCGAAATTATAGGGAGTGTGCGATGATGATCATATCAATCTTGGAACTACTTCAAACACACATCGTCACCTTACCCTTAACTAGTCTCTGTTCATTCTGCAACCCCCGATTCAAGTTACTAATCTTAGCAACTGAACTAGTACCAAATACTGAGGGGTTGCTATGAACACTAGTAAAGTACACATCAATAACATGTATATCAAATATACCTTTGTTTACTTTGCCATCCTTTCTTATCCGCCAAATACTTCGGTAGTTCCGCTTCCAGTGACCAGTCCCTTTGCAGTAGAAGCACTTAGTCTCAGGCTTAGGACCAGACTTGGGCTTCTTCACTTCAGCAGCAACTTGCTTGTTGTTCTTCTTGAAGTTCCCCTTTTTCCCTTGCCCTTTTCTTGAAACTAGTGGTCTCGTCAACCATCAACACTTGATGTTTTTCTTGATTTCTACCTTCGTCAATTTCAGCATTACGAAGAGCTTGGGAATTTTTTCCGTTATCCCTTGCATATCATAGTTCATCATGAAGTTCTACTAACTTGGTGATGGTGACTAGAGAATTATGTCTATCACTATTTTATCTGGAAGATTAACTCCCACTTGATTCAAGTGATTGTAGTAACCAGACAATCTGAGCACATGCTCACTATTTGAGCGATTCTCCTCCATCTTTTAGCTATAGAACTTGTTGGAGACTTCATATCTCTCAACTCAGGTATTTGCTTGAAATATTAACTTCAACTCGTGGAACATCTCATATGGTCCATGACGTTCAAAACGTCTTTGAAGTCCCGATTCTAAGTCGTTAAGCATGGTGCACTAAACTATCAAGTAGTCATCATATTGAGCTAGCTAAACATTCATAACGTCTGCATCTGCTCCTGCAATAGGTCTGTCACCTAGCGGTGCATCAAGGACATAATTCTTCTGTGCAGCAATGAGGATAAACCTCAGATCACGGATCCAATCCGCATCATTGCTACTAATATCTTTCAACACAATTTTCTCTAGGAACATATCAAAATAAACATATGAAAGCAACAACGCGAGCTATTGATCTACAACGTAATTTGCAAATACTACCAGGACTAAGTTCATAATAAATTTAAGTTCAATTAAGCATATTACTTAAGAACTCCCACTTAGAAAGACATCCCTCTAATCATCTAAGTGATCACGTGATCCAAATCAACTAAACCATGTCCGATCATCACGTGAGATGGAGTAGTTTTCAATGGTGAACATCACTATGTTGATCATATCTACTATATGATTCACGCTCGACCTTTTGGTCTCCAGTGTTCCGAGGCCATATCTGTATATGCTAGGCTCGTCAAGTTTAACCTGAGTATTCCGCGTGTGCAACTGTTTTGCACCCGTTGTATTTGAACGTAGATCCTATCACACCCGATCATCACGTGTTGTCTCAGCACCAAGAACTTCCGCAATGGTGCATACTCAGGGAGAACACTTATACCTTGAAATTTAGTGAGAGATCATCTTATAAAGCTATTGTCAAACTAAGCAAAATAAGATGTATAAAAGATAAACATCATATGCAATCAAAATATGTGACATGATATGGCCATGATCACCTTGCGCCTTTGATCTCCATCTCCAAAGTACTGTCATGATCTCTATCGTCACCGGCATGACACCATGATCTCCATCATCTTGATCTATATCAATGTGTCGTTACATGGTCGTCTCGCCAACAATTGCTCTTGCAACTATTGCTATCGCATAGCGATAAAGTAAAGCAATTATTTGGTGCTTGCATCTTATGCAATAGAGAGACAACCATAAGGATTTTGCATGTTGCCGATAACTTCAACAAAACATGATCATCTCATACAACAACTTATATCTCATCACGTCTTGACCATATCACATCACAACATACCCTGCAAAAACAAGTTAGACGTCCTCTACTTTGTTGTTGCAAGTTTTACGTGGCTGCACGGGCTTAGCAAGAACCAATCTTACCTACGCATCAAAACCACAACGATAGTTTGTCAAGTTGGTGCTGTTTTAACCTTCGCAAGGACCGGGCGTAGCCACACTCGGTTCAACTAAAGTTGGAGAAACTGACACCCGCCAGCCACCTGTGTGCAAAGCACGTCGGTAGAACCAGTCTCGCGTAAGCGTACGCGTAATGTCGGTCCGGGCCGCTTCATCCAACAATACCGCCGAACCAAAGTATGACATGCTGGTAAGCAGTATGACTTATATCGCCCACAACTCACTTGTGTTCTACTCGTGCAAATAACATCAACACATAAAACCTAGGCTCGGATGCCATTGTTGGGGAACGTAGTAATTTCAAAAAAATTCCTACGCACACGCAAGATCATGGTGATGCATAGCAATGAGAGGGGAGAGTATTGTCTACGTACCCTCGTAGACCGACAGCGGAAGCGTTATGACAACGCGGTTGATGTAGTCGTACGTCTTCATGGCCCGACCGATCAAGCACCGAAACTACGGCAGCTCCGAGTTCAAGCACACGTTCAGCTCGATGACGATCCCCGGACTCCGATCCAGCAAAGTGTCGGGGAAGAGTTCCCTCAGCACGACGGCGTGGTGACGATCTTGATGTTCTACCGTCGCAGGGCTTCGCCTAAGCACCGCTACAATATTATCGAGGAATATGGTGGAGGGGGGCACCGCACACGGCTAAGAGAACGATCACGAAGATCAACTTGTGTGTCTATGGGGTGCCCCCTGCCCCCGTATATAAAGGAGTGGAGGAGAGGAGGGCCGGCCCTCTCTATGGCGCGCCCTAGGGGAGTCCTACTCCCATCGGGAGTAGGATTCCCCTTTTCCTAGTCCAACTAGGAGTACTTCCATGTAGTAGGAGTAGGAGACAAGGAAGGGGAAGAGGGAAGAGAAGGAAGGAGGGGGCGCCGCCCCTTCCCTTAGTCCAATTCGGACTAGTCAATGGGGGGCGCGCGGTCTGCCTCTCCCTCTCCCCTAAAGCCCAATAAGGCCCATATACTTCTTCCCCCGTATTCCCGTAACTCCCCGGTACTCTGAAAAATACCTGAACCACTCGGAACCTTTTCGATGTCCGAATATAGTCATCCAATATATCGATCTTTACGTCTCGACCATTTCCAGACTCCTCGTCATGTCCCCGATCTCATCCGGGACTCCAAACTCCTTCGGTACATCAAAACTCATAAACTCATAATATAACTGTCATCGAAACCTTAAGCGTGCGGACCCTACGGGTTCGAGAACAATGTAGACATGACCGAGACACGTCTCTGGTCAATAACCAATAGCAGAACCTGGATGCTCACATTGGCTCCTACATATTCTACGAAGATCTTTATCGGTCAGACCGCATAACAACATACGTTGTTCCCTTTGTCATCGGTATGTTACTTGTCCGAGATTCGATCGTCGGTATCTCAATACCTAGTTCAATCTCGTTACCGGCAAGTCTCTTTACTCGCTCCGTAATACATCATCTCACAACTAACTCATTAGTTGCAATGCTTGCAAGGCTTATGTGATGTGCATTACCGAGAGGGCCCAGAGATACCTCTCCGACAATCGGAGTGACAAATCCTAATCTCGAAATACGCCAACCCAACATGTACCTTTGGAGACACCTGTAGAGCTCATTTATAATCACCCAGTTACGTTGTGACGTTTGGTAGCACACAAAGTGTTCCTTCGGTAAACGGGAGTTGCATAATCTCATAGTCATAGGAACATGTATAAGTCATGAAGAAAGCAATAGCAACATACTAAATGATCGAGTGCTAAGCTAACGGAATGGGTCAAGTCAATCACATCATTCTCCTAATGATGTGATCCCGTTAATCAAATAACAACTCTTTGTCTATGGTTAGGAAACATAACCATCTTTGATTAATGAGCTAGTCAAGTAGAGGCATACTAGTGACACTCTGTTTGTCTATGTATTCACACATGCATTATGTTTCCGGTTAATACAATTCTAGCATGAATAATAAACATTTATCATGAAATAAGGAAATAAATAATAACTTTATTATTGCCTCTAGGGCATATTTCCTTCATAGTCTACCTTCCGCTGCATGGTTATAGGTTTATTTCTATCGTTTGTCTTCGAAACTTCCATGTTTTGAAGACTTTCATAAAAATCGCCTATTCACCCCCCCCCCCTCTAGTCGATCACTAGCACTTTCAATTGGTATCAGAGAAAGGTACTCCCTTGTTCTGTGTGATTCGGTTTAACCACCTGGAGTTTTAGCTATGTCGACTGCAGGGATAATCAAAGTCTCCGCTGCGTGCCCAGTCTTCGATGGAACTGAATATCCCTACTGGAAGAATAAGATGCGCATGCATCTGGAAGCCATTGATGTCGACCTCTGGTATGTCGTCAAGAATGGCGTCCTCAAGGCTGGTGAAGGTGTCACTACTGCTGATGTCAAGAAGTTCGTTCAACTGGATTCCACTGCCAAGAACATCATGTGTGGTCATCTGACCAAAGGACAGTATGGTCGTGTGAGTGCTCTGGAAACATCCAAGCTAGTCTGGGATTGGCTCTCCAAGGTCAACGAAGGCGTCTCAACCCAGAGAGATCAAAGAATCAGTGTCCTTCACAACCTCTTCAACCACTTCAAGAGAAACGACAATGAGAATGTTCAGCTCATGTTTGATCGACTCACTGACATCACAAATGAGCTTCAAGCCCTCGGCGCTACTGAGATCACCAAGCATGAAGTCGTCAAGACACTCCTGAGATCACTTGACAGCTCGTTTGACACCCTAGCCCTGATGATTCAAGAACGCCCTGACTTCAAGACACTCGATCCGTCTGATATACTTGAAAGGCTCAACACACATGAGTTTCAGCTTTCTGAGAAAAGAGACATCTACGGTCCCAACTATGGGCGAACTCGTGCTTTGAAGGCGAAAGTTGTTTCCTCATCTGAAGAAGAATCTGATTGCAGTTCTGATGATCCTGAAGACATTGGAAAGGAGCTTGCTATGCTTGTGAAGAAGTTCCAGAAATTCACCAAGAAGAAAGGCTTCAGAAAGTCCTCACGATCCAGCTCAAGGAATGATGAAGCTTCTGCTCATGACTACAAGAAGAGAACATGCCACAAGTGCAAGAAACCTGGTCACTACATCTCTGAGTGTCCGCAGTGGGACAATGAGAACAAGAAGAAGAAGAAGAAGAAGAAGAAGAAGAAGAAGAAGAAGAGCAAGGAATATGATTCTGACGACAAGAATGATAAGAAATACTCAAAGTCTTCTTCCAAGTCTTCATCAAAGTCTTCATCACACAAGAAGAGCTCATCTAGCAAGGCTCGTGCGTTTGTTGGCAAGGAAATGGATTCAGAGGAGGAGTCTGCTTCTGAGGAGGCGGAGGTGGAGTCGAGGAGGAGTCCGATTCTAGCGTTGCAAGTCTGGCTACAGCCTACGTTGCCAAGTCCATCTTCAACATTAAAGACAATGACTTCATCACCGACGCCGATGCTGATGACCAGGACAACTCTGATCCCACCTACTGCTTCATGGCACGCGGTGCCAAGGTAAACTCACGCACTACTCACTATCAAACATCCAGTAAAGATGACTCTGATTGTGGTTCCAAACCCAGCTACAAAACACTTGCTAAAATTGCAACTGAACAACAGAAAGCTATGGAACATATTCAAAAACTGTTAGACAAAAGCGATGACCTGTTAGACACTGAAATGACTCGATCTCAGTCCTTAATTGAAGACATAAAAAATCTTCATGTTAAGTATGAGGAACTTGAAAGTCGTCATGAAGCTGAAGAAACTTATTCAATGGTCACGGCTAACCGCTTTTGGTCCCAAATCTTTGGTGTTGCTTTTTCCAATAAACGCTGGTTACATTTCTTTATGCTATTTGTACCCGTCACCGGTTTATGGATGAGTGCTATTGGCATAGTTGGCTTGGCTCTGAACTTACGTTCCTATGACTTTGTTTCCAGGAAAAACGCTCTCAACAACTCATGAAAAGCTTTCCTATGATTATCTTTAAAGGAAGCAAGATCTTGAGAAATTGAGAGCGGCTCATGAAGATCTTTAAAAGGAAAACGAGTCGCTTCGTGCCAAACAGATCAGTTCCACTCGGGAAGGATTTGAACCACCATGTCTTAAATGCATTGAGCGTGACAATGCTACTTCTGTTGCTGGATGTTCCACTGCTGCTACTGTTGCAATATCTTCAACTGTTGATGTGGTAACTAACCCCTCTGCTGAGGATGCCACTACTATTACTGATGAAAATGCTAGGTTGAAGACATTGCTTGAAACAGGGATGTACAAAAGTCTCAAAGGGCATCAGACACTATCTGATGTCCTCAAAAGACAGATCCTGAACCGAAACCCTAGGAAAGAGGGTGTTGGGTTCAAAAAAAAATGAATGCTGATGGCTCTTACTGGAAACCTGAGCAGTACCCCCAAAACCACATAGGTTGCTGCAAAGGAACCTTCAGTGGATCCATCCACCCTATCTGGCTTCACTTGTGCAAATTACATTGTTATTGATGAATCCTTTGATGCAAACTATAAACTGTTTAAGAATCAGAATGGTGAAGTGTTTGCCAGGTATATTGGTACTAACTGCAGGTATGGGCCACCTATGAAGAAGGTCTGGGTGCCGAAAGAGTGTCTGGAAAATCTTCCTGCGTATGTCGTCATGACACCACAAGTGAAGAAGACAAACCCCAGACCACGGGCTTCATATGGTCCAAAGGCTTCATATAGACAGAGGAATCGCCTGAGTCGCACTAACGCAAATTTTTTGCAGGGAAACCATACTCAGGCATATGAATATGAGCGCATTTCATCAAACCGCCTTGTTCATAAGACCAAGAACTACTCTGCTTATTCTTATGAGTACTATTGTCCACCTGCAAGACTATTTGCTAGGGCTCCAAAGCCAAAGTTCTCAGATGCTGCACTTAGACTCATTGCTTCGAAGCCACCCTTGAAGATGTGGGTGGCTAAGAAAGCTTAACTCTCTTTTGCAGGGAAGGGTCTCCAGCCGAAAATCAAATGTGTCTGAAGGTATTGTTGGGGACCTTAAACATCTTGTAGGGCGCAAGATCAAATGCCCAAATGGTCTTATTATGTATTTTGTTCCTAAGTCGCTTGCTACTTGCCCTATCAGTCCTAACCTCGATCTAAACTTTCATAATCCACTTGCTCGTCAAATGTTTATGCTTCACAATTCTCTTCGTGAAGCCTATCCCCCTAACTGCACTGTAGGGTATGACACCAGCTGCTTCAGAATGGATTATTGATAGTGGATGTACTAATCACATGACTGGCAAGCGAAGTCTTCTCATGGACTAAACCTTACGTCCATCTGACAAGAGTCACATCACATTTGCTGATACTGGTAAAAGCAAGGTATTGGGTCTAGGTAGAGTTGCAATCTCAAGGGATCAGCACATGGATAAAGTGATGCTTGTTGAATCCCTTGGTTTCAACTTAATGTCTGTCTCAATGCTTTGCGATTTGAACATGATTGTGATGTTTGGAAAATATCGTTTCCTTGTTCTAATGGAATCTGACAAATCTCTAGTCTTTGAAGGGTATCGGAGAGATGATTTGTACATGGTAGATTTCTCAGCAGGACCACAGCTTGCCGTATGTCTTCTTGCAAAAGCTTCAGAATGCTGGCTCGGGCATCGGAGGCTAGGGCATGCTGGCATGAGGAACTTGCACACTCTTGCAAAGAAGAAGCATATCATAGGCATCGAGGGCGTCAAGTTCAAGAAGGATCACTTATGCGGTGCCTGCGAAGCTGGAAAGATGATGAGGGCCAAGCATCCCTCGAAGACAATCATGACAACGACTCAACCCTTCGAACTGCTACACATGGACCTCTTCGGTCCCACTCACTACTCAACTCTTACTACTACTGCTTGTCTCTATGGCTTCGTCATTGTTGATGATTATTCAAGATATACATGGGTGCATATAATTCTCTACAAGACTGAAGTGCAGGATGTCTTCAGACATTTCTCCAATCGAGCCATGAACAACTATGGCGTCAAGATCAAGCACATCAGAAGTGACAATGGCACTGAATTCAAGAACACCGGCCTCTACACTTATCTTGATACTTTGGGCATCACTCATGAGTTCTCAGCTCCGAACACGCCGCAGCAGAATGGTATCGTGGAACGCAAGAAAAGAACACTCATTGAGATGGCCCGGACGATGCTCGATGAATACAAGACTCCAAGAAAGTTCTGGCCTGAAGCCATTGATACTGCATGCCATATCATCAACCGTGTTTATCTTCACAAGCTTCTGAACAAAACATCCTATCATCAACCATGTTAGTTACTTCAGAGTATTTGGTGCCAGGTGCTGGATCAATGATCCACATCACACTTCAAAATTTGCACCGAAAGCACATGAAGGTTTTATGCTTGGATACGGAAAGGATTTGCACTCCTACAAAGTCTTCAACCTCTTTCACTATACAGTGGACAGTTCGATGAGACTAACGGCTCGCAAAGAGAGCACCTGCCAAATGTGCTAGATGAAGTTCCATCCAGTGAATCCATCAAGCTTATGGGAACTGGAGAGATCATACCGTCTGAAGCACAGCCCAAAGAGGAACTCATCATCTCTGCACCTGATCAACCTGAAGACAATACTCAGCCTGAAGACAATCCTTCTAACGACAACAATGATCAGCAAGAGCAAAATCTTCGTCATGTTCATCCTTGTGTTGCAAATGAAGTACAAATTGAGAGAATAATTGACAGCATCAATGCACCTGGTCCACTCACTCGTTCAAGTTCAACACAACTAGCAAATTTCTGTGGGCACTTCGCATTCGTCTCAATATCTGAACCCAAGAAAGTTGATGAAGCCTTCATGGAGCCTGAATGGATTCAAGCTATGCAAGAAGTGCTTCAATAATTTGAGCTGAATAATGTATGGGAACTGGTCAAGCGTCCTGATCCTCGTAAGCACAATATCATAGGCACTAAATGGATATATCGCAACAAGCAAGATGAGCATGGTCAAGTTGTCAGAAACAAAGCTCATCTCGTTGCTCAAGGATACACTCAAGTTGAAGGAATTGACTTCGATGAAACATTTGCTCATGTGGCTAGGCTTGAAGCTATACGCATACTGCTAGCCTATGCAAATCATCATAACATCCTTCTGTATCAAATGGATGTGAAGAGTGCTTTTCTCAATGGCAAGATTGAAGAAGAAGTGTATGTTGCACAACTGCCTGGCTTTGAAGATCCAAAACATCCTGACATGGTGTATAAGCTCAACAAGGCATTGTATGGCCTCAAACAAGCCCCTCGTGCTTGGTATGACACACTCAAAGACTTCCTGAAGAGCAAAGGCTTCAAACATGGTTCCCTAGATCCCACACTCTTCACGAAGACATATGATGGTGAACTGTTTGTGTGCCAAATATATGTGGATGACATTATCTTCGGTTGCACTAATCAGAAATACAGTGATGAGTTTGGATACATGATGCAAGAGCAATATCAGATGTCCATGATGGGAGAGTTGAAGTTCTTCCTTGGTCTTCAAATACGACAGCAACGCAACGGCATCTTCATGTCTCAAGAGAAATACCTCAAAGATTGACTGAAGAAGTTTGGAATGCAAGACTGCAAAGGTTACACGACGCCAATGCCACATAAACACCATCTGGGTCCCGACGACAATGGTAAAGAGTTCGATCAAAAGGTATACCGCTCCATGATTGGTTCTTTGCTTTATTTATGTGCATCTAGGCCAGATATCATGCTTAGTGTTTGCATGTGTGCTCGATTCCAAGCGGCACCAAAGGAATCGCATCACTTAGCTGTGAAGCGAATTCTTCGATATTTGGCTCACACCTCAACACTAGGATTATGGTATCCAAAGGGCTCAGAGTTTGATATAGTTGGATTCTCGGATGCTGATTATGCTGGTGACAAGGTCGATCGCAAGTCTACATCAGGCACATGTCACTTTCTGGGACGATCACTTGTATATTGGTCTTCAAAGAAGCAAAACTGTGTATCTCTCTCCACTACTGAATCTGAATACATTGCTGCTGGATCTTGCTGCGCTCAGCTTCTATGGATGAAGCAAACACTCAAAGACTATGGCATTCATCTGAAGCAAGTGCCACTCTAATGTGACAACGAAAGCGCCATCAAGATTGCTAACAACCCAGTTCAGCACTCGAAGACAAAGCACATTGAAATTCGTCATCACTTTCTCAGAGATCATGTCATGAAGGAATATATTGATATCATACACGTCAACACTGAAGAGCAACTGGCAGATATCTTCACAAAGCCCTTGGATGAGAAAAGGTTTTGCACGTTACGGTGTGAGCTAAATATCTTGGAATCCTCAAATGTCCTGTGATCGGGCACACATCCTAACACTTATGCATGTTGATGACTTAGATGTGCAACACACGAAGTAAAGTATGTCTTCAATCAATGAAGACTTACATTCTGAGTGTGAATACATTAACGTGGAATTTGACTTCGGAGCGCAATGATAATTGTGCGCCGTGTCTGGGTCTAATACTTCCTATACGGTGGGTAATGCCACCACCAAATTCTTCCCTTAGAAGTGTTTTTCTCATGGCGTTACATTTGCAAAGTCTTTGCATTTTATTTGTCTTCAATATTAACATGGCCTCATGTTTATCTTCAATGTACTGATTTAGTTTTTGTCCTCTACAGCATTCACTTATAGCTATGTCTTCACGTTGAATCTTTTGAACTAAGTGAATGTGATCGGACCCTAACCTTTCTATGCTCCTGTCTCAAGTCTATCTATCCAAATCATATGCATTCTATTGAAACTGTCGAATGTCTTCGCTGTGTCCTTGTCAGCAGGAGATACAGAGACAAACATTAAATCCGTTTTAAATGCTCAATCCTTTTGCCTAAAACCCGGAGAAGTGGGAACGACCACCCGACAATCCAGGCGTGCGTGGGAACGTGGAATAACCTCCAATGTGTTGCATGATCGCCACGTGTCCTTCAGATGTGAACCGCCAGGGGCACCTACGTAATAACGATGTGTCGTCCCTGTCTCTATAAATACATGCCTCACCCTAGTCATTATCTCTTCTTCCACTCTCGCACAAACCCTAGCGCCACCGCTAGCCCTCGACGACACCGGCGACGAAGCGCTTAGCTGCCACGACCTCACCGATGCCGTCCTCACGCCGGCCGCGGACATCGTCTTCTCCGCCGTCACCGTAGGTGTCCTCCGTCGCCAAGTTAGGGCACGGAAGATCGAACTGCTCGGCCTCCTCTCCCACTCCGTCTAGTATTTACTCATGTGGTAAATAAAACCTCTTTTTACATTCTTTTTGATCCGATAGATTCATCCTTTACAACCACAAGTGGTTTCTGTTCCCACAAGTTGGATCTATCTCATTCCGCATCTCATAGCATGCCTAGTATGTTCACTTATGCTTCACAAAGTAGTTAGATTCCTCACTTGTACTTATTCGTGGATTCGTACAAATCTGAAACCAACTCTCTACATATGAGTGAATGTCTTCGCACTATGAGGTCAATGTCTTCTAAACTGATTTATCTTCAAAATCTTCTGAGAATGCATATGACCTCTTCCCCTTCCCTCGCACCTTTAATTCTGTCACAGGTACATGTCCGTGGGAGAATCCCTTGGTTCTCATAGTCTGCATTCATTTGCAGAGTTCTTACAGCATCATATAAATTCTCCTGAAGCCAGTTCTTGTCTGACCAGTAGACGGAAGACTTTGACAGTGTTGAAGCCTTTCAGTCTAAACTTCATGGCAACAGAAAAATCAGTCAGGAAGGGCGGCAGACAGCGCCGTGGAAACACTGCTAAGGACCTGCCACCAGATCTCTATGAGCTATACAAGTCAGATCCAGAAGAGACCTATGGAGAACGCAAGAACCAAATTCAATGGATTCGAAGACATTGGCAAGAGGAATGGTTCAAGTACAGATTCGTCACCGACGAATATGCTTAGAAGAGTGCCATCAAGGGCCTCTAGGGAGATATAATATACAAAGGTCTTCAGCCCAAGTCGAAGTCCGAAGCTATTGCTCAAGGCTTCTACCCCTGCATGATTCGTGGACCTCAGCCTGCAAATGTCGACCCATCCTCTCTGTTATGGTGTCGAGAAGATAATCTCTTCAAGCACGGAAAACAAGAAGTCTTTGGGATTAGACTTCAGCCCAGGCCCCTCTGCACCACGAGCTGACGGCACACGTGAAGCTGAACCCAATCTTGTTGGGCCCTTCTACAACTTAGAAGGTCTCATCACTCACATAATGGTTCAAGGGGCAGACGTGGATCAACCTGCAGACGACGCTGATTCTGACGAAGCGCCTGCACCACCGAAGCTTGTGAAGCAAATGAAATCCAAGGCTTCAAAGCCCTCTTCAGCACCAAAGGCTTCAAAGCCCTCATCTGCACCAAAGGTTTCACGGGCGAAGCCTCTGACCATGGCACCTCCTGAAGCCAGTGTGCAGTCTGAAGATCTCTCACGCATCTCCGAGTCTGCCAAAGTGAAGAAGCCCATGCAACCCACTGGTCAAGCACTGACCCCTGCTGCTGTTTTGCGAAACGAGAATGACGCCATTGATCTGTCCAGCGACGACGATCTTGGCGATGACACTCTTGAGCAGTTGATCAAGAGCAAGCAAGAGGCGGAAATCTTCAATGACCTTCCTCTCTTTGATGTGGAAATCTTAAACAAGTTTATCGATGAGTGGTTTGACAGGCCAAATGTCAGCTTTGATGATCTTCAGCTTCCAATTGGCCTCAGCGTCGCCTTCCATGGAGCCATTGCTCCTGAGCTGGCTCTAGCTCAGAAAATTGTTGAGCTGAAGCATAAGATCGATTATGAAAAGGCTTAGTTCAAGAAGCACATGGCCAAGCTCAATGTTGAATACATTCAAAACTTCAAGGTCATGATGCATGAGCTCAAGGAGGCATTCCACAAGAAACGAGAAGAAGCAAAAGGTTCTCGTGAGCGCATGAAGAATCTTGCTGACAAATGTGTTCAAGGCTACAATGAAGCTGAAAAGCGCAAGGCCTTGGGGCGACCAGGCATCGACCCCCGAATGGCTGCCAAGAAGAAGAAGAAGCCAGCTGTGGCAGAACCAGAAGCATCAAGGCAGGAAGAACCTCGCATTGTCTTCCCAGCCAGTATGACAGGCTCGAAGCCTAAGGTCCCCACAGTGGCTTCAGAATTCAAGAAAACTAGAGCAGCTGAAGCCGAAGCCAGAAAGCGCAAGACCAAAGCCACCATTGATGATGCTCCCCCAACCAAGAAAAGGAAAACAAAGAAGAGAGACCGGGCTGCTCCCACAAAGCCCCTTCTTGTCGAGCCAATTTCTATTGCTCGTCCTGCGTCTGAACATCGAGAGCGCCAGTTGATAGTTCATGAGCCTGCTTCCACAGAGGCTCCTGAAGCTGAAGACAATCCAGCTGTTGACCCCACCGCAGCTGAAGACATTGGTCCTCACGACAATGTTGAAAATGATGAAGTCCTTCCTTGGATCGAGCACAATTTGGTATCATCGCCTGTGCTCACACAGCGAGCTCATCAGCATTGGTCGTCCTCTGATGCCAACTGCTCAGGATGCATCGTGGGCTGATCACCCACAACAACAAGACACCCCAAGTTCTCCCCAACCACAAGTCACCTCACCAGTGCAAGATGAAGATGACTTTGAGGCTCAGCCAACTCCATCTCCACAGGCGTCTCCTGCGTTATGCAGGCTTCGCAAAGGACCAAGGCCCCAAGTCACTCTTCCGAGCGTTCCAGAAGGAGAAGTGCATCACCAATCTGTTGCACGTCAAGTGTTCCCAGAAGCCACTCCAACTGTGAACGTCTCTGATTCTGAAACCAACACGGCTGAAGATATTCTGGCTGCATCAGCCGATGAAGAAGCACCACGTGATGAAGAAAGAGTTGCAACACCACCAACCATTCCTGAAGCTGTTCTCGAGGAGAACGTGTCCGACCCTCCAGCTCCTGAAGTGGAGGTTACCAATACTGAGGCGGTCACCAACATCAACACTGAAGCCAATGACGTTGTCATGGCTGAAGCTAATGTGACGCCTGAAGCTAATGTCACCACCACCAACAACACTGCTGACGACACTGATGTCGTCATGCCCGAAGCCAATAATGAAGCACCTGAAGCCAATGCAGCACAAGACGTAATCATTCCTCCCGAAGCTATTGTGCCACTTGCAGCCCATGTCAACGAAAATGCCAATGCTCCTGTACCCCCTCCAAGACCTCATACTGTTGAGCTGGCATTTGATCATGGTCAGCCTGTTATGGTCCGATGGCCCATTCTGGTTCCTCCACCTGCTGCGGGTCCACAATTTGACTATCATGTCGAGCATAGGCCTCAAGTCCAGAAGCCCAAGCCAAGACTTCCAAGATTCCCATGCACTGCAACCTCACCTGGGGTCTTCAATGTGAATGGCTTCGTGGCACATAACACCTTCTTCAACAGCGCCAAGAATCCTTACTCCAAACCTCGCATTTCATCGGATCGGTTCTAGAGCTATCAGCAGCGCAGCTACTATTCATGTGTCTTGTACAATCAAGGGCGCATATTTCCACATATGTGTCTCAACACTGAAGCTATAGCTGGCCTGCCCTATCTAGAAGAAGCGTTGGATTGCTTCAGAGACGCTGGCCTCCTGCAATTTGTCACAGACAAGGAACACTGGAATGAAGAGCTTCTATTACAGTTTTATGCCACTCTTCACATTCGAGGCTACAACAGGGATCCAAAGACTTGGGTCCTTGAGTGGATGACAGGCAATGTCCATCATGAAGCCAAAGCTCTTGATATCATTGAGCTTACAGCCCTGCCCACTCCTGGTGAATACTATGAACCAGGTTGTCAACAACACCAGAATGCTTTGGAGAGCATTTTTCAGAAGCCAGAACCCAACATGAGCCAAATGTTGAGCATGATGAAGTCTTTGCCTCACGATGCTGACTATCCATCTGAATTCTTTGTTGAAGACCTAGAGTATCTGCCTCGCACCATTTACCATATCATCAGAAAAACTCTATGGCTTGTCAAAGGACATTCATCTGCAGCGAAGCTTGAAGGAGCAATGAAGACTTTCGTTTTCTATATCTTCAATGGCATCAGCTTCAATGTTCAAGACTTCTTCATCAGACAATTGGCTGCATCTGGCTCCGACATTTTTGGTTTGAAGTTCTATGCTCCATGGGTAATGCGTCTTATCAAGCTGCACTCTGCCTTCAACTATCAGCCGCCTGCGCGCAATCATCTTGTATTCTTGCCAGAGGTTGATCTGTCTGTTGAAGCTATTTACCCAGAGCCTGCTAAGGATCCCATTTATCTTCACAATGATGATCGTCAAAGCTTCACCCAGCCCATTGAAGGAGTTCAGGCAGTCTCTCGTGTTTATCCCTTGGCTGGTAACACACGTGCCCCTCACGCTCAAACTGACGCCACTGGAAGCACCATTGCCCAAACGCCTCGGAAGCGATCTCGTGTTCTCAATGACCGAGAGCTTCTCGTCGCGCTACATCAGAAACAGGATAAGCATCATGACTGGCTTAAGCATCAGATGCAAAGCCTCTTGGTGGACATCAATCGCATTCGCAATCTTGCCACCAAGAATGCCTTTGTTACACATGAAACCTATCGGAGGTCTTGGAAGAGTTTGACATTGCTTAGTGTTGAAGCTGATCTGCAAGACGATGGCTTCACAGAAAGATTCAAGTTTGACTCAACTCCTCCAAGGAATGCTCATTTGCGTCGGACTCCCTCACTTGAAGACTCTGACTATTTGTCCTCAGCTGCGATAGTGAATGCCAGAGTCATCGATGACCAAGATGATGCCACTTCACCTCCTCCAACTTCAGCGTGTGTCGACACTGCACCAAGTTCTTCTGCACCACCGAACCTCAACGACGACCCTGCTGTTTCGCCTGCACCTCATGGGAACGAGTAGGCGTTCTATGTCTTCAAACCTTTTTGGTCCTTCCTGACAAAAGGGGGAGAAGCATATGAGTTGATAGTCTTCAAGCGGGTCCATATGGGTGGTTGCTTTACTTTTTTCTACTTTTGCCAAGTGCTTACAACTCTCGCTTTTTGATACATTTGGTTCTTTGAGTTGTAACACTTAAACTCGATGGTCGTCTGCTACTCATTTGCTATTCTGTGATGCGATGATAAATTCCGCATGTGCGATGATAACTTACGCACTTAGGTCATTTTGCAGACGTCCATTTTTCATTATGCATGTCATTATCTTCGATATATCAAATCATGCATGATGAATTGTCATCATAAGTTGAAGAGGATCTCCACAAGTACAACCTGCCATGTGCATTTGCATTCGAAAAGCAAATTACTTATATGCACATCTTCAGGGGGAGCCTTTGCCACTTATGAAGACAATACCCTATCCTTTACAATTTCACATATTTTATTCCCCGTTGAAAACTTCAACCAGTTTGTCATCAATCACCAAAAAGGGGGAGATTGTAAGTGCATCTAGTGTCACCCCTAGTTGGTTTTGGAGTATTGACGACAAACCTGGTTGAGGGACTAATGTGTTTGTGAGAATTGCAGGATAACATAGGTAGAAGTACCTCATTGATTCAGTTTACTTGCCAAAGATGACCCTTAAAAATGTATGAAGACATTGAAGTCAAAGGTGGTATGTGAAGACATTCACATTGAAGACTATGACAAGAGAAGACATCGCGTGAAGACTATGGAGCGCGAAGACTTAGTTGTTTCGTTGTTTCGTTTTCTTCTTTGTTGAGTCATAGGAACCACCGTACTGTTAAGTGGGGTCCAAGTGAACCAGTCAGAATGACTGAAGTGATGCTTAACCAAAATCCTATGTCTTCGTGCGAAGACAATGAGAGCAAATCTTATCCAGAGCTGGATAAGTCAGCTTTGCTTGTAGCCCAAGTAAAGTTGCCGTGTGTGTTTGAAGTCTGACCGTTGGAACACGTGTCAGCTCCTTAGTGACCCAGTGTCATTTCGGACAAATCAGGTCGGGTTGCCTAGTGGCTATAAATAGCCCACCCCCTACAACCATAAACGGTTGGCTGCTCAGAGTTAGTGTACGGCTTTTGTCGTTTGAGAGCAACCCACCTCGAAGCCTTTGAGAGAGAATTCCTTGCGATGACAAAGCCCTAAACACCCAGAGCCAAAGAGTGTTAGGCATCACTGAAGTCTTCCTGTCTGTGTGATCTGAAGACTTATTACACTTGAGGATTGTGAATCCTCCAGCCGGTTAGGCATCGCTTTCTGAGCATCCAAGAGTCATTGTGGATCGCCGGTGAACGAAGTCTGTGAAGGTTTGGAAGTCTACCTTGAAGACTTACCAGAGTGATTGGGCGAGGACTAGGTGTCCTTAGCTCAAGGGGAATAAGGTGAAGACGCGGTCTTCTGAGTTAAATCTCAGCCTCCCTAACCAGATGTACAATTGTCACAGCAACTGAAACTGGTCTAACAAATCATTGTCTTCAACGAGCCACTGGTTCTATCCTTTCCATCTCTTTATTTGCAGATTGGTCCTTGTGAAGTCATTGCTTGTTTGCACTATCTATTTGTCTTCACTGCGTGACTGCTTGTTCTGATTGGCTTCATACTATCTTTCATCCTGATCTATACTGCCTTGCTGCTATTAGTCTTTGTGCTTTCATTTCATTGAATAATTGACTATGGCTTGCTTAGTGTAGTCTACCTTTCACTGCATGGTTATAGGTTTATTTCTATCGTTTGTCTTCGAAACTTACATGTTTTGAAGACTTTCATAAAAATCGCCTATTCACCCCCCCACCCCCCCTCTAGTCGATCACTAGCACTTTCAGATACAAGTACATGTCATGTCCTTTCTGTCACTGGGATTGAGTAAAGCAAGATCGAACCCATCACAAAGCACCTCTTCCATTGCAAGATAAATCAATCTAGTATGCCAAACCAAACGGATGGATCAGAGAGATATACAAAGCTATAACAATCATGCATAAAAGAGTTCAGAGAAGACTCAAATAATATTCATAGATAATCTGATCATAAACCCACAATTCATCGGATCCCAACAAACACACCACAAAAAAGGATTGCATCGAATAGATCTCCAAGAACATCAAGGAGAACATTTGTATTGAAGATCAAAGAGAGAGAAGAACTTCTCTCGCTACTAGCTATGGACCCTAGGTCTGTGGTAAACTACTCACACATCATCGGAAGGGCAGCAAGGTTGATGTAGAGGCCCTCCGTGATCGATTGCCATTCTCACAAAGTACCGGAAAAGGTCTCCAGATGGGATCTCCGAAGAACAAAACTTGCGGCGGCGGAAAAAATATTTTGGGTGGCTCTCTGATGTATTGGGAATATTTGGCAATTTATAGAGTTGGAATTAGGTCAAGAGGTGCCACGAGGGGCCCACAAGCCTGGGGGCGCCCCCCTTGGGCCGCGCCTGGCAGGCTTATCGCTCCCCCATGGCTCTTCAAGTCTTCTCCCAAAGCTTCTAGCGTCCCTTCTAGTCCAGAAAAAACATCAAAAAGTTTTGTAGCATTTGAACTTCGTTTGGTACTGACTTTCTGAAAAGCCAAAAACAAGCAAAAAAAACAGCACTGACACTAGGCACTAGGTTAATAGGTTAGTCCCAAAAAAATGATATATAATTGCATAATAAACATCCAAGATTAATATTATAATATCATGTAACAATCAAAAATTATAGATACGTTAGAGATGTATCAGTGCCTTGGCCTAAGGGGAGGAGTCCTCCCCCACTCCAATTCGGCCTCACCACAAGGGAATAAGGGGCGCCTCCCCTACATGGGCCATGGTGGCCCAGTTCTCCTTCCACCACTTGCCCTTTTAAACCTCGTTGATACTAAATTAAATATAAAAGCCTCCTAAAAATTGCTAGGGCCTTTTATTATTAATTTAACATCACTAAAAACATTTTCCATCTATATATTATCTATCGGGAATACCCGGTATTGCCCCATAAACTCTGAAACCCTTCCGGTAACCCCGAAAGGCTTTCGGTTCCTCTTGGAACTATTCTGAATATTAATGAAACAATCACAATTACATTCTCATTATTCCTGTCCTACTAACACTCAACAGATTATGATTACCTTAATCTTGTGACCCTGTAGGTTCGATAACATAGACATGAACGAAACCCCTTCGTTCAATGACCGATAGCGGAACTGTGGACGTCCATATCGATCCCTATGATTACACGAATGGCATTCAAGTGAACCTATGGTTATCATGTGATGTTCCATTTGCTTCACGATACTTTATAAAACCCAAGGTGCATCGGTATCCTCCCAAGTCATACACATGCTCACTATACCGTTATCCTTGTTACCAGTTTTGTTCTTCTTTCTTGTTGAAGTATTCTAGCATCCCCATGACGTTATCACCTGTGTCTGACCAGATGATGATGGACGCCATCACACCGAGAGGGCCCTAAGAATATCTCTTCATCATCGGAGGAGCAAATTCCACTCTCGAGCTATCTAGTCCCTTGTCAAACTTTTCGATGAACCTATAAGTTGTCGTTATGATCGCCGTCACAGACGACGTTTGAGTAACCCAAAGTCCAGGTAAGAAGTGATTGTGATACTCTCATGGTCTAGAACTAAAACACATGTTAACACTCTGTGTTATAACAATTGATTTCAGATGATATTGTCTCAAAGTATAACAAACAAGTTTTGGGTCAATTCAATATGATGTTCTTCTAACGTCATATTCTCAATGTTGTTTTAGGACTATCTTACACTTAACGATATCCTAAGATCCGGAAAACATGATCACCAACAACACTTGAGTCAGTCTTAGAGGCAAGACTGGGAACCTATTATTTACCGCTCATCATTCCACACGTGCATATGAATTTTCCACTAAATCGCATATTCCGGGATCATAACAGTTATGGCATGAAATATAAACTCTTAATTATGAAAATAAAAATATAATAGTACAATATTATTGCTTCTAGGGCATATTTCCAATATGGGGTGCTTCCAAAGATGGAAGGATTGCCCAAGATGGAAGGATTGCCCGTGTGTGTATGCAGTCGCCTTGAAGGTGGCGGCGAAGTTTCGTCTTGGTGGTGCTTGTCGCGTGGTCTTCTCTTGTGCTCCTCTTGAGCGTCTACATTGTGATGGTGACGTACTTCGAAGCGGGTTCACCTTATGTCCAATGGCATGTGCACGAGCTCTTGTCGTATGTCTACTTGGTGTTTGGGGAGTAGTTGAAGTATACATGGAGATGACCGTAGAATGCTCCGCGTCACTACCAAACAGAGACCTCCCCTAAATCACATCTATCCACCGAAGCAGAGACCACCCGGCCACCTCCTTCGTTGACATCTATCCACCGAAGCAGAGACCACCCCGCCACCTCCTTCATTGACTAGTGTTGAGAATTAGCTCAACCAATGTTCTCTAGCATTGGCGAGGGGAACCAAGGACAGGGAGGGAGGAGGTGGCGACTGTTGTGACACTTCAAATGCGTTAGAGCATCTCCAACAGGCACGCTAAACAGGCGTCGCGCCGCAAAATCTCCCGTTTTAGCGCGCGCGCAACCCGGCGGATGGCTCCAGCGGGCGCGCAATAACCGCGCACGCGGTATAAGTAGTTGGGCGCGCGCTAGGAAGCGATACGTCGCGCGGTGTATTTGCGGCGCCCGCTTCCGCGCGCGGCACACACGACGCTCGCGCTGCGCTCTTCTTCTTCCCCTTCAAAGCCCCGCGCGTGCCGGCACCAGCGACCCGCACCCATGGACACACGCGCTGGC
>NC_041380.1:129123413-129136892 GCF_002162155.2 Triticum dicoccoides | reverse complement strand
AGCCCGGGTGGCATTGGCCTCGCCTCCGCCGGAGCTCCTCCGACGAGCGGCCTCGCGCGCGGCCTCTTCATGCCGCCGCGGATGACCTCGACGGCGGGTGGCCTCGCGTGCATCATTTTGTGTTGAAATATGCCATATGCAATGCACCAGCGAGTCGCGCGCACTGCATTTTGGCAAGCTGCTGAAGCGAGGCACGCGCTGCATTTTAGCGCGGCCGCTGGAGCCAGCGCTGCGCGCCGCGCCAAATCAGCTGATGCGCGCGCGGCATATGTGTTTTTTGCGCGCAGCGCGACCGGCGCCTATTGGAGATGCTCTTAGAAACCAGCTTCCCAATACCCAAGATTGTTCTGAATTAAGTTCTAAGGCTGGCGTTTTGGCTATCGATTTGAGATGCCCCAAAATGGCCTTTCCTACACGGTTAAGTTTGTTTGCTTTTCCAGGTTGAAATCCGGCGGAATCACCAGTAACTTGAATTCTTACGATTTAGAACAGTCTAAAATAGCGTACTTGATCATGACCATTACTGGGCAGGGGTATATAGCCAAACGCTAACGTAGACCAGCGAAGCCAGGCCAAGAGGGGGCCACACAAAGGTAAACGAACCCTTAAACTCCAGCAGGCAACTAAAGCATACCTGGGGTAACACTGAAATTTAACGAACTCCGAACTACCAATTTCATTCATCCCTTGTATTATTCCACAAGCGGCCATTCAATCACAACGACTAATACATATGTACATGTTCATGGCTGCTTACAACAGCATCTAAGCTTGCTTGCCTTTACCAGTCTCCGCCGGTCGGCCTTGTCATGGCTGCTAAGCTGTTGCAGGCGCCGCCTCTGATTCCCCAGCCACCCTAAGATGTCTGCCCTTCGTTTGTTGGGCTTCAAATTGGGCCCAAATCGTAGGTGCTTCGGTCTTGGTTGCCTTCAAGCTGTTATCTAGCAACTATCTACACTGTGCACAATGTCCGAATCCACAATGCAATTAGCTCAGATCGAAACCGGCTTCCGAGTTTATTGCATACAACAGTTTGGTTTGCAACTGCTCCTTGCTGTTCAACACAACCAGGAAGAGAGTTTGTCATGTTGAAGCAAATCAATGAGCAGGTAGAATGTAAAGGAACTAGCGTGCCAAACGTAAAATGTGGTTAGTATGGTTTACTGACGTTCTGTAAGGAGGGAGCTTAAGAAGGTTCATGCAAGTAGCCGAGGTGGGCAAACGGTCTCCATGTTCCTCCAAGCCGGGGACACCAGCTCTAAATTAAAAAGGAGTTCAAGATGAATTTTCCAACAGAACAAATATAAAACATAGATATACAGGAAACTGAACCTCTGAATGCAGAATTTAGGATCAAGGTACTCAAATCCAAGGAGTGGCCCGCGAGAACATCCAGTCACAAACCTGTGCATTTAATGTCATCCACGTGACGGGAGTAAGAAAAACATTGATTTGATATGAACAAAAGAGCATGCTTAGATAGAGAAGTCGCAAGGAAAGAGATGAATTTCGAACATTCAAGCTCCTAAAGTAAAAGGGGAAAATATATCAATCAATCAGCAAAGCTTAACATACAATCTCTTTATCCTAGGTTTAACGACAATAATTAAAACTAATAAACACTAGCACAAAGCTCGCGAGCAGAATAAAGAATTGCTCATGCCATGAAAAAGAGGGAGAGTGGCCTACTTGAGAAACTTTTTCTGATTATCTGAACTGAAGCTCTTTAGAACCTCCCACAGCATATCGATAATCTCATGGTCCTGAAAGAAAAGTATTATCAATCCTTCTCTTAAGTAGGAAAAAACTCACTATTACATGAAAAAATAAACATACAGATCCCATGATACAATACTAGTGTTTGTGCTGTGCAGCTGTCCAAATTGTGATCTAAATAAATTCCATAAAAACCATCCTGGATCCTAATTCAGATTGTCTATTTTGAAGCTGGGACATAGCCTCAACTAGCTAGTTTAGATAGAGATTGAATTAAATCTTTGAGGACCCAAAGTGGATGGCCAACTTACTACAATCTACTTTCACCAAAGAACATAGTGAACCCTCTAATACAAAAAAAACAGCTGTTCTGTAGATGGTTTGCCAAGAGTAGCTCAAAGCGCTGCGGCTACATAAAAAGCTTGTTATTTTTATGAAGACTAAACTGTTTTCAAGCACAAGACACCAGTAGTGGATTAGCTTGGTTTCGGCACACCTGCTTACTCAGCATATTAATATTTTGTCACACCAAAAGCAAACAAAAAATATCCTCATGGCACAACTACCAATTATTATAACAAATTGAGGGGTGGGCCACAAAGCATCTATTAAGTAATGGAAGAATAGCCTGTCACAACTTTCAATATGATTACTAGCTGCTCCTTGAGTAATGGAATGACAGATTTTCTTACAGAAGAAAGGAAACATACCGGATGATAACCTCCAGAATAGTTGGTGTTTAAGCGCAAGTCATCAATGTCCAAACTTTCCAGAGAGCCAGATATGAGAAGCTGCAGGAGCAAAATACGCAAGACAACAGCAGAAAATTAAGAAGTGAATGCATATACTAATTCTAGGAATAAGTGCCCTTTTAAATACAATAAATATGCACAAAACGATGCAATTCAGAAACTACAGCTGCATATAAACGTAACATGTTACTGTTGACTACAGGGAAACAACAAAATAAATCCAAATGGGCACATGCCATTTGATATCCAGATGTAAAGTCACACTGCATTTACTTAATAAACATATGTTATTTTGAAAGAAAAAATGTAATAAAGCAACTAGGTAAAGCGAAGTACTTAATAAACATATCTTACTTGCAATGGAAAAAAGTCCATTTTACTCCCCTGAACAAAGTGGGTGGTTCACTTTACCCCCTGATCTATTTTTTGGCTCCTTCTAGACCCCAAACAAAACCAAACCGGACAAAACACCCCCGGCTGGTTTGTCTCCATTCGATGTTGATGTGGCACGGTCCAACGGCGGTTTTGATCAGGGTGGGGCCTACTTGTCAGGTTGGACTGTTATAGAACTGCCGTTCCCGTTGCGATCTGGATCAGACAGTTCCCGTGGCAGGTTGTACGCATCCTGACCGAGGCGGAGGCGCGCGCTGAAGTGGAGCGTCTCGCGAACTGTGTGAGCAGCGGGCAAAGGACGTCATGCTGGGTGACGTAGACGCAGAGTGGGCGCAGGGCCGCGGCGTCCACAGGCGAGTCATTGACGCGGAGGTCAGTAGGACGGGAGGAGCTGGGCTCAAGGCGGCCGGAGAGGATTTCGAGCAGCATAGACTTGCCGGCGCCGCTGGGTCCGATGATGGCAAGCAGCTCGCCGGGGCGCGCGCGGCAGCTGAAGCTGCGGAGCACTAGGCAGCACCGGCTGCTGCGGCTCACCGGCAGAGGTGCGGGCGCAGCAGGGTCGCCGGTGGCGTCGAGGAGGAGGTCGTCGGGCCTGCTCCATATCTTGAGTGGGTGAGGCAGGGCGGAGACAGTGATGCCCGCGGCCTCCACCTCGCACCTGCTGCTTTCTACTCCTCCGCTCTTCATTGATTCGCTCGCTAGCTCGTCGTCTTCCTGGATGGTTGCTAGTAAAGGTGGTGCTTTACCTGCCGGATGCATGGAAGACGATAAGCTTCGTGGTTGCTACTTGCTAGCTTTATGGTTTGTGTTGGCTGAAGCTCGGGTGAAGCTTGAATGATTGGGCTTGGCTGAGCTTAGTTTGGCTTGCTCGGTGGGCGTACATGGGCATGGGAGTGTGAGCTTGGAGTGGAGTGGCACATGATGATACCATGTACGTGCTGGTCTTCTTGGAAGGTGGCAGGCGCCGCTGGGGCTGACGATGGCGAGCAGAGAGGTCCTTGACCCTGGCGTCCGCGATGCGGGTCAGGGCGAGGTCGTCGACGAGCGCGTCGACCGGCGGGGTCGTACGCGTCCGAACCGAGGCGGCCGGAGGCGTGCGCTGAAGTGGAGCGTCTCGCGCACGGTGAGGAGCGGGAAGAGGCGGCGCAGGGCCACGGTGTCGACAGGGGAGCCATTGACGCGGAGGTCAGTAGGAGGGGAGGAGCTCGGCTTGAGACGGCCGGAGAGGATCTCGAGCAGCATGGAATTGCCGTCTCCGCTGGGCCCGACGATGGCGAGCAGCTCGTCGGGGCGGGCGTGGCAGATGACGTTGCGGAGCACGAGGCGGCACCGGCTGCTGCCACATACTGGCGAGGGGCATGTGCAGCAGGGCCGCCGGCGGCATCGAGGAGAAAACGTAAACGTCGGCTATTTGGCATGGTCGTCAGCTACTCGAAGCAGCCCTGCTCCTAGTCCTGGTCCGCGTCCGCCTTGCTGCACCCACGTACCGTCGTGCTCCTGCTCGGCTGCTCCTACGCGCTGTACCACTCTTGTATGCCGCCGCGCTCCGCATTGGCATGCTCGTCCCCCCAGGTTGCAGCGTTGCGCCGCCCCGCTGGCGCACCTGCGCACAGCTGGTCTTCCCTGGTCGCAACGGCAGCTCTATAACAGTCCAACCTGACAAGTAGGCCCCACCCCGGTCAAAACCGCCGTTGACTGTGCCACATCAGCATCGAATGGAGACAAACCAGCTGGGGGGTGTTTTGTCCGGTTTGGTTTTGTTTGGGGTCTAGAAGGAGCCAAAAAATAGATTAGGGGGTAAAGTAAACCACCCACTGTTCAGGGGAGTAAAATGGACTTTTTTCTTTGCAATGGTATAATGCTCTTATTTGCAATAGTATAATGCTCTTATTTGCAATGGTAAAACAAGTAGGTAAAGCGAAGTACCTGAATTTCATGTTCATTGAACATATCAATCCATTCCTTTGGTATAAGTTTTTGAAAACCTCTTAGAAAATGTCTACCTTGTCCACGGATCTGTGATCAAAACAAAAGCAAATTGTTTGTCAAAACAATACATGACAAGCAAATGACAGGACAAAATAATTTTACCTGATAGTTTAATCGATGGTTGGCAACAAGGTGGATAAACGTAATAACATTCTGATTAGTAACACGCATCTCTCTCCCACCAGGAAGGAGCTCTTCTTCAGCTTGTTCACCATATTCATTATTCACGATAACGAAGTACAACTCCAAATCTGAGAGGTCGCCCTTGTAATGCTAAGCATAGAAAGGAGAGGTCAGAACACGGCAAAATGCACATCAGATGACAAGGAGCTTTATATTATAGTTGGTCCCTACATGGCCGTATCCTATGAAGTATCTCATGCTACAAGAACACAATACGGCCACAAATATATGGATTGCAGCCACACAATTGAAGCCAAAACTTTCATATATTAGCTTCAGACCACATTAACAAAACTTAAATCAAAAGATGAGCACTTCAGCAGTCGTGTATCAAAACAGCAGCTCAAAGACATCCAACATTTAGAAAGATTCTCGACTTCTAAGCATGTCAATGACCAATTTCTTCTTCACAAATTGAAAATAGATTCCGACCTTCAAAAATAGAAGATGTCGATACAACTCTGGATCCAAGGAAGGCAGATCGTTCAAGAAGTTAGACCTGGTTGGTGGTGAAAATCAGATATTAATGGTAAACTCATTAAAAGTGAAACACAAACAGCATGATGGAATTATAATGTGACATAATGATTGTTGGCAGATTCATAGAAGAGCAAAATCATAACAATATTGAACCTTTTACCCAACCACCCCCTGTTTAATTAGATTGTAGTGAACGTCAAATTCACAATCGCCCAGGGTTCACAACTAAATCTTGCTATATTTGCATTAGTTTACTTAAAATAAATTTTATCCATTCAATAATCCAGGTCAACACAAACACAAGTATTTCTATTGCAACTTGCTTAAGAGGGGAGGGACAGAGGGAGGGTGGGAGAGAAAGAGTTACTTCTCTTTCAGCTTGCTCAAGAAGAAGGTTGCAAATGGCAGATCAACAAGTATGCCCTCATACATTGCCTGGAAAACATTAATCAAGCACATTTCAGATGATACCCAATTATTGTCCGTCTGCTAAAAAGTATGCATAACTAATGGGGTTGGCCTTCCAGAAATTCGACGCAAAGAAATAGAAAATCAGATTACAGCCTTCAGCACCGAATAAGGCTACTCTAGACTACATTACCAACTTTCTCATTGATAGATGTGTATTATCAATTCGCATATCTATGGCGTTCTTTTACAAGCTACAGGCATGTGTCCAGACTCCAAAGAAACACATATTCAGAAAAGCAAGTTGATACTATAACGAAATCTTAACTTAAGAAAGATGTAACTTTAGAAGACTATGCAGACCAAACAGCTCCATAGAATGATAGAAACCCCACTGACATGCGCTACCCGACATTAAAATGTATCAACACATGCAAATCACTCTAGGGCAACGTGTGCACCATATCGGCAGATTATTCAAAATATGCAAGCCGATATTGAGCAGCGCATGTGATTTGCACTGACATAATTGCAGAACCTCACAATATAACCATTTGTTGTACTCTTCATTTTCTTTCTATTAGTCAAATTCTCGAATACATAGCATATTATAGGATATAGACATCTGATCAGAAATCTATTAGGCTATTAGCTGCCAAATGTCGTTTACAACAGTTATGGCACCCATATTTTATATTGCTGCTACCTACCATATTGCGACAGAGTGAATACTAACAGCTTCAAGCACAAAAGACATTTCCCTCTAGAAACACAACATATCATTGAAGTACCTTCCCAAGGAGACTTCCAAGAAAATGGAAATACTGCAGATGCTGCTCATGAACCAATCCTGATCCAGGGTTGGGGTACAGAACATGGTCGACTGTTTCCTACATAAGGGAAATTGTGTGAGGTGTTGTAACTTAAAGACATCACTATGATTGTGAGTTCTATAACTGGCGAACTTATACTGGATCAATGAAATAGCATAAAAGAGCAGATACCTTGAATAGGCCATACTGCACATCAAAAGCAGCACGAGTGATATTTTCCATGAAATCTTTGAAAATTCCACCTCCATCAATTCCAGCTTCTTCCACACCATGCTCATTAACAAATGATACTCGGATCTACAAGCATCAAATTTTCATTCAAAAAGGAGAACGATGGTTTCCTGTGTCTTAGCAAAATCTGAATTAATCCACTAAGGAGAAAAGGTGAAAGATCTCATGATCATACTGGTCCTTTAAGATCTTCTTCAGAGAGCAAGCTTAGCTGATCAAAAGCATCTTCGAGGAGTCGACTTCTTCTTATTTTAAACCGATGTCTTGTCAAGGCAGAATGAGATGCCGCCGATTGTTTAGAATTTGCCAATTGTGACTGCTCACAGAAAGAGAAACTTCTAAGATATTATCCTAAAAGACGCACCAGTCTTATTCAATGTTCACAGAGAAATCGGTAATGACTTACAGTAAATATTTTAACTCTAATGGTAAAAGGTGCCAAAAAGGGAGCAAGCTTTATAATCTCTGATGCTCGAGTGTTGCCAAGTATCGCCTGAAAAACACGTACACAATGCTGAATAG
Organism: Triticum dicoccoides; assembly: GCF_002162155.2. NCBI lineage: Eukaryota > Viridiplantae > Streptophyta > Magnoliopsida > Poales > Poaceae > Triticum > Triticum dicoccoides. The sequence goes on along the minus strand of NC_041380.1, from coordinate 129,129,385 downwards.
ATGTGCCTCTGAAATATGTTTTCAGTAATTCAAGCAGCACACAGGCCCACTACCTGAGAAACAAAATTTTCACTTGTTGCTTCTTGAGAATAGAAATCACTTTCAGCAGTGAATGGGAGTCGGCTGTTCCAGTCTTGCAACTGCAATTACAAACGATTTTTATTACATAATATACTCTCCAAAAAACAACACCTGGAGTAGCAACCACTTGTTTAAAACAGCTTCACGGAATTTAAACTAGACAATCTAGGATAAACTGGAAGTGGTTGTGTTGGTAAAACCAATAAAATGGAGTTATGTTTGGTAAAGAATAAAAGAGTGTGTTCACACCAACAATCTTGCAGCTTAATAACAATGGGCCACCCATTCAAAGCGATTGCAATATGAAATTCAAAGAAGCAAGAACTCTTTCCTAACCGCTGATCGTGTGTGCACTGCCCAAAGATACATCAGTATATAACAAGTAGTGAAACAACAGTATCATTGGCATTTTTCTCGGCACCTCGATATAAGCGTTATGGTTCAAAGCATCATGGCAAGGAACGGATACCATACAGAAACAGGATGTCAATGCAAGATATCTACCTGGGTGAGTAATTCAGATAACCCAATCCTTGCCTGGCTCTTAAGACTGTCGATGGACATTTTCTTAAGGCCTAAAGGATTGGGCAATGCTTTCTGGCTAGGAGATGTATGTGAAGGAATAATCCAAAGAAGTTGCCATAAAGCCTGCAAAATGAAGTTGAGTTCATGTCAATGTAACACCAAACATGATAATATATCAGCAACAGCTCTGTTGTCTTAAAATTAAAAATTCAACATTGGATGGCTAACAATGACAGTAATGATATTGTCTTGTGTATATACCTGCTTTAAAATGAGGACCAGGGCCTTCAAATCTTTAAGTGAAAGAGGTTTCTCCTGCTCATAGAATTCCTCGTTATCAACGATCTTTAACATGTACCTGGAACAGGGTAAAATAACAAAGCATTAATAATGTGTCCCTGACAAGAAAAGCACGAAAACCAAATTAAGGATTGGCAAGCAACAGTTCATGAAAAATTGAAATAAGCTGTCTTACTTGTATATGGGACAGAATACAGACACAGGCAGGAGCCAACCAGGAGCATCTACAGGCAAAGGAGAGATATACTTGGAAAAATATGGCCATCTTTGGTTTTCGTGGCATCGCTTTATAAAGTTCCATAGTGCAGGAACAATGTCAGTACGATAGGCCAGCGCAGTCATAGTTACATCCAGAGGCAATGTGCTGAACATGACATGAAGAAAAGCACAGATAGACCCTACAGCTTCCACTTCAGCATCTGATGGCCCAGATGGATCAGAATAGTTTGTGCTTAAGGTGCCTGTGAACAGAGCATTCACCTATGCATGATACAGGTTAGGGTCAAACAGGAGAAAGAAAAATATGGAGCCCTATAACTTTGAAGGTATGGGTGTTCTGCTTACCAAATGTTCAAGTAACTTTGTATTTGAATCAAATGCTGCCATTATCTGTTTTTGCAAATCAATATCAAGCTCGTCTTTAACGTCGACATCCATGGCCATGTCATCGTCATCATCTGCCCCTGTACATAGTCCATAAAGAAACACAGCTGACATAAGACTCCATTACTGAAAGATACTTAAAGTTAAGGGGGTGTGCAATAAGAACACATCTTAAGCCAAAAGACCAAATTATATTAATATTCTTTTGTTCTACTTCCAAGTTTTGTATAACCAAAATAATGAGTCATATAATCACAATAACTTATAACAGAAAAGATGCTTTAAAAAAACAGGTAGAATGAATTGCAGTTTACAAGAATTTTCTCACTATCACAAGGAGCCCCAATACAAATTAATGACAATAAGATGCTGCATAAAAACTAACAAACTGTACTGCCAAAAGATGGAAGCTGATTTGTTTGCTGCCGTGTAGCTTACTTTCGGTAGCTGAAGTGATCGTTGGCAACGCATCCAATAATGACGTGGAAACAGCAATGATGTCAGCCGCCTGATTTGGAAAGAACATATACAGAAAAATCATAACATATAATAATTAAATGGCTTCAATATCTTCAGCTATCCACAAACAAACATGCAACAGAAAATGGAACAAAAATAGCTCCACAACCAAGATGATATCACATATGTGAAAATGAAATGTCAAAATATATACATACATGTAAAGCACCACAAGCAGAAAAACACATTTGCTTGGGAATCCTTTGACACAAATAAATGCTCATCATATAAATCAAAAGAACCAGCATAAAAAATTACAAGAGAATACTGAAGAGACATATATAATGAACAACATATATGGTCAATTAAGGATTTGCAGTGTAACACAAGCTTAACAGTTGACACAATAAGAGCTAGAACCTACAAAAGCCTTGCTGCAACTTTGACACAAAAAATTCAGGGAATATCTGCAGTATGACAATTTTTAGTTACATGGAAGCTTTTCCATTCTGTCACTGCCATTTTTCCACAACGCTAATCCCACTTGTATGAAGAATAGACGGTAGAAAAAATATATGTAAAGTGCATAATTCATGTAACATAATCATTCTCATAAATGATAACTCAAGAAGGAAAATAGGATAGCAATTGTCATGGAGCAAATAAATTTCCCTGCCGACTCAAACTTCCAGCCTTCGCTCAAAAATTGGAAAAGAAAAAATAAATGTGTAAAAGCAAACGCTGGGGCCTAACCACCTACGTAATGCTTTTGGAAATAGACCACGACTTGCAAAGAATGTTTTCATGTACAGGAACCTTACTGATACTGCCCCTAATTATAGGGTCTTTTTAAACATTTTGACCTTCTTTAATATCGTCAGTTACCCGCTAACTAAACAAAATGATGTAGCAACTCGAAAGGTAGAAGCAGTAGACGCGTACTCTATCAGAAGCGAACTTTGGTTCAGACAAAATCCAAGTTGCAGCTTCGAGTACATTTGCAAGAACACACGCATATCCTGGCTGTTTAGCTGATATATCATTAGGGAGAACATCAGCACGACTGGGCAAATAGCAAGCTATCTGATGAATATAATATTTGCTGAGCCCATTAGCAGAGAAAACCTGGAGTAACAAGCAATAAGAATGATCAAAGATACAGCCATTGAAATAATTAGTTAAAGCACATCACTCCTTGAAGAAGTTTCTAGTGGAGAAATTATAAAAATTCATAATAAAGCTTCATTCAAGACAGTCTAATTCAGATGCAATGACAGTTGTCGTATTTCCAGCATCAAACAAAACATTTTGCAGTTTGTCTTCAGGAAAAAAGATATATCAAACAAGAAATCATGGAAACAGCTCACCTTCTTGAAGTGTGGCAAACGATGCCAGAGAAAAGGAATGGATAGAAGCTGCGAGGAAAAACTCCATCTTGGATCCACAGCTGGACAACAACATTGATTATCACCAACATGTGAAGCAGTAAGCATGAGAACTTGCTCCAGCGCAGATATATCACAGTGCTCCATATTTCTTGCATTTTGCTGGATAACAATCAAATCCATCACAAAACAAATCAAAGAAGAATAACTAAACGCTACTGCACTTGGACATACCAACGAATGCAAATCAGAACCAAGCTAATGATAGCTGTTGCCATGCTTTCTTATGTTTGTTTGCCAAGAGAATAGAAGTTTGTCGCTTCGAGTCTTTAAAGACAGATACTAAATAAAAACTAAATGTATTCTCTTTGTATTCAAGTTTCACTTTCCATCGTGTGGTTCATTGCCTTGTAAAGTTGTAATTGCTTTGGAGAAGAATCTTAGAACTACGAGATGAGTATAGCCAAAGTGATAAAGGAATATATTATATTAGTTTAGGTTGTATATCGGGACAGTAACAACACCTTGTAGTAGGATGTATACAGATATGTGCAAGTGATAAAGAACTATGTGAGGATACTGATCATGGAAAAGGTCGGTATGTATGATCAGAAGAACAGTATTGATGCAGGCATATTCCTTCAACTGAAAGCAGACTTATTCAATGATTATATATTGTGGTCAATAAGTCCCTAAAAAAGTAAGAGACGCTGGTAACAACAAAATATCAGCCAATACTGGAATAGAACATACCGGTACTGCACTGATAATTCCCCGAAATAAGCAATAAATCTTTTTCTGCTGAAGATACCCAACTACTTTGCAGTTCCACGGCAGTTTAGGATTTATCAAACAAGCCACAGTTTCTAGTAATTGGACAAAAGGCATTGATGTGCTTTGCACTGACATCAAAAGTTGATTATTCCAATCATACCTATCAAAATATAATAAATAAGTCAAATGAAGCGTTGTTCATTTCATTTGGGTGATAGAAAAATAGCATCTCCACGAGCCTGGAGATGAGCCACACAATTACAGAAAGAAAAATGAAGCAGGACATAAGAAACAAAGTGAATAGGCACAATACCAATAAACAAAGCAAATATATCCAGCATAGTTTTCCTCTACTGACATCACAAAATAAAATTTATACCATATTAAGGTGTAGGACTTCCCTTGCATGAGATGCTAACTGAATGTTTGGTTCAACACAGTTGTATATTCAGAAGAAATTGTAAGATCAGGGTAAAAAATGTTCTGTTAATGAAATTCATTCAATTTTTTTGATTTAATGAATCCTTGTTGTTGGAACTTAGTCATTCACAGAAACAATACTTCAGGGAGTATTCATCCTCCACTTAAGATGAATAAATCTAATTTTGAAATGTGCCATAAAAAACAAGAACAACCTAAAGAAATATTTAAGTACCAGCATTCGATTTTTTAACCCACCTCTTCTGATGAACAGCATGCACACAGATGAGTGCAAGTCTTTTAACCCTATGAGTTACAACTGGTTCCACTGAGGAGTAATCTACACCCGCAAAGAGACTTACAACATCCCCTACAACATAAGGCAAAAGAGAATTTATAGCCAGTGCCATAGTAGTGAAAAATAGTATCAAATAGTATCATGTCGATGAGGTATTCAGTGAAAAGGAACAGTAACATGCTGATGAGGCTGCACACTAGTAGAGTAAGCAGACAATATATTGTATTATCTAGAAATGTCTAATAACTGACTAAGGGAGGGACTTCGCAGATGAATTGATAACATCAAAGTTAAGAGAAACTTAACTTCACATCAGTTGAATGTTACTCAAGAAACATAGTTAACAAAAAATAGGTCTTTGTGCCTAGGAAAACAGGACAGTGCTAATCAGCTCAGGAATAAGGCTCTAAGTTGAGAATAAGATACCTGTATTGCAGTATCATACAGGGATGGATGAACATATACTAAAGAAACTGAGATAAAATCATCTCTGATCAATATATAGAGACAGAGGGTCAATACCCAATAGCACTAGGAACTTAGCATATATGCTTAAGGGCACCATAAGTCCTAAGAAGCAGTAGGATAATAGTTGCATACAATACAATGAATAGCCAAACATTCGTAAACAGTAGCATGATACATACCATGCTTAACATACTGCAGAAGTAAGCTGCAGACTTGAGAAAGTATAGCAATATCACTGTCTTTACTTGCATTGAAGAAGAACAGCAATTGGCGAAGAAAATCAGAATTATTGCCAAAGCAGTTCCTGATTTAGTAACAAGATAGTCAGAGAGAGGCAAGAAAAGGATAAATTTAATCTTTGGTGTAATGCTTACCTATCTACCCTCTGGCAGTGTTCCCCAAAAGTAGAACAAAAGTTCTTTCGAACTTCCAAGCGTGCCAATTCGAACGCCTTCCTCCCTCTGAAGCATTTCTGTAGCTCATAATTAGTCAAGTTCCATTTTGAGAACATAGAATGTATGTATCTAGGAAAACACACATGGAGCTCAAAAAATCCTTGGGACATACTCCCTCCGTCCGAAAAAGCTTGTCCCTCAAATGAATGTATGTAGCACTAACTTGGTGCTAGATACATCTATTTGAGAGACAACCTTTTCCGG
>NC_041380.1:129116958-129122815 GCF_002162155.2 Triticum dicoccoides | reverse complement strand
GGTATATAGGAAAAAGGCAGCACGACAGTTTGTCACTAGAAACAGGATGGTGGTTTAACAAAAAGTTAGGTTAACTGTTATCCGTAGTCCACGAAGGTGCACAACGTGCATGAACTTTTTAAACATAAAGCGGACAAACCAAAAAGGGAGATCACTTTAAGTTTCTCAACTATCAACGCTAGTGACCCCAAGCGGAGCACATGCATACCACGCTTGATTTGCCACATCACACCCTGCGAAGTAATACAAACCGCTATATTTTCTCTACAGTCTACGCAGCCCGAATCCCCCCAAATGTCCTCGACACACCATGCCAAAACAAATAAATAAATAAATAGAGCATGCCGGCTAGGTGTTGCTACAAGCCTACTACAACGTATCCCCTCTACCAAGGTGATCACGCACACATACATATTAAATACACTAACGATATGATGCATCCAGTAGAAATTTTCAAGCTAAAACTTTACACAATGTCGAGAAGCCACACAGGCTCCACAGCTAAGCTCTAACGTGGCATGGCTCTCCGCTCCGACCACACGAACCGAAACACCCATCCAAGGCCAAAATGATCAAAGGACTGGATCTCAAGTGTGAACTCTCAACGCACTGGAGAAACGCATAAACCCTCCCTCGACTCTCGAGCGCCAACCTGCTCGCAACGAAGACCCCACACCTCGCAATCACGATTCACCGACTACTCGCGCGTAGCTGCAAACATACCTGGATCTTGGTGGCGGAGGAGTTCTGGAGGCGCAGTGCGAGGCGGCGGCGGCGCTCCTCGCGCGTCTGCTCGAGCAGCACCTGGCGGTCGCGCTCCTTGTTGCTCCGCCCGCCCAGGTCCACCCGCTTCCTCGACGTCGGGTCGCCGGAGAAGAACATCCCTGCGCCGCCCTGCCCGCCTGCCTGCTCACCACCACCACCACCTCAGGTAAAAATCACGAAAAAAAAACGCAGAAAATCCGCCCAAATTGGGGGTGGGCGAGGATGCGAGGCCGATCGGGGCGTACCGGAATGGGGCTCGGCTCGATCGGGGGGCTAGGGTTTGCGGCGGGGACTTGGAGAGGAAGGGGATGCGGCGACCGACTTTCGAAGCTGCGAGTCGGGAGGGGAAAGAGGAGGACGCGAGATGGGTGCGGGTCTCGGGCTTGCGGGGAGAAGAGAATGGGGTGGGTGGTTATTTTGGTCTGACGGTTCTACCCCCACCATGGTGCGAGTGCAACCCGGCGCAGGCAATGACGTGGGCGTGGACGCGTGATGCGCGCTGACGTGGACGTGCTCACGGCCGTCCAGTGAGGAACTTCTTTTACAGGTACAGTGGTACTGACGGGTTGCATACCAGAATGGCATTGCCGATTCACAAACTTAATATACTGCACATATACTCCGATCACATCTATTTCAAAACTAAAACCACAACGAGGAAATCGAAACGAAGGGAGTAGTATATAAGAATTACATATCTTACTTTAACATGTAAATGAAAGTGTGTTGCGGAGTCTTATAATTTAGCCCGCATAATCATGTATGTGGACGCCCGTGGATGAGTGCCATCTATTTGCGGAATAAGTAGACAAGCCCTCAATAGCTCACATAATCCCACTTAGAAAAACACATTTCGCTCCCGACTCTCGCTGTGAGAGAAAGAAAAAAAGCACGCGGTGTTTAGGGACTGTCGCCGACAAGCTTCTCCCTCCATCTCGTCGGTGAGCTCCCACCTCCCCCGTATCATCTCGCTTGGATGCACCAGATCCAACGCCTACCTTCCTAGATCCGAGATCTTTGCCGCAGGATCAGACCCTCCATCCTTCAGTCATGTTCTCCAGGAGGATTAAGGGGTGGCGAGCAGCAACCGAAGCGCGGCCGCTAGATCTGCTTGGACACCGTGCACCTCTGATTTATAGCCCGCGGCAACGGACCAGTGATTTTTGACGTTGTAGCCTTCTTGGATTCCTGCCGGACACGATTCGCGGGTGCCGACGCTGGCAAGGGAGACAATGACAACTTCGAAAATGGCAAAGGGTGGCCAAAGAGAGACCATGGGAGCATTGATACTACGCCACTAGGTACAATGGGATTTCATACGTTGTCGTGCACATGGAGCAACCAGGTATCACTGATACAGCTGCGAACCCGTGATTCAGAAAATAAATGTATGTGTTCCCTTTTTTTTTACTTGCGAACTCGTGATTTAGAGACAAACTGCATGGTTTTTTAGTGGGATGTGGGTTGCCCGCTGAATCCACTTATCTCGTATAAAAATATACGGGCTTTCCACTTAGACTAGCCACAGTGGGAGTAACTTTAGCGGTAACATCGAGTCCAACTCAGCAGATTTGCTTATGTGGCAATGAGTTAATGAAGAGAGAGGTAATTGTAGTAACTTAGCTAGTTGCTGTAACATCACATGTCCCAATGCAATATGAGTCTATAACCTAATAAATGAATCTTTGCATGTTACCACACTTAAGTTACTACTCACTATGAAGGTAGTAACATAGTCTAGGGATATGTGTATGTTACTATCCATTATGGCTAGTCTTATATTATGCGGTAAATGTGGGACGAATCTGAATCTTAATGCATATATATACCACATATTTAATGTACAATTAATGCAAGTATTTATTTCACGCAAAAGTAGAGCAGAGGCACAACTTTATACCAACATTTAAACTTTCAGGCATTCATGGGACTCCAAAAACACATGATGAAATGCAAAATGACAGGTGCCACGTCTTTTTGCAGTTCTATGAGATCAAATGCGACAAGAATCTAAATGAAAAAGTTTCCGATGTACCATAGAATATGTAGCACACCGCAAGAAAAATAAAAATATATAACAATTATTTCTTGTGCAGTGCAAAAAAATCACCGAGTACCTTCTGCGTGTATTTATATCTATACATACTAATAAATGGAGGTGATATTCTTAGTCCGTCATACATTTTGTACAAAACCCCTTTGGCATTCGAGAATATCAACCCACAAACCATCCTTGGCTCGAGAGCCCTAGTTTTTTCTGCTCGTTTGCCAAGGGCCTCGGCCAAACTAGTTTTGAAGACCATGATCCAGCCAAACTAGTTTGTGATTGTTTGTACAAAAGAAGATTATTTTCCTGCTAAATAGTATCACCTCGCTTACTTATGCCTCACCCTACCAATTTATATACGCCTGTGGATTGATTGGTAAGCTGCCTCAAGAATCAATACATGTGTCAATAGGAGATAGAGTGGTCGAGGTGAAAATTGAGCCTGTGGCAAAGAGAGCCAAGGTGAAAATTGAAGATAATGAGTCACATCAATTAAAAGGTCATCGCCGGCCAAAACATGCAAGCATGCAGTGGAACATGTAATCACTAGCAATGAACCCCATTAATTCTAGAGAGATGAATGACCACGGCCAAACTCTACACATGTATAGAGGGGCGTCGTTGTCTAGTCTCAACATACTAACCTAGCGCCCCGCCATCACAACATGCGCTTCTTTAAAGGATAAGGATACCCCTCTCCATCAAAACATGTATACAAACCTAAACCAAATGCACAATAAAAAGGTTAAAAGAATGTTCTACATAATATATACTCTGTTATATACTATACATGTTTTTGACTCTTTGTACTACAAATTCTGGTTTGTACTCCAACTCATTCCAACCCAGGCATGTTCTATTGTTTTAGACAAAAAAGTATGTAATCACTACAAGATAATTGTTTATACATGTCAGATGCAACTTTAGTAAGTTTGACTAATTACTAATCCATGTCATGCACCAATAATGAGAACCCAAATTGAAAAAAATGTTCCAAAATTATATAATTGTATGTGGGGTGTCATATTTGATGAATTATTATTCACTATTGCACCAATTATATCCGCAAAAAAAAAGTTATTTCAATTTCCACGCAATCAACACCCTGACTTGAAACATATAAAAAAATATAATTTTAAAATTTGGAACCATAAGTAAAGTAATATGCCCAACATCTAAGAAGCCAAGCGGCAACACAAGAGCGGGCGGTCTTGACCATACTTATTGCGCTAGAGATATGTATTTTTTTCCTGTTCCAACGCACGGTCATGTTTCCTAGTCTATACCTTATTAATAAAGGAAGGTGATATTCTTGGTTTGTCATGTAATTTTGCAGAACTCCCCTAAAATTTTGTATAATAAACCCGCAATTAAGGATAAGTGAGTTTAGGAAATAGCGATGAATGCATTCCTAAATTGGGCCTCGGGCTGACGCGTGTTTGTATTGGGCCTCAAGCGTTTTGTTCACCCATAAGACGTGAACCCTTAGCTCGAGTCAAACTCCATATCCATCAACGTCTTCCCTACATACTTGATAAACATAGGAGGGGAGGGGTGAGTCCCCAGGGGGAGCAGCGGACGAGGAGGCGTAAACTGAGCCTTTGGCGGCTAGCTGGTGTGGGTTAACCTAGCCTTCGTGTCATCTCAACTGATCGTTCGGCGACCAGGCAAAGATTTGCTTCGTTGATTTCCCAAGAGGCAGTGTGCTGCCTGCACCTGTGCGTACGGACCAAGGAGATCTAAGCGATAATGCCTAGCATGAATTTGTTCGTATACATAGCGTGAGAGACTCTACATGATGCAATGTTACTTTGAGAAGTTCGATGACATTATGGAGGTCCTCGTTATTACGGACAAGCACACCAGCCACTCTAAGGCTACCCATCTGTAAACTTCAACAATTGCAGATAGATCAATGACAGATAATTTGCACTCACATTATGGACTAGAGGTGGCTAAGATTTGTCGAGATCAAGAGAGAGCGGTGGCCAAGACCTCATCTGAGCGCTCATCGCCAGCAAGAGTTGTGCCCCTATCTGAAGGAAATATGCCCTAGAGGCAATAATAAAGTTGTTATTTTATATTTCCTTATATCATGGTAAATGTTTATTATCCATGCTAGAATTGTATTAACCGGAAACTTGATACATGTGTGGATACATAGACAAAACACAGTGTCCCTAGTAAGCATCTACTAGACTAGCTCGTTAATCAAAGATGGTTAAGTTTCCTAACCATAGACATGTGTTGTCATTTGGAGAATGATATGATGAACAAGACCCATTCTTTAGCTTAGCATAATGATCATTAAGTTTTATTGCTATTGCTTTCTTCATGACTTATACATATTCCTCTGACTATGAGATTATGCAACTCCCGAATACCAGAGAAACACTTTGTGTGCTATCAAACGTCACAACGTAATTGGGTCATTGTAAAGATGCTCTACAGGTGTCTCCGATGATGTTTGTTGAGTTGGCATAGATCAAGATTAGGATTTGTCACTCCGAGTATCGAAGAGGTATCTCTGGGCCCTCTCGGTAATGCACATCGCTATAAGCCTTGCAAGCAATATGACTAATGAGTTAGTTACGGGATGATGCATTATGGAACGAGTAAAGAGACTTGCCGGTAACGAGATTGAACTAGGTATGATGATACCACGATCGAATCTCGGGCAAGTAACATACCGATGACAAAGGAATGGCGTATGTTGTTATGCGGTTTGACCGATAAAGATCTTCATAGAATATGTAGGAGCCAATATGAGCATCCAGTTTCTCTTATTGGTTACTGACCGTAGATGTGTCTCAGTCATGTCTACATAGTTCTCGAACCCGTAGGGTCCGCACGCTTAACGTTCGATGACGATTTGTATTATGAGTTATGTGATTTGATGATTGAAGTTTTTATGGAGTCCTGGATGAGATCACGGACATGACGAGGAGTCTCGAAATGGTTGAGAGGTAAAGATTCATATATTGGAAGGTTGCATTTGGACATCGGAATGGTTCCGAGTGATTCAGGCATTTTTTCGAAGAACCG